>NC_138909.1:53293406-53893406 GCF_965231255.1 Vanellus vanellus | reverse complement strand
ATCTACCCTCTGAATTTTTCAAAATACTTTAGACTCTGCACCTACCATCAGGACCATTCACAATCTGGGAGTGAACTATCAACTATGAGTCTAGGAAAAAAAAACCTTTCAGGTCAAACAGCTAGAACATAGTAAATTCAGTTAGGTAGTAGGTTAAGACGTCTAAGGAGGGAGAGTCTCTTTCATGATAGCTAAGTTCACTCTCTTCTTTGCTTTTGGTATAGATAAATTTCTTCGGCTCTGATCCACTGAATTCTAAACACCTACCTGAGGCATCCAAATTAGAAGATCAATATACAGTCTACAACTGGGAGCAAGAGACATGAGCATGCATCTCCGGATCAACTCATTTTTAGTCAAGAATCTTACAAAAAAATCTTACCAAAGAAACTTGATTATTAGATAGCACAGCTAATTGCAGGAATACTTACTAGTTAGTTAACTAGTACATTTCCTAGAGGCACAGTTCTCACACACATTGCTTCTTTCAAAAATTTTGGAGTTCCTATTGTACCTAAAGCCAAACATCTAATCAAGCAAACTTTAAACTGTATGCATGTTGAGTGACATACTAATATAAAGTTGAAACAGCTTCACTAAAATTTTTCCATACTGTTTACATGCTTGCAGAAACTTTAAGCCAGAAGATGGATGTGTCAACTCACAGGGATATGAAGACAAGGAAATATAAAGTAGAAATAATTTCTTAGTTTTAGTCATTACTTTTTTGCTTTACAGGATTAATAACAGAAACATTTTCCTTAGTTTAATTAAAATTTAATTTAAAAAATTCAGTGAATGACATTACCTCTTGTTGGTTCTCCTCTTGGTCCATTACAATAGGCTGAGTTACAAGTACACCAAGCAAAGTAGCCCACGTCTCTTCAAACTGAGTACGGCTGATCCATCCTAGGGAAACACTCAGAAATAGCCATTTATGTCTTGATACAGACTTAAGCATGGAACAGCATTCAAAAATGGTACATTGTTTCCACAGATTTAATTTCATACCATTTCCTATTTGATTCAGCAGTTGTTATAATCACTACAGCTTTAATTTAAAGTGTTCTATTTTAGAAAGTGACAAACTCTTTAGCCTGGAGAAGAGAAGGCTGAGGGGAGACCTTATTATGGCATACAAGTATCTAAAGGGTGGGTTGAAGGAGGATGGAGCCAGGCTCTTTTCATTGGTTCCAAGTGATAGGACGAGGGGTAATGGGCACAAGTTAGAACACAGGAAGTTCCGTTCAAATACACGGAAACAGTTCTTTACGGTGAGGGTGACAGAGCACTGGCACAGGCTGCCCAGGGAGGTTGTGGAGTCCCCTTCCCTGGAGATTTTCAAGACCCGCCTGGATGCAGTCCTGAGTAATGTGCTCTAGGCAATCCTGCTTTAGCAGGAGAGTTGGACTAGATGATCTCTAGAGGTCCCTTCCAACTCTGATAATTCTGTGATTCTGTGAAACTGTTTAGAAGGTTCTGAACAATATTATTTAAATGGTCCTGTTTGGGTTGTTTCTTACACACATTTAAATATTTTGATTGTCCAAATTGCAAAGCACTGAGATATTCACAACACAGAAAATCATCCAGAAAACTGGTTAATTCGCACAGGAAAACACACTGTGGAGAATCCCATAATGATCCGAGACATCTTCATGTCCTAAAAGCAAAATGACTGAATTGCCTAGAAATAGGCCATTAAAACTCAAGCACTTCTTGGAAAGTTTTTCCAAACAGATTTTTACCTATAAAAGACAGCAGAGGATTCCTGAATAATACCTTGCAGTTTATAATAATGATATCTAAAGAATAAAAAATTAGAATGTCATCTTAAGGTTTATAGTGATCGAACAGAAATCAGTGCTATGCCACAAGTTAGTCAAATATTAACCTATAGATTAGAGGGGAAAAAACAAAACCACCAAAAAACCCAAAGAACTTCTGTAAGCATATGCAAGCATAAGTTTGATGCATTACCCTTGACAGTCTCAACTGTTGACAAATACTTGAACTCTTAAGTCCCTCTGCTCTCTCAGTAAACCTTGACATATCCAGAAGCTTTAAAGTGACAGCATGTCATTTAAAATATTGAGTGTGGCACTAAAATCTATTTATATACTATGCATGAATAAAAAAAGGGGGGGAAGCAAAATATTCTTGAACATACTGGCAAGTGCATGCTCCAGAAAACAAGTGGCTGTTTTGTAGAGCACACTGAAATCGCTTCCCTTGAGTAGGAATAGGTGTTGGCTGTATTTCTGTAATTTATATTTTTTTCCTCTGCATTGAGCAAAACATAAGAATTATTGCAACACAATTACTAACCTGCTCTGAAATATTACTTCTCTTCCACATAAACAAAAGTAAACAAATGGTACCAGATTCAGTTATCCAGTAGCTTCACAAAACAGGTAAATGCCCAGTAAGAGCCAACTATATTAATTTTTAAATTTGTACATACCAAGCGTATTAATGCGATAGATGAACTCCTTAAAGATTTCTTTTTCTTGAAGAAATTCTACTGGTATTTCAGGAAAAACTGTGCCAAAGTCACCCGCAGGTTTTGGTGACCAGCCTAATTTCCAGACCTGAAGAAATATAAAGAAAAACTACTTATCCAAACCAGAAATAGTACTAACATGACAGCCATAAATATATGTGCACCATCCAAAAGCAATGAGACATCAGTAAATATAGTAATTCTCCAAATACAAAAAAAACTTAAAGATTAAATACCTAACACAGCTAATACACATTTTACATCGTATTCCTAATTCGGGCTTTTTTGCATATTTCTCACTATGAATTAATTATTCAGTCCTACTGTCCAAGTTTGGACATGAAAGCAAGTACGTTCCTGCCATATATTTCAGTTTAGAATTTAAGTGCCAGGGGACTCCTAGATTGTGCAGAACTTATGCTGAAAGATAATTCGGGGAAAATAGTGCACAAACTACTGATGGCTGAAAAAGCACAGAGTGGGCAAAAAAGTCACAATCCAAAAAATTAGTAACTTTTGACATTCCCTCAAAAACAGAGTGCTGAGAAACAGAGAAAGACCAGAGAAAGGACCTTGAACATATCAGAAAAACCCCTTTTACTCTACCTAATAAGCATCTAGAAATGTTTCTGATAATGGTTTTGAAATTTATCAAAACTAAGTCATTTCCCAGTACCGAAAATACATGGAGGTAATCATAAGATGTTCTTAAATCCAGCGGCCAAAAAGAAAAGATTGAAACACCTTGTCCAAAGGATCAAAGATGAGTTAGGAAAGAACGGTTATATACAATCCAAAAGTATCTGCATGGTGTACCATGGTACAGCACCACACACAAATACCCGAGCTAGTTCAGACGCTACTTCAGACACCTCAGCATCATTGTGGTATTTAGCATGATAAATGAATTTGTCAATTCAGGTGTCAAAGAAAGTAGCAGTGTAGATTTTGCACTCTTTCCAGGATAAGCAGTCCCACTGAGCAGGAGGAAATATTGGCCCTACCAAAGCACCCAAGTCACTGCTTGCTTCTTCTTTCTTTAACTGCCACCTGGACGTTCTTTCACCTAAGAATGCAAGTGACTACACTCCTTTCTAGTCAAATCTCTTGATTCCAAAGTGAACTCTTATTTGATATCTTTACAATGTTTTGCTGCTACTCAGTGTTTAAAAAGACAAACTGGCTGATCAACCCAGCTAAAGGTTGAAGTCCTATTGACAGCACCGTATTTGGTTTTCAAAAAGTTGTTCAATAGCCTTTAAAGTCCTGAAAACAAAGCATAATGAACATACCAAGGGAGGCACTCTTGTGTAACTGTTCACTAGAGGCAGCCTTGCTAAACTGATGATGATGTTCTTGAGGACAGGAGTAAGAAATGCTGGAATGCTGCTGTTTCTTTTGTGCCCCAGTGCCAAGACAGTCTGTAAGCATTCCACCATCTCAGCTATCATTTCACAAGCTGCAGTAATGTGTTTATTTTCTTTGTTGGGAGAAAAAGAAATTCAGGTTTATGAATCTATTCAAAAGACACATAATTTAAAAAGATACAGAAAAACAAGAAATGCTTAATGAAAGAGTATGTTGACTAAAAAGGACAAAACCACAATAAATATGTAGACAAAGAAATATTCTACAGTATTTCAGCTAGTTGAAGAATACTACTACCACCCTCCCTGCAATGGCTTGCATTGTTTGCCAGTCTCAGTGCTGGAGGTTACCAGCACGTGAGATCTGTCAGCTGAGCAGCTCACATGCTAAACCCAGCAAGAAAGGGTCACGTTAAATTCTAACAAATGTTCTATTAAAAGTGACCAAACTCAGCTGCTTTATGAGAAAACAGTCTCATAGCTGGCTCTATGCCAAATCTGACAAGCAGGTAATTTCTGTAGATGGAAATGGTATCTTACTGTACTAGCACAGCTGGATATGGAAAACAGTGCTACCCACATTCACGGACTACTCTTGACCTTCACCTCAATGTACTATTCCCATACTGTAGAAGGGAAGATGAGTCTGCCATTCTTCAGGAGAAATATTAACAATTCTACCTCTCCCACATGAAATTTAAAAATCGCACAACACTGAAAAGCTCAGTCTGCAGAGTGCTGCACAGCTAACAGAATCCCCCAAAAGAAAAAGCTACATTAATGTTAACTTTCAAGAAAAAAAACACTATATCTGTTAAAAAAAAAAAATCTCAACCTGTATTTAATAAACAATTATCAAATACAAATAAGGTCTCAGATAGACTCTCATTGTTAAAAAAAAACAGTAATAGCACGGGTACCTACAAATACTTCTTCACTGAAAGTTAAAGGCAAATGTGTAATTCGCCATTTACTTACTCTGTGAGTTTGAATCAACTTCACTCTCACTTAAGCCTTTTGAAGTATTCTTCTTTCTTTCAGGACTAAGAAGTTGATTACCAGGTTCAACTGCAACTGAATTAGACAACAATATTTAAAAGATTCAGCCATTACATACCTCATATTCAATTCTTCTCCTCAAAACCACATAGCAGTCAAATATTTACATCTCCAAGACATTGGCCAAGTTATAAAATAAACACAAAATTTTAAATGAGAAATTAAAACAGTAAAAATAAGTTGGTCAAAGAAATAATTAAAAAGGACTCAGAGGAAATATTCCAGACACCTAGCATTTGATCAGTGACGACTAACAATTTATTAAGAAAATTTTCTCATAGCTGTTCAAATTGGACTCACCTGCTTCTATGATAAATCTAATGCAATTAATTAAGGAGCAAGCATATGTCACATTAACTGCAGAAGCCAGCAAATTCCAGAGACTAGGCTGCTGTAATGTCAGGCAGCAACAATCCAGAGCAGCTTGAAGATCTATACTTAATGGAATCTGGTCATGCATTAAATGCCATGATAGTGCCTGGGGAAAAAAAAAAAAATTCCTATTAAGAGCAAATTCTTGCAACAAAAGAACGTATAAACAAACGTGTTTGGCATTGTTTTTCTTTTTTATCTCAGCAGTATGTAAAGTTTTATTAGCAAGAAAGTGATGAGCATTATATACTGTCTACTCAGTGTCCCAAAAATCGGTGCAGGGTCATTCTGCCAAATGCCAAGATCATTCCATCATTCAGTCAACCCCTCCTTGTAAAAAGTTGCCCTTGTCCCATAAGTCCATCTGATTTACTAACACAGGTCAAATAAAATAACCGCTGAAGAAATATCTACGGTTAAGACAAGAAAGTCCAGATCAAAAGTAACTCAATGGTGATCAGTTTAAGTAAAAGCTATTCTCTCTCCCAACATTTCATCATATCTTTAATTATGCTGTAGTTTCTTACCTCTACTGACATAACTACGAATTTCAGGATATCATCTTCTTTGTCAGGAGGAACACGGAGAGCAGCTGGTAGTTTTGAGAGTAGCAACAAATACTGAGCCAGTGCACGACAAAGTGTCATCACAGACTGATACATCACCTCATCTCCTATAAAATAAGACTGGATGAAATCTAGCAGTTCAGATTTTTTGCCCCCCCTTTTTTTTTCAGAATTATTTCATAAGCACTTTTATGCCAGGTATCTTGATTTTTTTTTAAATAGCAATTTCATGTATTCACAAGATATCTGTAAAGTATCTTTGCAGAAGAGAGAATAAACTTAAAAAGATCATTATTTCTATTACCAAAGATATCGCTTAGTTTTTTCCAGTAAGCTGATGGCTCAGTTGGCAATAGGGGTTGAAAAACCTGGTGGTTGGCAGGAAGATTTTGTACAGTGGTAGACACATGATCCAGAGTTACCCTCCGAGCTGTTTCGAAGAAGCTACTTTTTTGGTCTCTTGAGATTTCATTCATGCCAAGGCTTAAACAAGGTGCTAACAAGCTTAGGTTGAATTCCTGAAATCAAATAGCACATAAAAAGTAAAGAAATTGCTTTTAAAGAGAAGCTAAGTATCTGAAGGTAGTATTCAGGCATACTATATGGTGGTAAATTAACAGCTTATTAATTAACTAACTTGTTATTACGACCTCTGCTCTATACCTCTGCTACATTATGACCTCTGCTATATACCATAACTAAGCCCATATTTGCTCCACATTTAAATTCCAAACACTACTGTACTGGAAAGAAAAATCAGTATGTTCATTCCAAATGTTCAGGTCAATATGTGAATAAAGCTTAAGGATGACCTATATACAAGGAATCAAGTATTATATTATATTATATATTGTATATTATATATTATATATATATTATATATTATATATATACTATATTATTCCTTGTATACAAGGAATACAAGTAGTAAGTCTTCAAGCAAATAAGTGAAACAAAAATCTTTTAAAAAACAGTTTCCCACTATTATTTCTGCATACCAGCAGCAGAGATAATGTAGAGAATTTGAACAAAATATGTTCTTAAAGAACACAGTAATAGATACAAGTTGTCCTTTACACCCGATTTACTATCTGTGGCCTGTTAGTGGCATAATGCAAATCATCTAGCACAGATACTAAAAAGGTTACATAAACATCTGGCCTCAATAAGAGACTGTATAGCAAAATGAGAAGATTATGTAAAATGGTAAAAATGGAATTTTGTGATTGCAATAAACTAACCTTCACTTCCACTCTATACACCCAACTTGTACTACTAGAATGCAAGTATTAGCAGCATTGCTACACAATAAATGAAACATATTTACTATTTTAATTTCCCAAATGAAGCTAAATTCAAGACATGAACTACCAGTATTATAAAAATTTGAAGTATTTACAGTTAAGAATCTAATCTATTAATACTACCAATAAGAGCATTAGAAATAATTACATCCTCTTCAGCTGACTGTGTTTCATCTGAAAAAGAAGTTACCTTGCTGGTCATGAAGGAGTTCAGGTCAGGCTGAGGAATCCTATTTACCAGCTCTGCGCCTTCTAGCAGTGCCGAGTCAGACTTGATGCAACACTGCGACCTCACTAGTGACACATACCAGTCCTTTAATAATTAAAAAAGGAAATTTATTACATATTTGTTTTCAGAAAACAATACAGTTCACGAGGACAGGGGGAGAATTGCTCATTGGCTTTGACTTGTAGTCCATTTAAGAGGTCACTAGGCCACATTAATGTCAAAAAAACTCAAACAAAAAAGCAAGGCAAAACAGACAACTGGTGAACGGACCATCTTAAACTAGACCAATGGTTGTTCACTGGCAAGTTGTCTCTTTCCATGGAGTCTGGACAGGAAGTGAGGGAAAAAGAAGCTTAACGTATAGCACAGATGTATGTATTAGGATCCTAAAGCTGAAGAGAACATCTAGAAAAAAAAAAACCTGGAATACTCAGCAGTCACACAAACATAACAGTAATAGCAAATAAAACTAATAGTATTATAACCAAGAAAGAAAAGTCTTCAGATTCAAATAAATTTGCAGGTGAAGATAACATCTAGCTTTTAACACTCACTGAAATAAATGAAGACAATCACACAACACTGCAAATTTACTACTTAAATTACTAGCAATGAGCCTACAGGAATTAGTTAAATTAGTTACATTATTAACTAAGGAATATAAAGAGGCTCAGTTATCCCTTTTCTGTCTTTTGTTTCTCATAACCAGACATCCTGAATTTCCTGATATTAATTAGAACGCAACTAAGCCTGTCAGAGTTCAAGGAGCATCTGGACAATGCTCTTAATCATATGGTTTAGTTTTAGGTAGTCCCGCAAGGAGCAGGGAGTGGGACTCAATGATCCTTATTCCCTTCAAACTTGAGATACTCTATGATTCCATGAACCACGTAGGGGTTGTGGAGGAAGCATACAAAACGTAATTCCTTTGTCCAGGATTTACAGTTACAGAGGAAGGATATTTTTTTGGTTAATCTGAAGACAGAAAGCTATGGGTAAATGTTTTCTGGGCACAAACACTGTTTCCTCCTGCTGTCTAAATCTGTCTCAATCTCTCTCCTACGTCAAGGGGTTCCTTGACTACTTATCAGTCTCCTCCAAATGGTCAGCTAATCAAGTAATTTTTGGCATCTCAGTTGCATACATTTCCTATTACTGTGTATCACCCCAGAACACAAAGGAATGAAAAGGAGAAATTATCTGTGCCATGAGACAAACAAGAAAGAACGGAAGACTCTTGCTTGCTCTTAGCCTCCCACCCTGCTTTGAAATAAACGCATCTAAGTACATGGAAGACAGAAACAGTTAAGTTGTCATGATTGTTCTCTGAAAGTAATTTAAAGCTGAGAAGTGGAAACCAAGAAGTAATGCTTAGCTTTCAACAGACAACCAATGTTTTTCAGCAAATGAATAAAACTGATCACTGCAGTAAACACATCAAGAAAACAAGAGTAAATATCCATCTCTACTGAACCTTATATACATCTTTCCATTACAGTTATGCAAAGAAACAAAACTTGATAGTTTTTCACAGCACTGTCACTGTAACAAATATCTATGCATGTGCTAATTATTCATCCCAAGTTCAGCAGTCTGTCAACACATGAAATCATTCACTGGTCTATATTTGAGATTCATTGACAATTCTCAGAACATTAAATGCCCAGTAAAAATAAGCTGTATTTAAATATTTTGTAATAAGCAAAAGCTTGTTTACAGCCAAGGCACTTTTAGCGACTCTTTCTAAACATAACCTTACTTTGTCTAGAATTACATTCTCTAAAGCTGGTTGGTCTTCTCCATCTAGTGGGTGTGAGGTAACCAGAGGTGCAGGACTAGTTGTGTCTGGTGCTACCATAAGACGAAACCTATCCAAGAGCGAGTAAAGTCTTTGGTGTCTGAAAATAGAAGAACACATCAGCAGAGAGCTAACTCACTCAGTTTTGTAAATCATTTAAAAATAGAAGACATCCAGTGAACCAATTCTAATCCTGGGAGAGAAAAGCAGTAGGGTCTTAAGCATTTTGTTGGGTATATGCAGTCATATGATGCAAAACGGCAAATTTTACCAGCTATCTGTAGCCAAAACTAATGAACTCAGCACCATCAACAATAGATTTAAATTTAATTTAGATTTAAAATTTGTACATGCTTAAGCATAAAGTGCAAGCTGTTCAGTTTTCTTCATGCAGAAAATCTTTTTCATGAGTAAGAAGAATCAAAGTTAGTGTACAGATTATTTGATTGCAGACAAATACATTCTAACAGACATCGAACAAGAATACACTAACATTGACATTTTCTTTTTTAAAAAAATATATTAAGAATTCCAGTGTCAGGGCTTTGGGGTTCTTTTGTTTGGTTGGGTTTTTTTTGTTTGGTTGGTTGGGGTTTTTTTTGTTTTGTTTTGTTGTTTTTTTTTTTTTTTTTTTATTCCTTTACTGCTCTCAAGAACTTGTATACAAAGTCATTTGGATATTTGGGAGTTTTTTAAAAATTCAAATGTAACATTACCTATGAAGGCACATTACTATCAATCTACTGCAGTTTTGGGCTTTAGATTCTTTTCCCTGACTTCTTTCTATTTCAGTCAATAGATATTAACCTCAAACAGCAATTACATTAAGAGAAGGAAATTAGGCTCTTTCCAACATTAAATAAAGCTTTTTCAAAAACTGAATAATTTGCTCCCTTTTATAAGAGCAGTTTACTTTTAAACAGCTAGGAGACTAAACAGTTAAAACTTCTAGTACAGTTGGCCGGGGGCGGGAAATAAACCCCCCAAAAAAGCCCACCCAGCTTGGATTCACAAAATTCTGCGAAAGTTTGAGGAAAATTAAGTTGTTTTCAGTAATGTAGTTTTTGTCAAGGAATTAATTTGCAATTGCTGTCTCTCAAAAGTTAAATACTGAGTGGGATGTAGGAAAGAGAGTTTGATGCCTTCAAGCCTTTAGCTTGCTTTAATTCTTAAGTATATTGTAAATTCAACTCAGCCAACACAACTGTCCTTCTGCCAAAATATGCCTGCATCTCATAAGAGAGGCTCTGCTCCTGTTTTACTTCCAAAAAGGACCATCTTATCTTTAAGAAAAAACCCAAATGTAGGAAAAAAAGAGTTAACATAATCAGTACTAGAACATTACTTAGTTTGGCATTTTGACATGTACTGGTATTAGTTACCTTGTTGCTAATCCACTGTTTTGAAGGTATTCCTGAATTCTATCCAGTTCTTCAACTGGTAACTGAGTAATGCTGTTCTATAGGAAAGAGTCAAAAGAATTTTATAGGACAGAAATAAGTAAAATACCCATGGGTACTTTGAACAGATTATCATAGAATCATAGAATCATAGAATCAGTGAGGTTGGAAGGGACCTTTAAGATCATCAAGTCCAACCATTAACCTACCCTGATAAAAACACCACCACTCCTAAACCATGTCCCTAAGCAGCTCATCTACCCTTTTCTTAAACACCTCCAGGGATGGTGAACCCACCACCTCTCTGGGCAGCTTATTCCAATGTTTAATAACCCTTTCAGTGAAAAAATGCTTCTTAACATCTAATCTAAACCTGCCCTGACATAACTTGAACCCATTTCCTCTTGTCCTATCACTTGTCGCCAGGGAGAAGAGGTCAGCTCCCATCTCTCTAAAACCTCCTTTCAGGTAGTTGTAGAGGGTGATAAGGTCTCCCCTCAGCCTCCTCTTCTCCAGGCTAAACAACCCCAGATCCCTCAGTCGTTCCTCATAAGGTTTGTCCTCCAGACCCTTCACCAGCTTTGTAGCCCTTCTCTGGACACGCTCCAACACCTCAATGTCCTTCTTGTAGTGAGGGGCCCAAAACTGAACACAGTACTCGAGGTGAGGCCTCACCAGTGCCGAGTACAGGGGGATGATTACTTCCCTAGTCTGGCTCACCACACTATTCCTGATGCAGGCCAGGATGGTGTTGGCCTTCTTGGCTGCCTGGGCACACTGCTGGCTCATGCTCAGCCGGTTGTCCACCAACACCCCCAGGTCCTTTTCTGCCAGGCAGCTTTCGAGCCACTCCGCCCCCAGTCTGTAGCGCTGCATGGGGTTGTTGTGACCCAAGTGCAGGACCCGACACTTGGCCTTGTTGAACCTCATACCATTGGCCTCAGCCCATCCGTCCAGCCTGTCCAGATCCCTCTGCAGAGCCAATCTACCCTCAAGCAGATCAACACGCCCCCCCAGTTTAGTGTCGTCTGCGAACTTACTGAGGGTGCACTCGATCCCCTCATCCAGATCGTTGATAAAGATATTAAAGAGAACAGGCCCCAGCACCGATCCCTGGGGGACACCACTCGTCACTGGACACCAACTGGATTTAACTCCATTTACCACCACTCTCTGGACACGGCCATCCAGCCAGTTTTTTACCCAACGAAGAGTATACCTGTCCAGGCCATGAGCAGCCAGTTTCTCCAGGAGAATGCTATGGGAAACGGTGTCAAAAGCCTTGCAAAAATCCAGGTAGATAACATCCACAGCTTTTCCCTTGTCCAGCAAGTCATAGAAGGAGATCAGGTTTGACAGGCATGACCTGCCTTTCACAAAGCCATGCTGACTGGGCCTGATCACCCTGTTCTCTTGCATGTGCTGTGTGATGGCACTGAGGATGATCTGCTCCATGACCTTCCCAGGCACCGATGTCAGACTGACTGGCCTGTAGTTCCCTGGATCCTCCTTCCGGCCCTTCTTATGGATGGGCGTCACATTTGCCAACCTCCAGTCAGCTGGGACCTCCCCAGTTATCCAGGACTGTTCATAAATGATGCACAGTGGGCCGGTGAGCACTTCCGCCAGCTCCCTCAGCACCCTTGGATGGATCCCATCCGGCCCCATAGATTTGTGCACCTCCAGGTGCTGAAGCAGGTCCCTCACCATTTCCCTTTGGACTACAGGGGCTTCACTCTGCTCCCCATCCCTGTATTCTAGCTCAGGGGTCGGAGAATTCAAGGAACAACTGGTCCTACTGCTGAAGACTGAGGCAAAGACGGCATTAAGTACCTCAGCCTTTTCCTCATCCTTGGTTACTACGTTACCAGCCCCATCTACTAGAGGACAGATATTATCCTTGGTCCTCTTTTTATCGCTAATATATTTATAGAAACTTTTTTTGTTGTCCTTGACAACAGAAGCCAGGTTTAGCTCTAGCTGAGCTTTGGCCCTTCTGATTTTTTCCCTACATCGCTTTACTACCTCTTTGTAATCCTCCTGGGTGGCCTGCCCTTCCTTCCAAAGGCCGTATATCCTCTTTTTTTCCCTAAGCTGCAACACTAGCTCCCTGCTTAGCCAGGCCGGTCTTTTTCCCCGACGGCTTGTCTTACGGCACACGGGGACAGCCTGCTCCTGCGCCTTTAGGACTTCCGTCTTGAAAGACATCCAGGCTTCCTGGGCTCCTTTGCCGTGGAGGACTGCCTCCCAGGGGACTTTGTCGACCAGGCTCCTGAAGAGCCCAAAGTCCGCTTTCCGGAAGTCCAAGGTGGCAGTTCTGCTGACCCCCTTCCTTGCTTCTCCCAGAATTGAGAACTCTATCATTTCATGGTCACTGTTGCCAAGACGGCCTCCGACCATCACATCCCCCACAAGACCTTCCCTGTTTACAAACAACAGATCCAGCAGGGCACCTTCCCTAGTTGGTTCTTTCACTAGTTGTGTTAAGAAGTTATCCCCAGTACCTTCCAGGAACTTTCTAGACTGTTCCCTCCCTGCTGTATTGTATTCCCAGCAGATGTCCGGCAAATTGAAGTCTCCCACGAGGACTAGAGCTCGCGATCTTGAGACTTCTCCCAGCCGTTTATAGAATATTTCATCTGCCTCCTCATCCTGGTTGGGCGGTCTATAACAGACTCCTACTACAATATCTGCCTTGTTAGCCCTCCCTCTGATCCTTACCCATAAACACTCAATCCCATTATCACCATCATTTAGTTCAAGACATTCATAACACTCCCTGACATACAGGGCCACCCCCCCGCCTCTCCTTGCTTGCCTATCCTTCCTGAAGAGTCTATAGCCATCCATGGCAGCACTATAGCTATGTGAGTCATCCCACCATGTTTCTGTGATGGCATTAGGAAAATTATAAGCAGATAAAGTGAAATGTAAACATTCATATATATATATATATATATATATTAAATAAAAAAAATCCTTTTCCAATGAAATCACTTAAATATCATATTTTGATGTACTTTAAATCATTATACTTGATTACATTGCTAGCATTACCCAATCTTATTTACAAACGAATATACTTATCTTTACCTGTAAAGTTGCAGCCAAAAGCATTTCTACCCGACGGCAAGCCAGTGTGTCAACCATGCGAGCAAGCACACGGAATGGAGTACATAAAAGCTTATCAACATATAACGTTAAGACAGCCCCAGACTGGCTGAGATGTATTCCCTCTAAGCATTGTAAAGTCTTCTTCAGAGTTGTGGGCTAGATGTTGAAACAGAACAACAGACAAAAATAAAAGCAACCAGTTGGAATACAAAGATCTTAAAGCTAAAGGGAAAGGCATTTAGAAAAAGCTATAGCAGACAACTAGCTGATCAATATAATCATTATATATGAATAAGAGTTACTGGGTTATTTAATGAATGTGAAAACTAAGTTGTTTGATGTTTAACTGTAAAGAGTTTGTAAGAGTAAGCAAAAAGTAGGGAGCAAAACTTTTAGGGAAAAAAGCTAGAGAGACTTAAGTGGAATTGTAGAAAGCTTTGAAAACAGTGAGAAGCTTGAACTCTTGCTGGAAGAAAGCAGGAACATGAGCGTAGTCAAGACAAAAGAAAGTACAGAAATCCAGATAAGCGTTAGGGATTTTTTTAAGCACATGTTTAAATCATAGAAACAACAATGGTTACTCAGCATTAAAAGGGGGTACAAAGATTTTATTTTTTTTTTTTAAATATGAGCACCAATAAACTAAAATGAGAAACACAAAGACAAATTAGTTTGATGCACAGAAGCAATCTTGTTTTAAAGCAGACTATAAGTATCAGCTATTTCATTTTACTGACTTTTCTGATAATCACCAAACATTTCACTTAATGACTACATTTTCCATTCCAACATATTTAGTTTTGTTCATTCTACCAATTCTTAGACACTAAAGCCCAGATTCATCTCACCTAGCTTTGAAGTGTTTTACTCACATGCCTAAAGCACTAATGCAGTTGCACTAGATTTGCACAGAGACAATTGGAAGAGACGGGGAACATCACCAGGTTACTGAGGGTGTGGTAGCATCTTCCCCCATTAGCTCTAGAGGAAGCCCAGCAAATGACATTTCCCACCTAGTGAGTTCCCAAGATTAAAAGGGATGCATACAACCTTACATCCCTATAAAACATCATCCACTCCTTTTAATGTGAAAGCTAAAATAATCAACAGAAATCATACAGTGAATTTCTGAGGCAGTATTTCCCTCACCAAGAGGATACAATGTGGAGCAGATCAATGGGGGAAGACATGCTTGCAAATGATTTTCATGTTGTTAGGGCCTACAAAGATGGACTGGTTCCTATTTCTGCCTCTGTAGTTAGTTCTGTTATTTATGCTACCAAGGTACTGAAATCAAAGATGAAAGTTACAGCTTTAATTTACCCTTCAGATAATATATTATGTGGGGCTAATACCCAGGAAGGAACAAAAGTGGTTTAACCAACTGTATTTGAATTCAAAGATTTGATGGATCTGACACATCTGATAGTGAAGTTGCAAATATATTATAAGGTTCGTTGTTTGCATTTTTAAAGAAGTGACTTTAAAAATAAAATTAGAACTTGATAAATGACCCAGAAATGTCAGAATTCGCATACTTATCAGTTAAACATGCTGAAATGTAAGTTATTTTATTCTTTTAAAAAAGTAAAAAAGTTAAACTTACAGCTGCAAGATTCTCACACCGTGACTGAATGGCCTGGATGAAGAGACCACTGGCTGCTGAATTTCTGTGAACAGCACTAATAAAGTCTTGTACTGGAGGCTCATGGGACAGATTAATCAAGTCTTGAACGTGATTCACAATAAGCCAGGTCAAGTGTTCTGAATCATGTAGGTTTTGACACTGAAAGAGAAAAAATTAAAATCTGATTCCAGTAATACCCATGCTAAGTGTTTAATTACTAAAAACTTTATCTGACACAACATGAAGTTTTTCATACATAATTCTGGTAGCCTTTTTAAAATAATGGCATAAAGTGTCTACATTTTAATACCACCATCATTATTTTTACATGACAAATTTTCCAAATGCTTTTGATCTTGTTGCAAATTATGAGATTTATAATGAATTTGTAAATTATTTTTTTTAAACACTAAAAACCCAGGTTAGAAACTAAATTGAAAAGATGGATTCAAAGATGCCACTTTTAGTGAAATGCTGTTTGAAATAAACATGCATGCACACAGTCTTTTAGTAAAATGTGATTTTCATTTAGGCTGCTTTTTAAAGATTCCTTACTACTACTGGCCTTAAACACAAGATGAATAATTTCTGGGAAGGAAATCCAAAGAGATCTGTCAATAATTAATTTTAAACCTATGGAGGCTATGTGTATATCAACAAGCAGTGCAATGTAAAGTGAAAAGATCTGTAGAGCTAACAGGGTGATACTCCCCAGTAAAGAGGTTTTGAAGGATTTTAATCTTAATCTGGTGACTGAATGTCCATTAGTAGTCAAAGTGCTTATTAAACACAGCTTTCGGTGTAGTTGAATCTGAAAAGAATGCAGTTTGCTTGCCCCAAAACTGCTCTGCAATACAAACCAAAGTGCAATACTAGATATTACAGGAAGATTCACTTCAAAAATTCCCAACGAACTCAAACTCTAATATTGAGGCAGCAAGAGGCCAAAGCCACAGGAATTGCTCTCATTAGAGGGCCAAACTGGAAGTTAAATGTTAAAGTAAAACCTCTCCTCTTAGAGACAGAAATTTGTTCTCTCCTTGACACTGTGCAGTGCTCCTGATGTTGGGAAGTCTACCACTACTTAGTGTGCTCTCTGCACCTCACAAGTAAGGGATATGATACCCAGCAGACAATTCTTTTACCCACCAGGCATCCTTTACAAGCCAAGAGAATTCTCAGTTCAGAATAGAAAAAAAATGCCAAATGAGGTCGTACCTAAGCCTCCAGAAGTACCACCTGAAAACAAAATGACTAGTTTCACAAGTCGTCAGTTTTCACTTGTGAACCAGACAGGTTCATTTAAGGCACATCAGTAATGAAAGACTGTCAGCTTAATAACTCAAAACCATAGTTAAATAATTCATAATTCAAAACTTACAACATAGTCACAAAAAAGAATGAGTGCTCCTCTTCTCACTATCTCTCGATTGCACATGCCACGTTTAGATTCTGAATCCGATTCATCACTGTCTCCAGATATCTGAGGGCTAAGCAATTTAGTAGTAGAAAGACTGTGTCTCCTGCAGGAACCACATTATATTTTGTTACTATTTTATTACTGTATTTTATTATTACAGCTACTGAAACATTAACAGTCAAATTTCTTGGAATATCCTACCATTGTCCATACATAATATTTATTTTCTTAGAAACTTCATTGAAACATTATAGTGCTTTGAAGTAGACACTTTGCTTTCCATCAGCTCTTTACTTTCTAACAATTGTAATATCACCTTTTTGTTCCGTGCTCAGTACTTCCTCGGACAGTCTGAAGAACTAAACAGGTTATTTAAAAGAAAACCATGGGGTACTGCATCTCTGGTAGGATAACAGAACATAATACTGCATTTTCTTCTCAAGCAAAACCAGTGTTCATGAACACTTAGTCTAGTGTCAGATTGAAAGTGATGCCCAACGCAGAAAAAAATACAGGTGGTAATATTGGTAAAGCAAAAAGAGATAACCGCAACAAATAGCAGATGTCACCTTAGCTATTTTAGTTGCCCTACTTTGTTCATAAGCCTGGTAATTTCATGTTTCCTCAAATTAGAATAATGCTTTTTCACATCATGAGGTTGAACTGAGGAAGAATCTCCTATTTAAGTAATGATCCACTCATGTTGTATAGGAAGATTAGTCTTCCTTAACATGATGCACAAGCATCAGAAGTGTCTCTCAAATCAGCTGTTAATCTCCCTCTACAATTAACACAGAAGGACACACACCCACCTAGGCGTTATCTTTGTCACCCCTAGAGGACAAATCATTCCAATTCCCGACAGGTAGGAAGAACGAACTTCAGACCAAGAGAACACTCATTTCAGACCAAATCTCTGAATTTCAGACCAAATCTCTGAATTTCAGACCAAATCTCTGAATTTCAGACCACTAATGTTAAATGAAGTTACTATGGTGATTGATGCTAATGAATCAGCATAGTGCTGATACTATGTTTTGATAGCATTTAGAAACAGATCCACTGAGAACAGAGAACAGATATAACTATAGTTACAGTTATACTCATCAGATTGTATTTTCATACACACAACAGTGTATCTCATCTGCACTGGCGGGTTATTTGCTAGAAGCTGAAATACAGAGTCTCCATAGGAACATGAAATATGAAATAGTGAATATTTTGTTACAGTTATTTCCATAATTTTAATTAAAAGTAGTACACAGATGAAGCTTTCTTGCCTTAAAAGTGGAGAGATTACCTGGCAGTTCGAGAAACAACTGAGTGCAGAACACATTTCCTTCATTTGAAAGACATACTGATACCAGAACAGACAATCTATATACACGTAAAGTAAATGCAGAACTGTCTATTCCAGAATCCAAATAGTACAGGCTGACAGGCTGAGCAGAAAAAAAGCTAGATTTAAAAAAAATATAATTTTAGCACATATGACACACTACTACTACTACTAGGGATCAAAACCAAATCTTACTTTGGGGTTTGATGCACTTCTGACCACCAGTTGTAGTTGGTATAATTGACAAGAAGCAGGATTTGACACCAGAGGAGAACTAAAGAAGGATGTGTGGGAATCATAGATTGAACAAGGTCACTCAAACTTTCAAGGGTGTAGAAACTACCATCAGATCCATCTCCTGTGAAGAGTCTGGTGGCTGCAGCTGTGATTCTTCTAAACATCCCTGAAAGCAATAAAAGCATGTTAGAGTAACAGCGTTCTAGTCTGAATTCTGAAGTTTTAAAATTATTTGGGGTACCCTGAGAATACAAATCTTGTTTCATAAGCCACTACCATTCCTGGAAGAAAGGTATAGCCTAAGCAGTTTTACAAACATAAGGCAAGTCATGGAGTTTGCCCAAGAGCCAGGTGTAAACCCATAATCACCAGCTCCCAGACTCAATAAATAATGCTTAGATGGGTTTCATTACAATTCCAGTCTCTCTTCTCAACTTTTTCTCTGTCATGCATCAAAAAGTTTATCTGATACATGAAAACCCTAACCAAATTTAAAATTGTTAATTTCATACCAGGCTTCTGGTGGTTTTGTTTGTTTTGTTTATAAAATAAAGCACAGAAGTTCTAATTAAGAACCATGCTGTAGCTACTATTCTACATGCTAAGGAAGATCGCTTCAGGTATCCTACTTCAGATGAGGGCTTCCCCAAATACATTTAGTTGAAACTAAACTGATACCCTTCCATCCAATTTCTAAAGCACAAAATGTAAATGTTTAAGTGGAGAAAAGTCATTACCCTGCATATTGAACACTCAGAGCAAAAGCTGAATTTTGCTTTCCAACTTGCTGATTCTGTATTCACATGCCAAAACGAAGGGTGGGAAAACAAAGAAAATGGACAAACTTAAAGTTGTCTAAAGGTACAGGCTTTGAGTTTCTACAAAAAGATATGATCAGGGGAAAAAGGGTTTCTTCAGAACCAGTTAGAAACCAAAAGCTAATAAGAATAATGAAGGGGATCTGTAGTGTTACTTGCTTGCCTTGCCAGATATTCAGAAGAATGAAGCTATAAATTCCACAGCCATGTGGACCAGTTTAAGCTGCCTCCAGGACCGATAAATACACAATGTAAATAGCAAAGAATAGGAAAAATAACTGAGTCTCAAAACTCGGGTCCCACTTAGTAGCAAGCCAGTGCTATTACCATTCCAGCTTCCTGCATTTGCAGTAATTGCACCATCTAGTGATTTTCTAGAGTCATGAAAGCCAGTGCATGCTAATCTTTTCGCTTTCTATATATGCCTTTTATTTCTGCTAACTTTCTACTACTTTCAGTAGCAGACTGAAAATGTTCATTTCTAACCTGGCAGTTTCCTATAGTTGAATACACAGGAGTCAGCAATGCTCACATTTTGAAAAAAATATAATGGGTGAGAAGACATATATATATATGTATACCTGGACTTTCGAAAAGCATTCAATACTGTCCCCCATACAATTCTCGTGGAAAAACTGGCTTCGCATGGCCTGAATGAGCATACGATCTGCTGGATCAAGCACTGGCTAACTGGAAGGTCCCAAAGAGTGGTGCTCAATGGATTTAAATCCAGCTGGCAGCCGGTCATAAGTGGTGTGCCTCAGGGCTCAGTGTTGGGACCATTTCTGTTCAATGTCTTTATTGATGATTTTGATAAGGACATAGGGTGTGTCATCAGCAAGTTTGCAGATGACACCAAGTTAAGCAGGAGTGTTGATTCCCAGGAGGATAGGGAAGCTCTCCAGAGAGACTTAGATAGATTGGATCATTGGGCCAACATCAATGGTATGAGTTTCAACAAGGGCAAGTGCCAGGTCCTGCACTTGGGCCACAATAACCCCATGCAGCGCTACAGGCTTGGGGAAGTGTGGCTGGAAAGCTGCCTGGCAGAAAGAGACCTGGGGGTTCTAATTGACAAGAGGCTGAATATGAGCCGGCAGTGTGCCCAACGGCATCCTGGCTTGTATTAGACATAGCATGGGCCAGCAGAAGTAGGGAGGTGATTGTGCCCCTGTACTCAGCACTGGTGAGGCCACACCTCGAGTATTGTGTCCAGTTTTGGGCACCTCAATACAAGAGAGATATCAAGGTGCTGGAGCGAGTGCATAGGAGAGCAATGAAGCTAGTGAAGGGCCTAGCAGACAAATCATATGAAGAGCAGTTGAAAGAGCTGGGACTGTTTAGTTTGAGGAGGAGGAGGCTGAGAGGAGACCTCATCACTCTCTACAACTATTTGAAAGGACACTGTAGAGAGGTTGGTGCTGGTCTCTTCTCATAGGTAATTAATGACAGAACAAGAGGGAATGGCTTCAAGCTCCAACAGGGTAGATTTAGACTGAACATTAGGAAAGAATTTTTCACAGAAAGAGTGGTCGGGCATTGGAATAGACTGCCCAGGGAGGTGGTTGTGTCACCATCCCTGGATGTGTTTAAGAGACATTTAGATGTGGTGTTGGGGGATATGGTGTAGGGGAGAACTTTGTAGAGTAGGGTAGATGGTTGGACTCGATGATCCCAAGGGTCTCTTCCAACCTAGACAATTCTATGATTCTATGACAAGACATCCAAGTATAACAGTGGTTAAAAATGACAAGACCTTAGTCTATGTTCCCAGATGCAAGTTGCTATAAACTGCATTTGTAATCAGGAGAATATAACTTAAAGAGAAAAAAAAACATAAAGGTTTTAACTGAACAAAAGAAAAGTATTGCAAAACCAGGCACTTAGTGCCTAAACTAATTAACTAACCTAAGCCTAGACCTGAAAGAAAATGCTACAACATGAAAACACAGCCTAGGTGTCTGAACAACTTTCCTTCTACTCTGTAACACCATGTAAGATAACCACATTACTATTAGTACTTAGAGTTGTTTTGTAGTCATTCAGGAAACTCATTTCTAGAGATCATGCAATACATATCCCATTGCTCTGTGTGAGTATTTTAATATTTAATTTTGCACAACTCACAGTGCAGCTTGGAAGCCGATCACTGCAGCAGAACTAGCTGAGCCTTCCTTTTTCATTATTCATAGCTCCCACTGTGGAAGAACCCACTTCCCTGGTTTCAGTCACCAGCTTGATTTTCTGATTTCATTGGTCCTGGTTTGATACCATTTAATCACGTACTCCAAATCACCTTGGCATGAGTTATTTGCTATAATATTTGTTTCAAATGTTTCTCCATAACAGAAATCAATAGTATAATCACTTCATTATTACTGTAACAGACACATGGGAAAAGAGAACTATCACTCACTACATCCAGAGTCCTGCACCCTAAAGCAGGCTTAAAATAAAGACCAAGGAAGGCTCTGGTAACTATCATCATATTTTGTGCCTCTTCACACACAGTCCTGGGGTTTGGAGGACTTCATTTCTTTAACCAAAGCTTTCTTCTGACAAGTCAAGACAAAACATCATCCACCATGGCTGCAAACTCTCACAATGTAATTCAATTGTTTTCCCATTCATTTTTCTACACATTACTGTCACTGAAGACTAGGAGGAGTAAAGCTACTGAAAGTTAAATCAAGGCAATGCAAAGCTTTGAGCTTTGATAGTGAACTGGTTGAAGACCCAGAACACTTCCATCAGCACTTTATTTATTTTAAGTCTACACCTATACTTATGTTTGCAAGAAGCAGCTGGTAGCAATGAGAGGAACAGAACTAAGTTTTTTTTCTCAAGAAAGGGCTTTAACTAAACTCTGAAGAAAGAGCTTAAAAAGAAAAAAGATTAGAGGTTATTCGGATACAATGGAGCACAGAATCATGTTAAACATCTAAGAAAAGTATTCTGTATGCACTTTTTTGTTATCCGCATCTGCTAGGTAGTGAAGTACTATAACTCCTATTTTACAGACGTGGAATGCAGAGTTCCTTGTCCTGTATCTGTAAGGAGGTCTATGAAGAACCAGGGACTTGGCTGCAACTTAAAAGGTCTTGGCACAACTACTGTAATCCAAGGTCAGATTACGGCTGCAGGCTGAAAATCAGAAGGCAAAAAGGACAGTCACAGTAAAGAAAGAATAAAAGAATGGGAAGATAGTGTCATGATTAAGAAAATAAGACTAAGGAATCAGGCTAAAGACTAAGGAGTTACCAAAGGGCCAGATATCAGATATCTAGCAGAAGACACCCAAGGTAGAATTCCCAAACCTGAAGAAAGGAGCTCAAGACCAGCTAGCTGGAACAGTGTTACCTTTCTTACTTTTCCGTTTTCTGGGTTTGGTTGATCATTTGTTTTGGTGGTTTTTTTTGGTATTTTTTTATTAATTATGACAAAGAACAGTAACCTACCTTGTCATGAGTCTGAACCAGCGGTCAGAAACTCATTATTTTAAGCCTGGACATACCTACCAATCTCCAAATTGAGAAAACTCATGAGAAATAGAGCCTCAAATTTGGAATGCTTTGCATTTTTGGACTGGAAAATTTTTGACAGTTAAAAGGAGAGATGAAAAGTCACTAGTTACATTTTGTTCAGAAGGCAGAAGAAATGTGAGAAAAGTGCCTTGCACACACGAGCACAAAATTTGGAAGGTACTTTACATTAAGTAGGACAGAATGCCTTCAGCACCTACGTATTCCTTCTCAGCAGTTCAACGCATTCAGCAACTGTTGAAAAACCACCGTGCCGCTGCATGCTACAACACAAGGCATTGTTTAAAGTATTACCTGATTTGAAGATATGTATTAAGCACATAAGAAGCGTGCCCAGCTCCTGGCAGTAGAAAGTATGTTGCTGCTCATTCATGTCCACTTTCAATTGCTTGGTAACAATGTCTTCCAGTAGAATGCCAACCAGTTGTAATAAGAACCTTGAAAAACCATGTATACAATCAACAGAAAAACTATCAATGCAACATCTCTCAGAATAAGATGAGGTTTGCCCATGAAACTCAGTAAGTCTGAAAACTAAAATATGAAGTCCCTGTCCATTCACCCTAAATAGGATGTTAAATTAAACGCTACAGAACGGGTTGACCTAAAACAAATATTATGATACTCATCAGCTAAAGTCATGACAGCATGCATACACCAGCCCACCTCACTTACACAGCAAACATTCAAAATGTTACATTGTCTTTATAGTGGTTTGCAATGAGCTAAACCACACCATGACAATTATCAGAGCTCAGCTGAGGAGTGGTAACTCAGCAAGTCACAGTAATTAAGCTGTTTACAGCCTCATCTATCCACAGTCTACGACACAGTTTCCATATCAAACCTCCAGCCAGGGACAAAAGATCAAAAGAAACACCAAAAAAGGGCATTTGAGGAAATCCATCCTTGCTCCTGGCCATTATTGTTCCTCAACTCACTCCTGTTGGACATACGGTCACATTAAGGGAGTCCAGAAGCCCCTTTTCCCTCTACCCATCACCTTCACGGCGAGACGAATAATAAGAAACAACATTTTATTTCTATCTGAATTTCCATACTTGCATAAAAAGTTCTTATTTTCTAAAATTGCTATTTCAAATGCTTCCCACCACATCAAAACATTATGCCTTAATGACAAACATTATGTCAACATAATACCATCGCCACCCCTCAATGCTTCTTTTGCCTGAAGTTTGTCACTCTGAGGACATCAGCATGGGAAGCTAACTAGACAAAATAGAAAATAAAGAGCAGGACTAACTTAATAGATTTGAATCCATCTGCTGCCAAGATTCTACCTGGGCTTCTACTAAGGTGATGGCTTATCTTTCAGTCCCCGCACAGGGAGAAAGGCAAGCGTTAATCAGTTAAGTTTTTGGACCTGATTTTAGTAAGTCCAAGATTCACGCATTTTAATAGCTCCATTAGGTCCTTCACCGGGCATGAGAAGAGGTATCAGAACAGTCCAAAGTCCCTACTACAAACTGCTCATCTCCTCCCTCTACTGTCCATCTCATTGCTTCCTCCACACACACTCCTCTAATATCAACTTATTAACAGCCTTCATTCCTATCAGGTAACACTTCTATATATTGCACAATATATATGTGATTTCTCAGAAATCTTAGGGGAAAGATTAAGTTATTCAAAAGACAACATACCTAGAAAATGTCTCTTCAGGCAGATATTTGGCCTGTTTAACCTCAGTGCGATCCTCTGATGCGGATAAGTTATTTTCTCCACGTCTCAGTCTGTTAATTGCTTGACATGAAATCAAATACGGTGAGAAGGAAAGCTCTTGTATACGGGATAGAACGATGTCTTCTGTTGACTGTGAAATCAGAACTCTGAGGATAGCTAAAATTCCAGAAATCCACAGCTGGACAGTGCTCACTGATGCCTAACACAAACACAAAAAATGCAGAAGATTGACTTAACTTCAACACAACATAGGAATGTATTAAAAAATACATTTATTAACTGATTCTCTCTTCTCTGGAAACAATTGCTTACCATTGTTTTAGGAGTAACAAACATACTCCTTAAAAGCATATCCACAGGGCGAAGGGATGAAGGAGCCAAAATTTCAAACAAAGTGTTCAATACTCCTAGAGCATCATGAGAGTCTATGTGCATCTGTAAAAGAAAAACACAAAACTAATTTTTAACTATCCACTAAAGGTAAATGCAACACAAAATTACCATTTCTACGACAACGTGTGTGTAATAAAGCTGTCCTTACAGTACAAAATTTAGAGCAACCAAAAGCTATGAAAGGTCAATTAAAGTTCCATTGCAGGCCTTCCTACACAGGAGTTTTGAGAACACAGAAAAAAAATCTTATGAAATTAACATACATACCACATATATTTTATTAGGAGAAATATGCCATATTCAGAACGCGACCAAAAGACTGACTTGTCCTACCTTTTAAAAACTTTTCTCCTCCCTGCACTTCCTACCAGGCATACATACAGAGAGCAAAGCTGGTCGTGATTAAACTTAAGCAGGTAACTAGGAGAAAAAAAAAATCCTAATAATCCAAAAAATGAATAGCTACAATGGTATTACATTGCAGCAACAGAGGTAAGATGCCTCATTTGATCAGTTTTTTAGATAAATTATAGAACAATCAACTGCAAAAAGCAAAGGACTGGACTAGAAATCTGGATGACCCTATCTTGCCTAAATAATTTGACAGTTGAGCACATGCACAAATTCACACAAAACAAAGGCCAATTTGCCAGCATTTTCGCTTTGTTCAAAAACTGTTGTCTGTTCCACAATAACTGCCCACTCTCCCCAACCATGAGATCTCCTCATGGGAGTGGGGGTCTGCCATCATGGAGTAAAGAATATTAAGGGCACAATTTCACTAGTTTTATTTTTTTATCCATGAAGTAAGTGTTTATAATTCCAGGAAAGCTGTATTGAAGACAAGTCCTCTGTTGCTTAGGGAGCAGCACTGAGAATTCTCTCTCCTAAAAGGAGTCGTCTTTACTTCCCAGATACAAAGGGCCTACTCTCCATCCCCAGTGTGCAGTCCAGTGAAAGAGACATGTACATACTGCAGGGATTCCAGCAGAGAGCCACACAGATGATTACAGGCTTGGAGCATCTGTCGTACAAGGGGCAGCTGAGATTGTTCAGCCTGGAGAAGGGTCATGGGCATAGTTACCAATGTGTACAACTATCTGATCAGGGGAAGCAGGGGGAGGAGACAACACAAGTACAGAAGAAAGAGCCTTTTCAGTCATATCCAGTACCAGGAGGAAAGGCAATAGGCACAAGTTGAAATACAGGAAATTCCATTTAAATGCAGTTTTTATTTATTTATTTGTTTTCCACCTGTGTGGATGCTCAGACATACCCAGTTGCCCAGAAATGTTATGGAGGCTCCATCCTTGGAGACTGTCAAAACTTAACATGGTCCTAAGCAAACTGCTCCAATAGACTCTGCTTTGAGGGGAAGACAATATCTAGAATTCCATTTAAACCTCAACTATTCCATGATTCTGTGATTTATTAATGCACTTTTGGACTGTCTTTCCATTCTCCTCACTAAGAAAAAAATGCAACTAGACACACTGCAGTTACAAAAAAATAATTTTGACATTCTATAAATATGGGAGAATCTTTACACCATTTAATAAGTGCTCTGATATAATCATGTATGTAACAGAAGTAGAATGAGCTTCATCTAGAAACAGCCTCGAAGATACTGCACATACATCATACATTTAAATATGATCTTCATCACCTCAAAGATTTAGTTTACTCTGCAGTTATTGTTTTTCCAGATATTGCAACCACACTTTCAAGAAAATCTGTCTTTAAATATTAAAAAATAATAAAAAAATCACGATACCCAAAGCCATTATTGGTACATATATTATAACAATTATTTTAGATGGCTATCGATTAAAAAATTCATGTAACAACCTGTTGCTTTGCAAGCATTGGGAGAATAATGTCAGCTATTTGCCGGGACAATCTTTTCCATTTGTCTTCATTTTCTTTATGACATTGTTGCAATACTAAGATGAACATTTCCAGCACCTGTGGAAAAGTTCAAAAGAATGCAAGTGAACACCCACGCTAACAGGAAACACTTAAGCAATACCTTATTGGGAAAAATATTTACTGTTTCATCCATCTGCCAAAAAGCAAAATGAAAAGAAAAACCTTTTTTTTTTTTCTTTTATGCAAGAATTTTACAGTTACTTTTATGAACTAGAAAAAAATGCTTTCTTGGTGCTTTATAAATGGCATTTGCTAAAAGTCTACTCAAACAACTGGAAAAGGGATAGTAAATCTAAACACCGCACCACACACTCAACAAAAAGGGGAGGGAGGAAGGGAGCAATTTCCCACATGTATACTCTTTCTTTACCCTAGCTCAAGTAAAGTTTAAATTTGGTTAAGGAAACAATATACATTTTTATGGAGCTCATTCACCTGAGATATGTCACTTTATATGAAAGCATATAGGAGAGCATATATGGTGCACACCAACAGCAAGGATGTCTCCAGTACCTGAATGTGTTATCAGTTTGACGGTTATAAAGACCACACTTTCAACGATAGAGAGACCAAAGACACAGCAAGCAGGAATGTTAGTATATGGACTGAGAAGTGGGATAGAAGAATCCGGTTCAGACAACTAGTTAGATGGAGCACTTGTAAAAGAAATTCAAGTAGTTCAAATTCAGAAAAGCAGCCAATTAAAAAAAAAAAAAAAAACCACACTGAAAAAAAAGAAAGAAAAAGATCACTGATCACCAGATGACTTTCTTCCCAAAAAGCTTTCTCATGAGAGAGGAGATAAGAGCAAGTCTAGGCTGAGTGACTTGAACTCTGGACCTCCATGGATAGTAGCTACAGTTGTAACAGAAAAAAAGTTCAAGGCTGCAGTGCTTGCAGCCTCTCAAATTACAGGGACACCACTGCAGAACATCCCAGCCACAGACAGGGAACAACAAACCCGTCCAGGGGTTAGTTTATACGTTCAGCATCAGCAGAACAGGACAGAATAAGAACGACAAAAGGGATGGTGTGGGAAGAGCAGTGCATGGGTGGTCTTTAATAGGTTAAGTGTGTCAGAAGGGGATGTGCTAGCAATTGCAGCACCTTATATAACACAAAGTTATTCACTATTTCACATCATGTGTCTACAGAGTGTCATTTCATATAGTTATATTAGTCATTTTATGATTATAAAACTACAAATTCAAAAGAAAATGTGGATACACAAAATTACCCCAATCTGAACATACAGTTCCAGCAAATTATTTTGACAAGATGTACTGTCTTTTCTTCCAACTATTCTGAGAAAATACACTGCTTACATTAGCATACACTAGAATTGTATTTTCACATGATGAAAGTAAAAGCACATTAAGTTTGTTAAGCACCTGAATAAGCAATAAGATCCCATGTTAATTATGTCATTTCTCTCAAAATTGTTTAAAAGAAAAACATAAAAGTAAAGTGTATTGAAGAAAGTTATTCTTCTACTACTACAAGACAGAAAAATGTGTTCCAGACCCATGAGGTCTGGGGCAAAGTAGTAAATGCTAACAACTGTCTAACTACCAGTTTAATGAACTTATTCAAATAATTCATATTTTAGAATGTTATTGAAGATACTGCTATTGTACAGCAATACCTAAATCATCTCTATGCAGCACCTTTCTTACTTTTACCCCATCCTCTCTTCCACTTTTACCCCCATTCTTTTAAGTTTCTTGAATCACGATTTATTACAAGTCTCTACTAACCTTCTGCTCATTCAATCTGCAACACAACCAAGATTGTTATCTTAACTGCAGGTTTTCAGTGTTTTGTTACCTAGGCTTGACTATAAAATCCCACAGACATGTTATTTGACTCGAAATACTGATTTGTATTGCGGCAGCTTTCCCCTACCCCCAAAAATACTCTCTCTGTGAAGAAAGATCACACACAGAGTCCAGCTATTCAAGTTTTGTATAGAAAATCATTAGTGTTGCCTGAAGCATTTTTAGCAAAGCAATGTTACCCTTTTATAGACCATAAACAGGAACAAGAGTCATCCTCTCTTACCTGATGGTACTGAATAAGTCTCAGCAGCATTGAAACTACGACCTCCTTTTGTGTTTCCAACTCTTTTCCAGCATCAGCTTTATTTGTTCCTCTTAACACAAAGAGATCATGAACAATAGGTTGCAGAGCTGGTATTGCTGAAATGAGATTTGTTTGTTATAGCATGAGACAAGTCACTCTTGAGCGGTGTTTTGTTGTTCTAAGGGTTCAGCTACTGAAAGTAAACTGTGCTTTAGTTTAATAAAGGTTTTATCCATCCCTAAAAAAAGAAAACCTCAAAAATAACCCCCAAAACACCAAACTTGTCATGCATAATGATGTCTATCTTTTAACTTCTAGTAGAAAATTTGTATTATGGACATATTTGCCTATTCTCATAGAGCTAAAATAGATGTTTTTATAAAGTATTTTTCAGCAGAATCACTGGAAAATATGAGAGATGCTTCTACTTAAAGGCTGAAAGTGAAGGGAAAGGTAAGGGCCTAAAGATTAAAATCAAAGCCTTTAAAGTACTGCTATGTGTGAACTTATTACCTAATAAAATTTCAAATAAAAGCTTTTTTGCTATTATGTGCAGTGCAAAATATGGGGTAGCAGTGTTAGTAAGGTACAATAAACTTCCTGAAGGAACTAAGTGAGACTTATTTCATGTACTAAAAATTTAAAAGCTTGTGTCTTCTGGAACAATCAGTATGATTACAGTTTTCTATAGCTTAGTATTCAATACAATTTTTATTACTGAACTATTATTAATAGTAGTGTTGGTGCCCTTTTTTTTAATTTTTATTACCATGTGTAACAGCTTTCCTCCCACTGGCCATGATACCATCACATAGCTGAATGATCTTAGGAATTCCAATTATCTGTTTGGAATGATACCTCTCGTAAGACAGCAACACCAGGAAAAAAAAGATGTTAGGAATAATTGCTTCAGACTCCCTGAAAACAAAAAACCAAAAGTGTCAAGTTTGAATTGCACAACTCTGTTCAGTAACAGTGAATCTTCTTACAGTAAGATTTTTTTTAAGAACGTATTGTTCTGCTTTCATATAGTATTTCTATAATTTTTGTGCCTTGTTCTTTACTATGTTTTCTTTTCCAAGGGATTTCTTTCAAGTTTTGACCACTACACAGTTACTAATATTATAACATGCTAACTAATGCATATGACACACATTGGAGTATTTCTGCAGGACACCCACAGAGCAAAAAACCCCACTTATCCTTCATACAAACTCAAGTGTGAGGGAAAGAAGAAAGATCTGAGAACAAAAATTCCACTGCATTCCTTATGATCTTGGTACTACACAAAATGTAACAAGTGATCAGAATACAAATGGATTCACACTGAATCCACAATAGGAAGTAGCAGCTCTCACTTCAGCAACTGAATCCCAGCAATGAAATGCTGATTCCTGAAAGCACAGTTGCAGGGGTGGTGGCATGTCATAAAGGAATGGTTTTACAATACCAAATGGTGAAACAGCACAACATAGCTTAAGATTGTTGGGTTTTTTTTCCATGCTACTTCCCGACTTCTTCAGCCACATGGAATTTAAATCATCTGAAAGGGCTACCACTGGTGCCAGAGAACAACCAACCACATTTGCCCAGAAGGTAACTCTCCCTTTCTCACATGGCAGAAACAACCAGCATAACTAAACAGTACATGCTTCAGAATAAGACAGTTGTAAACCCACACTGTTCAAAGGATCTTTGCTAATTTCATACCTGAACTGTCCTACTTCAATGTATTCAAACTGCTTTAGCACAAATCCAATAAACACCTAAAGAGGGAATAAAGTGTACAACAGATATGGAGACATTAATTCCCATTTGAAACCATTTTGACAGAGATATAAAAGAGCATGTTTTGGAAGGAGAGACAGGAAAGATAGACACTAAAAATCATTTTTACTTGTAATTCATTCTAACATGTTATGAGGTGTTCCCTCTACAGTTACAGAAGATGGCAAGAATCTTGTTGTTAGAGCTTATTACGGTTTGCATGAACTTATGCCACATTTCACCTAGAGTCTCCATATTTTTAAGTATAACTTTCTCACTCATGTAACATACAATATTTGAGGCATTACAGTCAAGAAGTTAAGAATGAACCAAATATCTAGCCCTAAACCAAGACAAAATCCTAAGTATTCATGCATTGAAAAGCTTTATCTGTGCATGAACTTACAGGAAAGTTACATATGGCAACTCATACTAGTTTATAAACCCCAAAATACCATAGTAAAAAGACTTAAAATTTATGTTACAAATTTACTGCTTATACGGATAATCACAGATTACTGTATTTGCCACTATTTTCCCCCTGCCACTAAAATCAAATAGTGGTTGTCAACTCTGATGCTCACTATCAGTCACACGGAAGTCCATACTCTCAATATAGAAAGAAGGTATTTCTATTTATAAATGAAGTTTTACTTAATAACACTGATTGCATCGTCCACATCATCTTATTCCTAAAGTCAATCTGATGAACACTTCTTATACAGTTGTTGCAGAGCTTAGAAAGTAATTTTTATGCAATAGAAAAACAGAAACTTGAAGCTCTCTGGTTGGGAGGGAATTGAGTCTCTGCTTCCTTTAAGTCTTTGTTTTCACCTATAGTACAATAAATGGATTGTTGCAAGTATTTTTGCCGCAAATATTAAGCCCACTGTTGAGACCCTTGTATTAGAAATTTGAAAAAATGGTGATGTACCAACCTGATCTGAATCCAGAAGACAGTAGTTAACTCGTAGCTGAACCAGTTGAGCAAGCAAGTCTAGAACTTGTCTCTGCAGCTGCACTGATGTTGTTGTAGTATATTGTTTCAATGCTTTTATGACAAGGGGTTCAAATAAACGAATGTGACTGTGAATAGCATTCTGTAATAGAGAGATTTTAAAGTAATCTAATATCTGAACAGGTCTGATTCAAAACCAAATTACATTTTAAAAGGAGGGAAAAAAGTTTTAAATCTAAGCTACAGTTCTTTCAGGAGTACATAGATACAAGTACCTTATCAGCACGATGTTTTGCTGCACTGGCAATGCTAGTTTTCAGCTGCGTAGAAACTTTTTGTAGCACATCAAACCATCTGTCATTAAAAACAAACAAACAAAAACACCCATATATATTAAAAGAATGAAGTGACAAACACGATCTCCTTAGGTGCACATTGTTTTACCAATGCCAACTTTTCTTTATATACTTGACTGCTTCAAGAATCTTAGTAAAACAAAAGAGCAACTGAAACAACCTACAGTACATTTTGATCAGTTCACATAGATTTGTGGACAACAAACATCTAGTAGAGAAAGAATTTCTGGTCTTTGCTTAGTCACCCTTCTGCCTTTCTTTTAAGGCTACTGACTATTTGCTATAATAATGAAATAGTTTTTATTTGCTAAAATATAAGCATTTAAAACTATTATGCTTTTAAAAAAATTAAGTGATACCCATTTTAATGATTTGGCTTTGGTTTGGAAAACACAGTAGTGATAATTAATAGTGTTGCATTCAGGATCTCACAACCAAGACAAATTACTCTGCTTAAGCCTACAAGAAATAAATAACATGCAATACTGTAACTTCAAGTTACTGAGCTCCCCTATGATACTTGCATTTATGAAAAACAATAAAAATAGATTCTAATTCAAGCTAATATTATATCATAAGGGAAGAAAGTTACCCTGAAGCATCGTGTTCCTGCTCAGCCTGGACCATGTTCCTTAGACTAGCATCAGCAAGGGCCTGTGTAAAATGTGTGTACGGTGCCATGAAGCAATAATGATAGAGACCAGGTCTCAAATTGGAAGAACCTAAGCGTTGAGCTTTGCCTTGAGCTTTGTTGGGGTTTGAAGACAAGCCATCGTACTGAGAAGCCAGATTTGTCCCAAACAATGTTTTCAATAACTAGAGAAGAAAATTGGAAGGAAAAAAGTTAACATTCCAGGAAAAAAAAATTGACTCCCCATCTTCCCAAAGGACTTAAGAGGAAAGGTCAGTGCAAAAAACAGAAAAAAGCTGGAAAAAAGAAGCAATCCACACACTATCCCAAAACATACGGTTGTTTTTCCAACCAAAGCTATTTCCATACGACTACTCAAAATAGTCTATACTAAAGCTCACCTCCCACCAAAATTAAACTTTGATGACTTGAACCCAAACATTTAACTGGAAGTCTGCAAGAAATCCATCAGTAAGGCAGTTCTTTGCTTTCCAGGTTTTTGACATAGTTAACTGGCTACAGAACACATTTGGGAAGACAGGAAATGAATTTGTTTTCTGAGCATTAGCTAAAATAGTTCTTTGAATTGGAAGAAGTTCAAGAAGAAACTAATACTCAGATGGTATCAAGTTTCAGAATAAGTCATGAAAATTAAAGAAAACATGCTGTGTTTGCTCCACCTGAGCTACAGTTCCCTCACACCGCTTCCCTTAAAAGAATGGCTAGTCTTAGTATCCCATTTATAACCACAGGACATCAGGATTAACCCTCCCGTAACACACAAAAAATTACCTCCCTACCTGCTGTACACAAACTGTTGCCATTGTTGGTTCTCTGTTGAAACATGATTTTAGGTATCCCAAAATTTCTTCTACACACTAGAAAAGCAAAAAAACAAGTTCACCTATTTGCATTAATCTTCATTATGTAAAGCATTACTATGACAACTGGACAACAGCACAGGGTGGGTTTTTTTACTAAGTAAAATTACACTAATTTAAGGGAAATCGTGGAATTATGTAAAGAAATAAAAATGCAAGATCTGCCTCCTAGTCTTAAAACAACACAATGCCTAACACTACAGATAAGGAGAAAAAAATATCAAAACAGAGGAGGAAGGAGAGCAGTATGCCTTCTGACATTTTGTATATTTAACATGAGTATATTTAAACATATTAGTATAGTAAGAATGACTGAAGGCAAACCATTTTGCTAGCAAGAAAAATCTCCACATGAAATTTAAACACCAAAAAAATTACTCCAGTTTTCAACAGCACCAATTTAACCCGGAAAATCTGCTTTAGCACTTTACCCAACATTGTGGCAGCACAATGCTTCTAAGACTACTGTCTCTCTCAACAGTACCAACTTTAAAATCAATGATATGTCCTTTTTTCCAGTAAGGACCACAGATATTGGACAACTTTACTACAAAAGAAAAAACATCTTATACCTTTCCAATGTCTTGAAGAGTAGCAAGTTCCAAGATTTGAGACAGAACATCTAAGGCAGACCGTAAGAAACATCCAAACTTTTCATTACTGTTCTGGAGATCCAAAGTAACCTGGTCCCAAAAAGTACAACCACACTTTTTCTTAATAAATACTTGACAAGGAGATTACAGAAAGAAGCGGATACTGACACAAAATGATCTTTTGCCTAAAATTTCAGCATAGTTCAATCAGCACTACTGACAGCTTAGACTCCCTTATGAATTGCTGGAAAGGTAGGACTTCATTTTGACTAACAAAAAGAAAGGGATCTTCTAGCTTGAGGAAGTTACAGCATCCAGGAAGGCCTAAGAAGTTCGCAAATAATGCAGAATGGATAATGTATTTCTCAGAAACACAGTAGGTGTTATAAGAACATAGCCGCTGAAGTGTACAAATCAGACCACCAAGCCTCTAGGGAATGCATCTTCCGTTCCCTGAACTAATGAGGAAAAAGCTTATCCACCCTGGAATAAACTATGGAGAGAACAGACACTGGGATCCATTCAGCATTGCCAAGCCAGCGAAGGGTTGTTTGATACCAGCACTAGTGACAGCAGAGAAACAAGCAGTAGGGTGACAATGCCTATCAGGGCTTTTTGTTTGGTTGTTTTTTGATTTTATTGGTGGCGGTAGTGCTTTTTTTTTGTGGATAAACTGTTTACACAGCCAAACAAGCGATCGATACAAGCAGAGCCATGTTTAAAAGAAACACAAAGTGGTTACCCAACCACATTCTAATTCAAACAAACAATATCATGCAGTACCTTATAATTAGCATGGGTTGCTTTCAAGACATCGTACAATTTCAGATATGATGGAAGATGATAAAAGCTTCCTACTGAAGACGATTTACTTGTTGGAACAGGCCCAGTAGCATCAGTTTGTCTAGTAGCTTAAAAATACATCATAGATTAGAACAATATACTTTTTCTAGGGTGCTCATGACACGTATACTTAACATAATTTACCATATCTGAATTATTAGACAGCATGAATTTTTCAATCCACATGCATATTTTTTAAACCGCAAAAACACATGCTGTATGCCTAGAAAATGAACTAGCACACCAAGACACTAGTCCTCCGAGATAAAAGAAATTAACCCAGAGGGCTTATTATTGAAGTGCAAGTACAATTTACAAAACAGAATTAACACCCATTTCCTTCAGTCATTACTAAGAAAAAAACACGTTTTCAAGATTCAGAATCTTGTTTCAAAGAGCACTGTAAGCTACTCCTGCCAAAAGATGCAAAGCAACTTTCAAACGTCTTTTAAGTAAAATACATGCAAAAATTACTTCTTAATCTTAGTCATTAGCTGAGTAGATTCAGAAACACAGTGAGGAAAAGGATTCGCAAGCACCTTCCTTCTGAAAAGTACAGTTAATTTTCATAAAAAACAAAACAGTAAAGCAGCCCCAACCCACAGCTGTCTTTCCTGCAACATAGTACTGAAAAGAACTTCTGACAGTAGGTCTGCCAGCTGTTTGAACTAAAACTTCAGAAAACAAGTTACTCAGTTTTATTTCTTCTCTCTATGCCGTAACTGTTCTTAGGTGGGGATGGTAAGTGGGAAGGTCAATAGGAGTAAGTGTGCTTACCTGGACTCGTTTCACCACCCTTTTTAGGGCTCATCGGCACAGATGCCTGTTCGACAGACTCCCTCTCTTTCCCCTTCCTCCGAATTGGACTAAGAGAAGGTGGGTTTGTGAGAGAAGGTAATGCTGCCTGGAATTAAAAGAAGCTTTATTAATTTGTATGCACAAGTAGCTTTTCTTCTTCTACACAAATACAAGCATATTCCTCCTTTGTTTAAACTCTCCTTTATTTGACTGTCAGTTAAATTAAGATGTCTCAGCTCCCAGGTTCAGGACATGAATTTCCTGAGTGAAAAGGAAAAAGCTTAATATATTCCCTACTTTCTTTCTCAACTTCAGCATAAGCCAGTGAGATGGAATTAGAGCTCAATAACTACAATTTCTTTTGATTCCAGACAAAGGAGTGTCAAAAAAACATTTTCATAATTTTAGAATATGAAGAAATCACCAATCCTAATAACATTGCCTTACAGTCACTAAATCAGTCCCAAAACGTAGTTGCCTCAAAACAAAACCCCAAACCCAAGAGTACCTAATATGAGCTGTTTCAGAAGTCAAAATATTTTGCAGGATATTCAAAACATAGAAGAGTTATTTTAAGACCCAAAAACAGCTCAGTGCATTACAGCCAGCTAACCAACCCAAAAGTCAACACATTTGCCATAGTATGCAATCCAATACTCTATTTACTATATTCACTCCTCAATGAATTAATGTTTCAAGCGAAGTCACCAGGAACAAAAGGTTCAAAGTTTTGGGTACTATTATAAACACTGCAGAACTAAAAAACTTGTTACATGGAAGAATAATATGCATGTTCTTTTCATGTTACTTGCATTCACATAGTGGAGTCATATTATCAAGGTATTAGATAGTTGCCTGTATCAAGTCTAAAATATGGAGCCTTGAATAGGTCTGTATCACAACAGTATTTAAGTCACACAAGTTTGTTTATTTTTAAGACATACCTTTACTGCTGGGCCAGGAGCAACATCATCCATTACATGCGCGCAAATATTAACGACCTTCAGCAGATGAGAAAAGAGCTGTTCTACTAAAGTGACAAGAGTTCGATCTGCCAGAGCTGGCCAGGGTTCCTCCTGCTTTGCAGCACCTTGATTTGAATCTTCTTCAGTGCTCCAGGGATTCTTTAAGCACTTGGGAGCGCTTGCTGCAACAGGAATCACATTATTTAAAGAAAAAGAAGATAAAAACTTGGAATTAAGTATCAGAAAATTTTAGACAAATATCATCTCTATATGAACACAAATTCAAATAGGGAAAAGTGAGCCTATATTTTCAAAACCAGCATTAATGTTAATTCTTTGTACCCAACCTGTACTAAGCATACTGCGCATTCCTTTTGGCAACTAGAGGAAATTTGCAATTTGGAACCGGTATCTCTTCAAACCTCCTGGGTACAAGAAGTTCCTCCTTTATTTCTTCTGCTCAATCTCACAAGTATTTTGTTGCACGCAATCAGAATAGGGTGAGATACAAGCCTTCTGATGCCAATGGTGAAAATAACAGGACAATCCTATTTTTCTTGCTCTGCCCTACCTGCAAGCAAGTTTCCAGTCAAAATCAAAGCATCCTGATGTGCAGAGAGGTCCAGTGGGAACCATGCTGATGAAAGAAGAGACAGGACCATGCCAGCCATTCCAATGGTGCAGCCCTTCTGAGCTTCATCTGAAGGACTTGGCTGGGAAACGCTGGAAGGTTAATTTTAGAATGTCACGACGTTTTTTCCCCCCTTTTGGTAGTTTAAAGTCTTAAGAAACCTAACAGTTAAGCAGACTGCTAATCTTTAAAAAAAAAAAAAAAAAAATCAGTACTATAGAAATGCACATTTAACACTCAAGTAGGACTTTAAACATTTGCAGCAGAGACCTGACAATACTTTGTATTCTTGAAGAGCTGCTACTTTTTTTTAAGCAGCAAATATCAAAGCTGCTAGTGACATCTACTGATAAACTGAAGAATTCTGTATTTAATTGATAACAAGTACAGTCCTGAACTATCTCCAATTAAAAGTCTTGCACATATATGCAAGGCAGAGATGGGAGACATAAGCTGTAGTATTGAAATGTAACAAGATATTGTTTTAAAGTTACAAGAATTCAACTAAACAACTGTAATCCATCAAATCATCTAGATTTATGAGTGGACTCCATCCAAGCTTGCAGTTTGCTGCTGCATTCTATATTTTTCTTTACAACAATTTTAAAATCAGATTTTCCCACACAACTCAAATTTCAAAATGAGCAGGTAGAGATTAACAAAACATGTTTGTCAGAATATATGCGAATTAGACACATCATTTCAAAGCTGTAAGACTTGCACAATACTACTAGTTTTCTTTCAGGAAAAGACTTTATGCAACTTCTAAATAAAGGGATTCTTTCGGGACATTTTTTAACAAAATAAGTCACTCTGCTCTAATACAACTAGAGCAATTTCAGAAAATAAATTTTACACTAAGTATAGCTATTATTTTGACAAAGCTACAGAGGCAGTTACAGTGCCTTCCTTTTTTTTTTTAAAAAAAAGAAGTATTTTCATATGCAAGTGTTTACTTTACATAGTTACACACGCATGAATTAATGCATGTTGAATTGTACAGAGCTGGAATGCAGCAAGTCCAATTGCTTTTTGATCATAAGACCAAAAATACTTAAGACAAAAAAGAATTTTGGCAAAATTCTCATGTTATCTTCCATGTTATTATATTCTTTTGACCCAGAATGATAAATGTATCATCCCACAAAAATAAAACGACAATCCAAATTAGTATGAACATAGGCCTAAAAATTTGTAAAGAAGGAAGCAGAGGAAAGGTCAAAGGCTATGACATTGCATCACTGAATATTAGATGCATCTTAAAACTACCTTTTAAGATGGGTAGAGCAGAAGACACGTTGTTGCAATTCTGCATTGATTTTATTTTCCAGCTAAGTACTGCTTACATCCTAAACTACTCCATTTGTTAAAACTGGACCTATAGCTCTAAAGGCAGCTTTTAGAATGCATATACAGAGCATGCCACACTTATGGCTGACAAGGGAAGAGAGAGCATGCCAACAAGAACAGCAGCTGGGGGAAAGTTGTTTTTTTTGTCGTTGTTGTTGTGTTTTCTTTTGTTTTTAAAACAAGATAAAATTTTGCAATAGAGTTTCAGGATATCGGAAGAGTAAAATAAGAATAGAGACACAATGACAGCAATGAAGACAATCAACACAAATGATGTTACATCTATTTAAAAAACAAACAGCTCTACTTGTGCACATATTGAGTAGCCAGTTTTACAGCTCACATGGCACATCACATTGATAACCCAGAGGCAAGGTCAAAGCTTTAGAGTTGCCAACTAGTACTTTGGGATTATCATATACTACCTACATAACACTTAAGTATTACAGATATCTCATTTGCTGTTCCCATTCAGCATGCCAAATGAGAACAATTTAAATGCACCTGACGCATTTTATAGTTATAAAAGCAATTATGCAGCAGCTTCCTTTACCCCATTTTTCAACATAACCATGAGATCAAGGTGAAAAAGATGATGATCTGATTTTAAAGAGATACTACAAGACAAAATCCTCAAGATAAACATTCTTTCAAACCCATATAAAATTTTCTCTTATTACTTATTTTGATAGATGCTGACCATACGTATCTTTCTATTACAGCAGTTGCAGCCAATCCATGTGATATACGCTGTGGTTCCAGAGACGGCAAAGTACTGACGCTTAATATCATGACAACCTGATGTTACACTCTTCTGTATAAAGTTCTTAAATAACTGCTAAGATAAGCTTAACAGCATATACCTAAACCAGGACTTCTGATACCTAAATAAGCGCACTGTTGTTTCACAAACATGACTTTCAGAAGCTTGAGTAACAGATGAGGGAACATACCCACAGTGCCATCCCACGGTCCAGGTGCAAACTGGAAATGTAGTGGAGAGAAGACATAAAGCTTCACAGCAGCCAAACTGAAAAAGTTACCACCAAGAATTGAATCAGTTTAATCACTGGAAGAGTTAGCAACAACTACAAACTATCTTAAGAGTCAGAATTAAATATATTGCTATTGCCATTACCATAGTACCAAAGCTGCAGATACCAATATAGCCAGGAAATAATTTAAAATAAAAAAGGCAAGCAAAAAAAAAAAAAAAAAAGAAAAAGTCAGTGCCTATAGTAGCTAAGGAAACTCACCGTAAGTGCTCTTGTAGTGGATATTGTCAATGCATAGGAAATTGCTGCAATAACCCTTGAGAGATTGTTTTCCATAGTGACATCTGTTGGACTTTGCAGCATATTGTAACCTCTATATGTTCTAAAATAAAAATATTTATACCACTAAAACATGTATTTAAAAAAAGAAACACCTCAAAAATTATTATGGCTTAAATTACTATTACATATTTTATAGGCTGCTTATAAAATACAAAATCGGAGAACACTGAATACCACCTTATTGTATTTTAATATTTTTGCTTCTGTACTAGCAACAGCAATTTAGTTTATAAATCAAATTTCTTTGTTAGCAAACAGAAACAGTAGATCAACTCAATACCTAACTAGGTGCTCTAGAAATCACCACCAATTTAGCATTAGTCTTTGCTTTTTCTCAAATCCATTTTTGCATGTTCACAAGCTTTGGATCATTACTGTAGAAAAATAGCCGATTTGTATTTGAAATAACATGGTGTCCACAAAGTTCTATTGTTTCCATACTACAGTATATAAACCTTGAGTGACATGATCAAGATCATGTATGGAAGAGGTACACAATTAAAAACCTGTATGACAAATTGACAGAAGCAAAGAGCCCCCACAAATACATATACAACTCAAGACAAGACGAACAGAAGAATTTAGGAAAGTATAGTTGGCAATAAAAATACAGCAACAAGATCACACTATTAAAATCACAAGGCAACACAGGTTTCTGCAGCCATCATCATTAAACAGGATGTGAAGACTTACAAATCCTGATCAATATATCTGAAAAACAATAATGTATATGACCAGCCCACAAAGCTGCACACACTTGTGCAATTTAATGAACAAATAGGGTGACCTCGTGATGACTCCTTACAATCAACGTGTGAGTATATCACTAATAATTCACACACCAGTTTGTCCTTTAAACATGAGTCTGTTTCTGTGGAGCCTAAAACTATTACAGATGCTCCTACAGATTGGAAAAAGAATTCACATGCACATGGATTTGCAGGATTTAAATATTACTCTGGGCATTATGTATTGCAATTTGGGTCCACGTTCCTTTTAAAGCAAGACAAGTCACATAACATACCTGGTGATAGTGCTCACTGCAAAGTGGGATGGAGGCTGTGTTTCATGCATTAGTAGTTTCAGGTAGACACTGCTTTGGTCTCTTGCTACTGCCACAACTGGATCAGACTGTCCTTGATCACAGTTATAAAATAGCTTTGGAACAAGCCTTAATGATAATCATCAAAAAGAAGAAGTATTATTCAGAAATTACATAATTTAAAGTACATTTAAAATACATTTAATAAACAATTCAGAAAGCTGTGTACACTAGTTAGACATATCAAATTGTAAATAAAAACTGTTATTAAAACTCATATTGTTAAGCTGAATTATCTTTATACAACTGCTCTTCATTATAATCAAGCAGACCAAATCAGGACAAAGGTATTGCTCTAGATACATGGTAGTTAAAAAAAAAAAGTTATCTTTATAGAGATACCTACCTATACACACTACAATGGCCACTTCGCTAAAGAGTATCTCCCCCCACCCCAGGTATCTTCCCCATGGATATCTATGTGAACTGAAAACTAATTTCTACCTAAAAAGGACAATTTTTCACCATCTGATTTTTATGCAGCAAAATTTAAATGTACAATAAGATCCAGTTTTCTTGACCAACAACATTTTCAACAGTGAAAAACTGCAGTACACATTTTTTATAAGTCCACTGACAGAAGTTTGAATGAATGCCCATGGATGTTTAAGGGGCTTGTGCAAGATTGTAGCAGATTTCCTGGGCAGTTAAGTCTTTTCCAACCGTAACACATGTGCTGTCACTAAATCAACATGAAGATAGGGAAAAACTCCAACTCAGTTAATAAAACAACTCCATTTTAAAATCAAGTCCCTGAATTAAAGCAACAAATTTTAACTGTGATGCAACAGTTAACTATTTCTCTGCTGAGCTGTTTCTGCAATACAAGTGCTTTTAAGGGGCAGAATTTTTAAGGTTTCATTGTCTGTTATTTGTTATTAGGAATGGACAGCAATTAATAGTCTGAAAAACTCAGAAAGAGACCTCTCTGACAGTAAGATATTCCAGGAATTCAGTATCAGATACTCCCAACTTCTTTAAATGTAAAGCCTAAGTCTTTGAACTCTAATAAATAAACTACCAACTAATCCTTACTGTTTGGTGCTATTACCTGGACAGCAATTGTAACTGTAGTAGGTTACAGCAAACAGCTCCTTCTTGAACAAGATTAGCTACTTTACTATAATCAGTGAGTATGAAAGTTTTAAGATACACTACTTATAACCATGTGGAAACTACAATGTTTGGGAATTAGGACAACTTCGTAGAACTGCGACATTTTAAGTCAATCAAATACTGTCAGGACATTGAACAAATCACTTCAGCATGCAGAAAACTAACTTGAGAAAGGTGAAACTGAAAGTGACCCTCAGAATATAATATAGTAAAATGTAAATGTAATGTTAATAAAAAGCAAAGCACAATTGCCTGATGATTAAGAATGATGCATGTTCCAGGTACCATAAAGCTGCATTTGTCTCCCATCCCTCATTTAAACAAAAAATGAAAAAAAAAACACTATGGGATTATTTTAATTATAGGTACACAGTAACATGTCTGCCTTTCTAAACTCCTTTTCTTTTTTAGAAAACAAACCAAACATATATACCTCACTAATGAAGCTGCAGCTACATGTCTCACTCTTGGATCTTCATCTCCAAGCAGGCATATTACAACATTATTAAGCACTCTCTCCTGAAGTTTTAGTAGCTACAAAATAAGTTAGCACAGTAAAAGTTCGTTGAACATTTTCATCATTTGACCAGATTGTTAAAAGATAGATAACTGAGATTTCATCTGTCATACAAGTCTGTAAGACAATCTTTACCTTAACATTGCCAAATACACTATTTAAATACATGAATGCCAAAATTTTTTTAAAGTTTAAAAAAAACCAACCCCACAACAAAAACCACACTCACACCCCAGGGAACACTAAGATATTTGTATCTCAGTAGTAAAGTATCTTTCCAATTTTATCAAGTCTCAGAACATGAGCCTACTTATAGGAAACATACTTAGAACAGTTATCAGCATTGATAGAATTTAAACATGACCTTCTGAAATTGCAGTGGTACCTTGATCCAGAAACACAATATACTGATTGAGTAATGTACTTACACCAGTATAATGATGAACACCTCTGTGCAAGCTATCAGTTTTTCCTTCCAAGAAGCTCACTAGCCTATGGCAAAATAGAATTTAGAGTACATTAGTTAACATTAAAGGTTTTTTCTCTCTTCAGTGCTCTGATGGTTCTTTTTGTTTATTTATTATTTAAAAACACCACTGCAGGGAAAATGTAAGTAAGCACGCTTTTGGCTACCTTTAGAAGTGGTAATCTATTTGCTAACTCGTATCTGGCTAGTGTAGCAGAAGAATTAGTTTCCTTTAGTTAAAAAACATCATTTACACATTGTGATTGTAATCCTATGTTTTTTCCCATGCACGTGGAAATCAGACTGTTTTGTAAAGATGGTTACACATTCCAAATATCACTATTCAGAAAGAATCCAATTTTGTATGACTAAACATAATTTGAAGAGTTTTCATATTAGCACCTTCTGTCTTTCAGATGGGAAGAACCTGTAGAGAATGAGGGAATGCAAGAAGAGGATCTTCATCTACTTGGATTTGTGCAAAGCGTTTGACACTGTCCCACGCGATATCCTGGTCTCTAAATTGAAGAGACATAGATTCAACAAATGGACCACTCGGTGGATAAAGGACTGGCTGGACGGTCGCACTCAAAGAGTTGGGGTCAACAGCTCGATGTCCAAGTGGAGAGCAGGGACGAGTGGCGCTCCTCAGGGGTTGGTACTGGGACCTGTACTGTTCAACATCTTTGTCGGTGACACGGACAGTGGGGTCGAGTGCACCCTCAGCAAGTTTGTCGATGATACCAAGCTCTTTGGCATGGTAGGCATGCTGGAGGGCAGGGATGCCATCCAGAGGGACCCGGACAGGCTGGAGAGGTGGGCCCAAGCAAACCTCATGCAGTTCAACAAGGCCAAGTGCAAGGTTTACATCTGGGTCAGGGCAATCCCAAGCACAAATACAGGCTCAGTAGGGAATGGCTGGAGAGCAGCCCTGAGGAGAAGGACCTGGGGGTGCTGATTGACGAGAAGCTCAACATGAGCCAGCAGTGTGCGAGTGCAGCCCAGAAGGCCAACCGTATCCTGGGCTGCATCAAAAGAAGTGTGGCCAGCAGGTCAAAGGAGGTGATTCTGCCCCTCTACTCCACTCTCATGAGACCCCACCTGGAGTACTGCATCCAGCTCTGGAGTCCCCAACTTAAGAAGGACGTGGACCTGCTGGAGCGTGTCCAGAGGAGAGCCACGAGGATGATCCGAGGGCTGGAGCACCTCTCCTATGAGGAGAGGCTGAAAGAGTTGGGGCTGTTCAGCCTGGAGAAGAGAAGGCTCCGGGGAGATCTTATTGCAGCCTTCCAGTACCTAAAGGGGGCCTACAGGAGAGCTGGGGAAGGACTTTTTACCAGGGCTTGTAGCAATAGGACTGGATAGGAATAGGAATGGCTTTAAACTAGAAGAGGGCAGGTTCAGATTGAACATTAGGAAGAAGGGTGGTAAGGCACTGGAGCAGGTTGCCCAGAGAGGTTGTTGAGGCCCCATCCCTGGAGGTGTTCAAGGCCAGGCTGGACGTGGCCTTGGGCAACCTGGTCTAGTGAGAGGTGTCCCTGCCTATGGCAGGGGGGTTGGAACTCGATGATCTTCAAGGTCCCTTCCAACCTAAACCATTCTATGATTCTACGAAGTAAAGTCCTATTCATTTCAGTGTAACAGAAATTAAGCAACAGAAGAGAGCTGACAATAATGGAGAACAAGTCAGGGACTTTTTTCTTTAAAAACACACAAAACTGGATATGAAATCCAAGTTAGTTTCCAGATTATATGGTCTCTCTCTGATTACAGATTTACAGAAGACTTGATAGAACAGACCACTGAACTAGAAAATCATATACAGTGTTACTAGAATTGGGCTTGGTAGTGAAGTTAATTGTAACTTGACAAAGGAATTCATACATTCCTTATATGAATGATTGGTCTGAATTAGTTTTATGAAACTCAATGTTTCAGAAGAAACTGCTCCATTTTGGTTCCAGTTTCCTATACACAGCATCTTTGCACTGCAGCTACAACACCCGTAGAAAAATATAAACACTTACCGAAAATCTACCTCTGCAAGTGTTTCCAGAAGTTCCGTCCTTACTAGCCAATATGAGCTATTCTTCAGTGTAAGGAGGTCAACAATTAATTGTAAACCTAGTTCACTGTAACTGCTACTACATAAGCTCATGATGCAATGCTAAGAAAAAAAAAAAAACAACTTTCAGTTATATTACAGAAGAGGTTCTCTGAATCAAAGTATCTAAGTGATCATAGAAATCTGTTTTATTTAGAATACTTAAAAAAAAGTTATTGTTATGAGCTAGAAGAAAATACCAGAGCTGGTTACTTTGCAAGGCTAGGACATTAGCTCCATGTCAACTGCTAAAACCTGCTGCTGAATTTAAACTCTGGAAAGGAAGATAAGCCTCAAAGATCAGAAGACAATACTCCAAAGATTAAGGTATAAAACTTGCAGGACTTAAACACCACAAGCACTATATTCTTACCTGTTCAAAAGCAGTCTCTCCTAATTTCCACAGGGTATTTTCAGATACCTGGGTCTGATTTCCAGAAGTTTTTGAAAAAGTCATACCTCCTCATTTTAGACTGTTCAACTATATGCACAATGTGTGGGGTTTGGAAAAAGTTATAGAACTCAACATTTCTATGTCTTATTTAACTACGTGAAAATGTACTTTCTTGTTCAGGGATTAACAACCCAAAACGCTTTCGAACATTTCTGCTGAACGGTATGAAGTCAGGCTACGTAATATATGGAGAGAAAGAAAAAGTCAAAATTGACTAGTACAAGTTGCCTGAACTAAACAATTCTAGTGAAGCCTTCTAAAAAGCCATAATCTTAAGTGCAATCGTACATGAAACCACTATATACAGACAATAAGATCATGGAACAGAAGATTAAAAAGATAGCATCATTTAACTAATGGGATTTCCTTCCCTCAGGTGCATCACAGACACCTCCTCTTAGAATATGAAATCATACTTTCCCTACATTAATTATCTGCATTTTACTGAAAGCTATGCTTTGCCTCACTGATCCATACTGATGAATTAATTTCCCTTGGTCTCCAATTTGTCCCTGTTCTACTTTTTTTGAAAATTCCTCAAGGAAAATCTCACTCCTTCACCCCCCTGCTTTTTCACAGAACACCTTCCATAGATTTTATTAAAGAAATAAAAATTCACCCACTCTAAGTTCCATTCACAAATTTAGCTATCGTCTCTATTTTAACAACTGCCAGATCTTCTACCCAATTTGAAACACACGCTTTCCTGAGACTTTCCCAACTTTTAAAAATTATTATTTCAGAAAATATTCACTATTTTACTTGTCATTTCTCACATTTAATTTTCGCTCTTCAAATACAGGCTACAGCCAGGTGTTACGTGTTCACACTTCCCTGTTTAGGCTAAATATCCTTTCTATCTAATGCACTCATCTTATTGTTGGATCGTGTAACATTGCAGTTCATACCAGTACATTTATGACTGGAAATACCGTGATTAGATTATACTGCTATGTGATCTAACCAACATAATTCTTTTCCAGCTGTTTGTTCCTCCATTTCTGTGCCTGAACCCATGTTTTCTACAATAAAATTCTTGGGGAAGACATCTTTTTTTTTTTTCTCTCCATGTTTCTACACCTGAGCATAGCAGCATCCTAGTCAATGAATAATGCCCCTGTGCTCTCTGGCGGTGCAAATAAATTAGTACTTCTGCTTACCCTCACAGCTGTACAAGCCAGTTTGCATGTAACAGAGGACTCGTCTTTCAGCGTTTTCTGTAGCAGAGGTATGCAGTCTACCAAGGAAAAGAGATTTCCTAACAAAAAGAGAATTTAGAGCAATGAAGCAAAAGAAGATTTTGGTTACATTAAAAAAAAAAAAAAGACACACTTAAAACAAATTGTTACCTGTTGAGCTTCTGACATTTATTAGCCATTTTTCCACATCAAAGCGCGATTTAATTAGAATGGAGTTGACAATTGTTCCACACAGAATGGCAGTAGCTCCTCTAATCTGAGGATCTCCATGGTCAATGTAGTTCAGAATATCTGACACATACTGCTCCTCTAAGAAAATAAGTTACAACTACTTTATTTTAAAAATACTAGTCTGAGACTTAACTGTTGCCTAAAAATGTTTTAGTGGAGATAACGATTATTGTACAATCAATGTCAGCATATTCACAATATACCCGCCTTAGTTCTACCTTTCAGGGAACCCTTGTATGTAATCTACAGATCATTCACACTATCCAGAGTAATTATCACATAAAAACGCTACTGATTTATTTCAATTGTACACAAAATTCTCTGTGAAATTCTAGGAAGAGTTTTGTTCAATACATTTTTGCCACTATCAGTATCAAACCAGTTGAATAGTCTATGTCCCTGTTGATCAAATTGTAGCATACATAAAAATGAACCTAATGGCTTAGAAACCATATATAAGATGGCCTGAAATAAATTAGAAGAAACCATTTATGAGATGAACAAACTGCTTCTATATAGCGGTTGTACTGACAAATTGAAGCTGTTTTAGAAGCTGTACAAGCTCATCCACTGAAACTTAACTCTTATTACCAAAAGAAAAAATAAATCTCACCATACGCGCTACTAGTGCGGACAGCACTTTCATTCCAATTGGTGCAATACTGGTTTGCAAATAGTAAACTGGGTTTAGAATTTTCAGTACAGATGCTGTCACATTATTTGAAAACCCAAAGACACAAATTAAAATGGAATATGTGAACTGCAACATACCATACTCTTCTCCCATTGCTTCAAGGGGTGTTTTGTATAGTTTGCTGAAGAAAGCCTCAGGGTGAAGCGCAATGGCTGCTCCAACACAACTTACTGCCAGGGCTTTTACACTGACTCTCACGTCTCTATCAGGAACTAAAGCTGAGGAGAAGTAAAAAAAGAAGGGGGGATGTATTTAAAAGCTTCCAAAATTGTTAAGTTAATGAATATCTCTATGTGATGTAGATAGCTTAGCCTGGACAAAAAATATGAAGGCAGAGCAAGTACTTCCACTTTATCAGAGGCAGCAGTTATACGGCTTTAAAAAAAAAAAAAAAGGCAAAAAATAAGTAACCCCACACGCTGCAAGTCACTTCCTTCATTGCTGAGAATACAGCTACTACACTGTCTTTCCAAAAACAATACATTAGAAAAGCACATGAACAAGTAACAGCTTAGAAAAAGGAAAAAGAACAAACATTTTAAATGCTCGCTTCAGTCATATATAATGACACATACACACATGCCTGTGACATGGACTTCCCAGTGAAAAAAATGGAAGCAACAGTGTATGCCACAAAGGCTTTCTGGAAAATCCCTACTGACATTTTATTACTATGTTGAAAAGGTAAATAACTCCTCTTTTGAGCCCCAACAGCCTCCTCTAACAACTACTTACTGTCAAAAAGTTTCTCTTTGACCATCACATGTGAAAAAAAAAAACAAACACCACGAAAAATGGCCACACTAACTTATGCAAATGCTGTACGATGTTAGAAATGGAGAATAGATCAATATGAGATTTCAGCTAGGTCTTTGAAAACTTTAGGTCAATTCTCTGCTTTACTACAGCTGAATAATTTAAAATCTGAAGCTACAGTTCCCAAACAAAAATAGGCACAAGAGCAGTTCCTCTACCTGAAGTACGTTCAAAAAAAATTAACACGGAATCCAAACACAACTGAGTGATAAAAGTAAAAGATATTTTTAATCTTGTTTTAATTAAAACAAATTAAGGCATTGTAAACAAAATCAACTGTAAAAATATTAAGACAAATACTTGAAAGAACTATATTCTTCTGAACTTGTTTTTTAGAATTTTCCACAGAATGGACTGCAACTCAGAAAATTGTTTCCTTAGCTTTTACTAAGGTATTGATACTTTTACAGCGGACAAACTGGGCACCCAACACTGATAAAAAGTACTGATATTAGATTGTCTTCACAGCTTCATACAATCCATAAACTGTCATGACCTCACAGGTTTTTCTCAAAAGAATTTACAAACTGTAAAAGTAATTAAGTATTTGACTTAAGGGTTTAGTTACCATAACACTTCTTTAGATGACCAATGGCTCAAAATAGGATTCATTTTAAAAGGGCGTAAATTTTTAAGTATTTTTAGGTTTTTCTGTACTCTGATGTGATCATTTAAATCAGGACTGTCACAGAAAAAATTCACCCCCAAAATCTCCAATAAAGTGAGATTAAAAACCAGACAGAGTAAACATTGTACATTGAGAGACACAGTGAACCAATGAGTCTTGAATAGAAGCTTACCTCCTTTCTCCCCAGTAAGTAGAAAAGAGGCTGACAGAAGTCTAACGCAGTGCACTAAAGGAGCAGAATTTCCATCGGTATAGTGACCTATGTCTCCTTTTACCCTGGAAGGCTATTGAAGGTAAACCACAGTTTTTATATGGATAAAAATCAATCTTCAACTTCAATAAAATACTAAGCACAACAAGATTTAGAAATACTGCACACCCCCAAATGTATAAAGGTTGTAATACAAGATGTTTAATACATATTCCAAAAAAAAAAGGCCTTAAAATTTAATGCTTTCAGGAAGTTTTTATCCAGTAACAGAATCGGTTTAATTTTATCACAGAAGCAACAATCATTCTGTAGATTTTCTGAATTACCCAGACTTGTTTGCATCTGAAAGAGTCTGATAAACCACTTTTGTCACCAAGCAATGATCTTTGGAAACTTTGTATGAGAAGCAATTAATTCCTAAGTTCTTTCCAAAGAAGGCTGACAACCTTCTGCAGTTTCACATTTAGAATTCCCCCGTAGCCCAAGCTGATCTGCCTGCCACAAACCAAACTCCCTTTTGCCCCAGCTCAGAACAAGGCCCAAAACTAAAGTCAGAAAACAGTAAGAGGGAATCAGCAACCTGTGGTTAGAACGGCATGAGCCTCACTGCAGAAAGAGAGGCTCAAAGAGTAAGACATAACAACTTCTGAGATCATAAAGTTACCTACAGAGCTAGTAACCAGCACAAAGGTATTTCAGTATAAAGTATCAGTGTACCCTACTAATGTACAGACAAAAGGGATGTGTTCTCAGCAGTTTATGTTCTATTATGGTTTTGCTGGTGATTGCATTCAAGATATCAACACTTGCATATTCACCTTATGTTAAGTGAAAGTCAGGCTATAACTCGTATTTAGTATTCAACCTTAGTTATTTTGATCTATAATGAAGTACACCACATATACAGGCTACCCCCATTTACCACTAATTTACATGATCAGAACTGTAATTTATGTTGTGGTTTTTTTTTTTAAACATAGTTGTTTTAAACTTTAAACCAGGCCACTGCGACTAATTCTCACCTTATTTTCATGATCACCAGGATCTGCTGCATCTTCTTTTGGCGTAAATCTATCTACACTGCTATCAGAAGGTTGCCTACTATGGCTCATGGTTTTCAACAGGTGAGGTTGTTGAAGAGCTTTAGAAAAAGGCAATTCATGAAATAACATTTCAGATGCAAATTAAAAGCACTTTAATTTAACTTAATTATACAAACATGAAAAATAAATTAGCAGTGATAAAAACAAGTGATTTATTAGAAGTGTTGAAATATATTCCTTATCTTACATTTCAATCTAGTTGTTTTTCATATCGGTTACATGTCTTCAGTCCCTTCGAAGTTAGACAGCAGATGCACCTGTAACACCTGCCTTAAAGGTGCCACCAGTTCTGTTTCCCCCACCCCATTTATCAACATACCAATAGAAGAATTTCTGAAAGACTCTGATGAATCGTCTTGGAGAATATTTGCAGCCTCATCTTCCTCATCCTGCAGCTGCCCAATTTGCATTCCAGAATACTGTCCTTCGGCACCTTCCAAAACCTACATAGTGCAAGGACAGAACTTAAAATACCTTAGCTTAACACACAGTACTAGGTCTCAAAAATGCAGTGTTAGTAATCTAGAAATAATTTAAAAGCAAAAATGAGCCTGATAAATATTAGTGTACAGTTGCGTGCAGGCCCTAACGCAGTTCCCCTCTTCCTCCAGCATCTGGTTTATTAGAGGCCATAGTTACATGTGACAGTCTCAAACACCTGAGCCATGAAATTGGACATTAACAGTAAGACAGTCAAACATTGCCTCCCTTGCAGCTCTCCTTGCTCACTAATTCCAAGCACCACTGTCCCTCTATCTCAGCAGCTACAAATCCTTTACAACACCTTTACTGTCACTAACTGAACTTGTCCCTTCCTGTCAAACTCTCCCATAAACTCACTTGCTCTGGATACGAAAAGTCAAACTGAGAACACACTGTGTAGGACAAGTAAGATTGAACATATTTTAATTCCTTCATTCTAAACCAGAGACCACTAAAATGGACGTTCTAGAAGAGAGTTTGACCCTTGGTGCCAGTGCGATATGTAGGCAATAGGTGTATGGAAAAATAACCATAAGAGACAAAATAAATCGAAGTTAATGAAAGACAGCAAAAGTAAAAAACATTTCCTTGTTTCTCAGAAGACAGAAGGCACTTCTTCAGTTATTCCCTGATTTTATAATCACCTGGAAATTTTTAAAAAGCTTGTGTGTAGGTAAGTGGAACAACCCACTTTCAATTAGGAAAAAAAATTTAACTTGTAATTACTGCTTGTAAACAATATGCAAACATACATACACAACAGTCTGACAAGACTTTACAACAAAAGCATCTTGTAAATACACACAACTTGTCAAATGCCTACTCACTTTGGGCTCTGCACAGCCTACATTTAATTCAGAGACAATTATCATCATTCCTTTGGTTTTTGAATCCTCACACTTGCAGGAGTATTTGCTTATCATAATTGTAAATTTAACATTTTTTGTAGTGGTAAGAGACTACTACTCTTCCAAAGTTACTATCAGCAGACATAAGCCAAAAGTTTGATAATGTTTGAAAAAAAGAACTTAAGAAATTCTAAGTTTTCCCCTTTTTGCATTTTCTGCTCTTGCTTCCAGTAATTATATTTTTGCTGGTTTTATTACCTCAGAATACACTTGCCTAGGAGAGACAAATGTCTTAATAGCTATATTGTATGCACATTTCAGGTGTTTGTTAGATATGTAACTGCTACATTAGTAAATCATGCAATATTTGCCCAGTATAGGATAAATCGCTAAGATGTAAACAAAAAGAAAAAAATGACTTGTGCTGCCAAGTGAAAAAGCACAGGCAGAAAACAATGTGAAGCATTAGATTTCAAAAGTATTCCTCTATCATTCCAAATAGACTATTCACCCTTTAACACTTCCATTAACCCTCTGGCATCAGAACAACTAACATACCTATACAAAATTAAGGATATGCTACTAAGAGAATATATTTATGTCACGCCTTTGATATTGATATTCTTCCAGTGAGTGACAATCTGTTAATGCCTTCATACGACCCACATACGGATTACAGCTTTGTTGTTTTTAATTACTGCTGAAGTGAAAGTGTTAAAAGGAGGTCAAGCTCTCCAATAGAGGTCTGAGCTGCTGACCTTTCCATTGTTACTAGCTGAGGATTGAAAAGTAGAAGATGAGTAAGTAGACGAATCCAAGTCTGGGCCCTCCATGGAAGAGCTCTGAGATATGTCGGGCCCCTCAGTAGAAGGTGATCCCCCCTCTTCCCTTTGCACACTTACAATTTCAGAACTGTCCGAAGGGGTCACAGCAGAGTCTGGACCTTCTGTAGTAGTCTGCGAGCTATCGCTAATTGGTGAGGAAGCCTGTGTACCATCATTCAAGTCCATAGTGGGATCTGACTGGACAGCACTGATCTGGCTGGAGCTTCGACTAAGCACATCATCTTCTTCCCCCTCAGTAGCTGTACTTGTCAAATCACAGCTTGTCAGGTCTACGGAGTCTGACTGCAACGTATGCTGAGAACGCGGCTGCTCAGTAATGATATCATGTCCAGCAGAATCAGCAGCTGAACTCCCTACTGACCCAGCTGTTGATACACCTGATGAAGAAGCTACTTCACTGGTTATCTCACCCTTCATAGAAGCTGCAAAACAGACATTTATGAGTCAATCAAGTGTTTAAACTTGTCTTTCACTCTTGATATGGACACCACATACTAAGCCACATATTAAACCATGTTAAGGAAAGTGTATCACTAAACATTTAAACTACAGGTAGTGAAATAAGCATCTGTAAGATGCCATTCCATCTACACCAGTAGTTCAATATGAGAGCCTATCCATTAAAAAACAAATGCAGTCAACTTCATTAGGTAAGTATAAGTTTTATACCCAGGAGTATGTATGGTTTCAGTTTTGTTAGCATGTCTTTTGAGTGCCCATCCACTTCCTATCCACCATAACACATCACTTTCATATTTTACATAGAGCAATAAAAGAATGGATTTGTAATGTATAGCAACACAGGTTGACTGCACTGCTAAAGGGAAAGCCAGCTACCTGCAAATGATGCAGCGCTCACATCTGATCGGGTTTCGGGATCATCCTCCAAACCTTCTTCTTCACCAAGAAGTATTTTACCTGAGAAGTGATATAAGAAAAACCTTTACAGTTTTTCAAAATTACAGTCAACTTGAAATGCTGAACAGCTGAAGTCAGTTAGAGGTGATGTCTATTTTTAAAGAGGGTTTTGTTTGTTTGTTTGTTTTTCAAAGCTATGACAAGCAACAGATGTAAAAAGAGAGAGGAATGAAGAAAGGGAATATCCAGTCCCTGGCTATCTGATCAGGAGAGAAACAGACAGCAGTGACAAAGAAAAACACAGTTAAGTAATTTTCTTTAACAGTGTAACTGTTCAGGAAACTACCTAGGACCTTATTCATTCTAGTTTATTTTTGTGGGCTATATTTACGTTCCCACCAATTTCGCCAAGTATGTCCTATTACAAAGGACTGGATACCTGGCATCTGGATGTCTGCCCTCAACTCAGAAGGACATTAAAGCACCACAAGTAATAGAATAAATAACATCTTCCTCCTTAAGACGATGAAAATTATCAAAGGCTACTTGCAGTTTGGGGCTAGTAACTCCAATGGTAACAGCATGGAAAATGCCTAGGGGGAAGAGCAGCACAGACTAGAAGCACAAGACAATGTAAGTGAGACAGGGTGATGAACCATGGATAACAGCCATTAAAATCCAGGCACTACTAAGGCAAAAACCTTCACAGAGTCTTTTGCCATAGGAAAAATGAGGACCACTTACAATCTAACACAATCAATCATCAGAGTTCGCTTACTCACAGAGTAATGTCTATTTTAAATAGAGGTAGTGGAAACAGAAAGACACCTGCAGATGCATGCTGCCTGGGAGCAAACCAAGGACATAACTGCACTGAAAAGTCTGTAAATGGGACAGGACACAGAGTGCAGAGGGAGCTACTGAGCCCTTCCTTCTGGATCTTGCAAGTCACTTGCTGAGACAGAGGGATTCATGATAACTGCTTTGAGATAAGCCTGTTTTGCTGTTTAGAATAAGCTTCACTGGTAGTCTAAGATTGACCATGCAAGATACCAATGTTTTGATAACTCTAGGTGAATTATTCTTTTGCATCTCATTTAAGTTGCTGGGGGGGGGCATTAACAACTTTTGTATTAATTTCTCTACCACAACTGATTTCATACACAGCAGTAGCACTGTAGAATTGTCTTCCTCCAAAAAGTATGTTTTATGCTATTCAATCCTGTAAGTAAGGCAGAAAAGTAACCTTGACATTACCATTTATGTTCTATGTAAAATATCAGTAATTGAGAACTACACACTCCTATGAAAGGATGCATGAAATCCTGCTAAGAGTTCCCCAAAAAAAGCATGAAAGATAGTAAATTCTTCTCTATTTTTTCTCACATTCATTTCACTGAAACAAACCAGGATATTCTGCTCTCCACAGCTGATCACCTTTAAAAGTAAGTGAAAGAGAAAGGACACTGAAAAACACTTATTAGGCATATGAGGCTTTGTATGTTTAAATGAGTATATAAAACAAGCTGCAGCATACTTTTCCATTATTTGGAAAAAAAAATGATTAAGATGCAGAACATAGCCTGAAAACTCATTTCACAATGAAAGACTTTCTTGCAAATAATTTTCTAAATCTGAAACATAAACAAACCAACATAGGCCAGCTGCTCAAAACTAAAGTTGGCCTGAAGCGCTGAGACTGAAAAGACATGGAATATCCATGTTTTGAGGTTAGGGTCACAGATTTCTGTAGAACGCCTTCACTTTAGAAGCCTACACATGGAGTATGACAGCGAGAGAAGTTTCACCCGTGCCCAAGAGCAGAAGCCTACTACTTATATGGTAGTAGACTGCAAAACAACTTCAAGTAGGAATTGAGAATAGGCTTGATTTTTCCCTCCTTTCTACAGTGGAGAGCAGCAGGAAATGGACAATTAACTATCTGAAATTAAACCTGTATAAAACACAGAATCATGAACAGATTTCTTCAAATTCATTTATGCCACTTTTTTAGACCACAAAATCTTCCAAGATCTTGAAAGAGGATAGAAGCTGATGACTCATACGTTTTCCCACTGAATGAAGGAAAGGTTAGTGTTTTAAAAAGTACTTCAATTGAATTTACACTATTATTAATACTTCAAAGTTACAATGCAGACTACTAACAATTCAAAGTATCAAAAGATTTACCATTTTTCATTTAAAAGTGTTAGGCATTGTTATTCTGATTTGTTGCATTCTGTCTCACCTTTGGGTGCTGCAGCAATATCTACTTACAGAACACCCTTCTTTCACTCTATCGCTTCTAAACCAGAATTTATTGCTACATCCGTAAGCACTATTTCATGCAGCTCTACCCCCTATTTTGCATTTAGGTATGTTCTTAAAGCATACAGATATATTCTTTAAGCATTATGAGATACCTTGCACACAAAAATGGGAGGACCTTTGGAAAAAGTGTAAGCTAGTTGCTATAATGGTCCTTAAAGTTTGTATAATCTTATTTAGTCTTAAACTATTTCCCCTTGAAGCTTTTTTCAGTATTGCACATCTCTCTGCTTACCATGCTTGCACTGACTGTACTACACTCACACATTGTTCCACTGCAGTAGCAACATTTCACTCACCTAAAACAGGCAACAAAACTATTACAGCACTGTATCTAGAGTGATTCTACAACTAATATGACTGGTGTCAAAGTGTAAATATATAACTAGATACGAAGTACTTTCATGCACGAACTGGGAAAAGAATACTTCAGAGCAAATTGTATTACTTAAATCCTGCTAAATGAATTACCTATTGAAGAAAGAAATGAAAATATACACAGTAAGATACAAAATGAATAGCATTAATCATCAAGAACAGAAAAAGAAATTAAAAAGCATCACATCAAAGCATGCAGACATACACATGCATTAGTGAACCAAGAAGAAAAAAAAAAAAAAAACCAGGCCTAATAAAACCAGGAAGGTTAACTTTTTTGAGTTACGCTATAGGTTAAGTATTATCACCAAGAGGAAGAATGCCCTGTTCAGAAAGACTATTTTTAGATGTGCTCTTTAAAAGTGAAAATTGCATCAATATTTATCACCATAATTTTGCCAGTAAACTACAGAAAAAATAAATTATACTGCTTTAAATAATTTTAGAATGTTGATTGCAATATCAGAAATTGTATCAGAATTCTTGTAAGATTTACAGTGATTAAGCTCAGCTGATAACACAAAGGCAATTGTGAATGAAGACCAAAGTTCAGCAAGACAATGAAGTGGGGAGGGGGAAGGAAAAAAAAAAAAGAAAAAATCAGAAAGGAATGCAATTAAAGATTTGTTTTTGAAAATAATCACCTTTATGCTTTCTCGCAAGAACAGGGCTGCATGAAGACCCCCCTCCAGCTGCAAATCACAGAAAGTAACACATCAGGGCAAAGACAGAGCTGCTGAAATCATGAAGGAATTCTAATAGCCACAAATGGGAAGAAAAAAAAAGGCCAAAGCCAGGAAGAAATAGCAATCTTTTTGCTTTTGAAGTCCAAGTTTTTTGGACTGTTTGCCATCAAATGACTTTTTATTTTTCTATGCCACTTGTGCAATGTTTCCTCTTAAAAAAAAAAATGTTGCTATGATTGCTTCCGTCTAATGAATTACCTTCTAATAGCAGAAATATTAGAATGATCTGTTAGTTCAATACAGAAGTCCTTATGGAAATCAGAGATTGATTCTTTTGAAACAGGTAAGTAGCAGTTAAGAGACAATTTTAAGAACATGCATTTCACAGACAAGAACGCTGATAGCTGATTTTAAAAGTTATGGATAAACTTAAGTCATGCTTTTATTTCATGCTGGTTTTGGTAATCAGCAAGGAGCTATCAGTTAATATAAATTTTGATTAGATCAGCTTTTTATGAATCACAGTTGTCAGATGCTTGGTGAGAAGAACATTAATTTTGTGGGAAAAAAAGTATGTCACCACAGTTAGCTTGCTTTGTGTAACCAAAAATAATCCATCAACACAAACTGTAAAAAAAAAATACTCTTGAGTTTGTCATTACTCAATGAATGTATATCCACTTAAAGAAAGGAGGGAAAAAACCTTTACTGTACCTGGGAAAAAAACAAGTCATACATAACTTCATATATTTCATTTTATCCTTCATACTTTTGACTAACATTGAAAAATAGAGCTGGTGATGCATGTTCATCTCCTTTTACTCATATTACCAAAAACATAGCTTACCTATAAGTTCCACTATGCTCCCACTGCGGTTCCTGCTGGCAGATTCATCTTTGGATACACTGACCTGTGCAATGCCCCCTGAAGCAGTCAGGACATGGAGAAGTTCAGGTGGTGGAGTTCTAAAGAGCTGTTGTAGTAATTCTAAAGCTCCAGTCACAACATTATGGTCCTGATGCTGGGTGTAATGCAGAGTCAATTCATAAACCTAAACCCCAACAAAGTACTGGAGTAAGCCTCTATGAAGACACAACATACTAGAATTCTTCTCATATACCACATATTAAACTGCATTAAAAATGACTGACGTTTGCTATATCTACCCTTCATCACACTCTTACAAGGGGAAAATGTCAACTAATTATAGCCATTCAACTGCCTTTTCAGTAGAAGTCTGTTATTTCTGTTTATTGTTATAGAATGAGGAATCACATCAAAGAACACCATAAAGATTATGAAGTTCTTTAGCTCCTTTGGGAACACCTAACCAGTACTGCTGATGCATTTTTCTGGGATTTCTGGTCATTAACATTATTTATCAATAATTCCAGTCACTGGACCAACTATCATTTACCAAGATGAACAGGAATTTGAGAAAAGAATTCGGAATGCTCAACATCAAACTAGTGCTGTATCACACTATATGCAACATTTATTTCTTTTCCTTCCAATTAGTACTCTTCAGGTTAGGGTTATTATTGATATTTTACCTGTATAAGTTGTTCTGGTGAAGGTGAAATCTCTGTTTCTTTTCTTGTTACTCCGAAACTGCCTTTCAGGCTGGTATCCTTTACTTGTTGTTGCAATAAAGGTATGAGATACCTTAGTGTAAGTAAAACACCCAGAATTAGAAGAGTAGGATGATCATCATCTACAGGAACCAGCAAGCCTAGGCATAGACAAGAAGCAGTCAAATCAGTTATTGACAGTGGTTAATTTCAACACAAATGTTATTTCATGTAATCCACATAATAGCTTCTTAAAAAAAAAAAAAAACAAAAACAACAAACAAACCTAGCAGCAACTTAAGAATGTTTTCTAAATGTAGAAACATTTGAAAATAGGCATTACTTAATACTCCTGACAATGATTTAAGCAAGGTGGGAGAATGGTAAGAGGACCCTGTCTCACCTTCCCTGTTCCCTACCTCTTTTCGCTTAATAAAAAAACAAAAAATAAATATCTTTTTTGTAATATCTGATACTTTCACCAAGTAATCTAGACTCTCTTCCTCCCCCCCCGCCTCCTCTTTCCACTTGGTAGTTTAATTAAGACCAAACATAATTCCCCTCACACAAACACATGCTTCTATCCTAATGAATGACATTTACACTTTTGCCTCCTCCCTCAAGTACTGGGAACCTTGTTCCATACACCTATCTACTAATCACAGAGTCAAAACCAAAATATATTAAGAACAAATATAAGTTATGTAAGAAAACACAACGTTCTGTGCAAAAAAAAGAATCAATTCATAGAATTCCTATTAGTGCTCCTGTCTGAATTCAGTACCATTGCCAGGACATTATAAAACATCGCCTTTGAGGCAGGAAAGAACAATGTGTGCACAGAAGTACGTCATTTTCAGTTCACACAGAGTGAGGAAAGTCACTATGTGGCATTTGAATTTTTCACCCATTCTTAAAAGAAGCAGGGCTAACAGGATAATGCTTTATGTATCTGTTGGTCTTCCTTACCTCTCCTTTTGCAATATAGTCTACTTAGTAAAGACCCCCTTGTCAGTAACAAAACCGAGGCAGAAGTTTCCACTACAATCCAGACTAGCATCTCATCATGAGTTGCAAAACACCTCGAAGATCATGCAAACTTCTCAGATGAAGAAATATGGAAGCAATACCCGATGAAAAGTTTTGTGCTTTTAAAAAAAAATAATCGATTTCTGGTCTAAGTTTAATTTTCAACAAAGAATCTATACAGTACTACTTAAAAAAAAGGTTACAGGCTACGTGTTCGTGACCCAGAGAGTAGCAGCCATATGCTCCATCACAGACCATGCTGTTGAGCAATTCAAGTCCTCACAGACTCCTAAGCAAGTTATTCCAGAACCCTTAGACCTCCTCATTTTCCAACAGACTTCTTGCTTCCTTAGCTTTGGTTGTTTCTTTGCAACATTACTGAATTAGCATTGCAGCACACAGAGATACAAATAACTTTGTCACATCTTTATGTAACTTAATTCAAAATAGAAAAAACATTAGCAGTGTAACTGGTAGTCTAAGTATCCTTGCTTAGGCTAAAAACCTCTCACATATTAAAAGTATCTTACATGGAAAAAAAATCACGTTACTTACACCTGAAGCAAATTTAATTTTTTGTTCCCCACAAATCTTACCTAAAAGTACATTCAATAACCAGGCATAAAAATACTGCATTCTTCGCGAATGTTGACAGATGCTTACTGCTGATCCTGCTGCTGTTCGACGGATAGTAGGGGAACTGGATTTAAGATTAGCTATGAAAGCCTTCAATAACACCTAAAAACACAGACACCTTACTTAACTTTTTATGAGAAATAAAAGGAGACAGAAGTGAATTAAGCAAGTCAGCAAATGTATTTTTCATTCATTCAAAGCATTACTTAACATACATCAAGCAAGGGCAACTTTTGCCTTAATTCAGACATGCAGCTGTAACACTGCTTTCTGTAACATCTGATAGATAATGCCGATAGCTTACTGTGGTTTGAGATACAACAGGGAGAACTAATAGGTAAAAGAAAGATACCTTAATCTCATTGTCGTTTGCAAAATTGCCAAATGCAGCCATAATTTTTGGTATTGCCGCAGCTAGGGTCTCTTGTACTGATTCTTCAGGTCTCTTACTTATTCGTGTTAGACAGGGCAAAAGGTTCACTAGGTACGGCCTAAGTATGGCAAAGGAGAAAAAACAATTTGAGATCATAACAACTGTACCCATCTAAACATTTTTCATTCATACCCAAATTCTGTGGTATTACAAAATTATAAAAAATGTACCTGTTAGCTACATAGAATGTAAGGAAAAAAAAGACAATCTTCTGAATATGATTTGCAGACATTGAGACAGAACTAAAAAGAGAAGAATACACTTGAAGACAAGTCACTGTCTTCACAAGTTTTCCTCCCCTTCCCGTAGCCATGTACAGCACAGAACTGAAACTCCGCTAAAAGAAAACCAGCTAATCAAATAATGTGATAGGAATTCTTCCAAACTCCCAATTATATATTTTTAAAACTCGGAACAGTAACATTTTGTTAACATCTGTATTTTGTTAAATGTGCTTTGGAAAGTTCATTACTAGGATGTGTTTACCTGCACTTTTGAGGTCGAACTAGATGGGCAAGCTCAGCAAATCTCCAGAGTGCAGCACGTAGACTTCTGGAAGCACCATTCTAGACAGAGTATATAATTGATACATTTCATCAAGCAAAACCATTTCCTGAAAAATACCTACAATATACAATAGTATACAGTTTTATACCATTTTACTTAAACAGATAAAAACATAAGGTGTCTGGAAGCCATACATTTCCCTTAGCTGAAAGGAAGTCAAGTCAGCTCCATGACTGCCTTCATTTTTCTAGCTGGTGTTAGGAATTTTCTGAGTGACCCAAAATGAATAAAAAGGAACACCAAGAAAGAGAAGGAAATGACTGAGATCTCCACTCTGCTGAAATCAGCTTAAAATACCACAGAGAAAGTCATCAACCAACAAAGAAACGCTGATGATATGAGAGCCTAAAAATCACTGGAACACTTGCAGAGATATAAATGCAGAAAAAAATTGACAGCAGTGGAGATATGCAAACAAATAATGTTCAGCTCCTGAGTGCACCAAAAAAACAATCCACGTATTGTTCTGTATCACTTCGCAATTACGTTTAGTAGCTATATGCATGTATTGACACCTTCAGTTGTGCACCTGACTTGAGTGAGAATGCCTTGAGACCCAGTGTCTAAGGATATAGTAAAGCTCCTTAATATTGCTGGAAATACAGAAAACTATGGAAGTCAACAGATGTCTAGGAGAAATTGTGTACCTACTGTAGTTTGAACTTAACTAAAACGCTTTTCAAATCAAGTACCAGTGAAGACAGAGCTAAGATGTTTAAAAACTGTCATTTTTTTCCTTATTTTCTTTAGCTAGTATATCAAAGGTTCCCAGTCTTGTTAGCATGACAAGTAAAAAACAACTTGCATCTGAATTACAAAACGTGCATTTTTCAGGTTCAGAGCCAAACAACAGATTCTGGCATGGCTCCTAAAGTGATCCAACTGATGCACAAACAAAATTTGGTCTGCTGGGTGCTTGTTATGCCTGCTATCTCTCTCTCTTGTCTCTGCCATGAATCTGAGAGCAACTATTCAAGAAGCACATGCCACCTGAACAACAAAACAACACCTAGTCATAACGTGCAGAAACGTCAGAGCAATTTTTGTTTATGTTGGCTGTCATTTGTTAATTAGCTAATGTCTATTTTTATACCCTCAAAAATTTTGCATGACATTAAGGTATAACATTACAGTAAGATATTAATACAGGGCCTACAAGTAGTCCACATCTGACAGAAGAAAAGCTATCCACATTGCTTTTGTTATTTTATTTTCTAGAGTCTTATCATTCCCAAAGGTATGTAACAAAAAGCAATAGCATTACTGTTTGACAAATAACATGTATACTTTCTATCTATACAAGCCTTGCTGTATGTTTATCGATGCAAGAGACATGATTTCAGTGATACTGTCCTGAATACAGCATTTTTCTTTTCCAATAATTTACTTAAAGGGTATTACTAAAATTCCTAACATGGACATAATCTAACTGTGACTTTTGGTGCAGAGAGAGAGATGTTCCAGTATTTTTACCCATGTTTCTTACAGAAGCTGTAAACAGGCATCGCACATTTCACAAAACACAGTAGTTAAAACTTGTATCGGGTCACTTCAGGTCTTGATCAAATGATTCCTCCAAGAAGTTATGTCAAATTAAGACTGTCACTGCCCTCCACCTACTTTTCACCACCCTTTTGCTTGAAGTTATTCTCTCCAGCTCAGTCAGCGGAGCAAACATCATGAATATGCCCTATTCATTTGGGTGCAGAGTCACTGAGGTTAACTCAGACTGCTGTTCACACCAAATGCTCATACATTTTCTGCCAGATAACCTTTCAGGAGTGGCTAAATCTAAACAACGGGGCCAATAGTGAGGAACTGGGTAGAATAATACATTAAACAGTCACAGATCCTTCAAAAGTGAAGCTTTGACTTCTTTTTTTTTTGATCTTAAAAGACATACACTATTTATTTATGCCAGTGCCACAGTCCAATATACTAAAACACTTACTAAATAACGTATTCCAAAAGGACGTGAAAGTAAGAAACTCACCTTTTTAATCTCTTTATACAGTTCTAATTGCAACCTAGGAAGATTGGAATCCATCAAAGCCTGCAATAAAATGCATTGAGAACATACTGTGTCAGAGGGGAGGCACTTTACAGGAATAAAGTTACACTTGTAACAGAACAGCTTCAAAAAACGCACAGAACTATCTAACTGCCCCTATATTTGATATATAACCAGGAAAGTGGTAAATACTTAAGAGAGACATCTTTATCTTTCACACAAACACAAAACAGAGATGTGGACAAATTCCACAAACTCTAACAGTTATTTGCAGTTAATATTGACTGCTTTACCCATTCTACCTGAAAAAGGCCATATGGGATCTGACTACAAGCAGAGCCAACCTAACGTGCTTTTTGGCAATTGCCAGGAATAGATACTCATGCATAGAATATTAAAGCACAAAAACAGTATGCACAAGCAGTAATATGTATTACCTCCTATACAACCCCTCCGTGAAGTAGCTTCCTACTACTTCTCAAACTGAGGCTGCATTTGTACCATTACCTTTAACAGCCCTTGAAAAACCCTTTTCATGAATTAGCCCATTTTCTGCATCCATTAATTTCAAAGTGTTCTGGACACCAGAAGTATCACATCCCAGGATCTAATCAAGCATAGTGCAACAGAACATACATTGTAGTTTGTACCTGCAGGCTGTCTAAGAACTAGGGTACATGAAATGAAAGTAAACACTGAGAAGTAGTAATTTTCTGTCCACCTCAACTCAATCATTCTTCCTCCATCTTTAAAATGGCAGAGAAGAAAAAAATAGGAAAATAGTTCTGCTATATATATACACACACAATCTCTTCCTACAGAATGTTTTGTATACATACAATTACCCTTTCTTGTCCATATTTTTTCCTAGTACATACTACTATTTATGAAATTTTCCACCATCACTTCCTCAGATGAAATGAAAGCTTCATACAGTGCACAAGTGCTTATGTTATGGATTTACACAATGCTATAATGTTTAGTATTTCATTCTTCATTCTTTGCCCAATAATTTCTAATTTTCTATCTGCCGTCTTTCTTGACCACTAACCATTAAACTAACATCTTCACAGGATTACTCTTACATGGCACATGCTGATGTAGAGGCTGCAAGTGCTTAAGCATGGTCAGGTGAAGTGCCTGTGGCTCCTCCAGAGCACAGTTCCCCTAGCCTAAAATTGTATGCCCCAAAACTTCATTCCCCCCAATTACACCATTCATTATAACAAAATGGTATCACTGGTATCACTTTCCCCAGAAAAATTTTACCTGGCTTGTATCTTTATGTTGTCATAAGCACTCCAACTATTAACTGCAGGTCCCTACATGACAGTAGGTAGCAACAAATCTCACTTACTTCACAAAACTTAAATTTTTACAGGAATTCACTGCTCCTGTATATAAGCATATCAAGCAACACAAAAAGGAACCATCTACTATATTGGCTTTAAGGGTCAGTTGTCCTTACAACACACTCAACTGGAACAACTCTTTCTACTAGTGTACACCTATATTTTTAGCAGGCTAGAATCTAAAAAAGTCACCCCAATCAGAAAAAATTATAAGCACAGTCAACTCTAAATTACTACAAATAATAAATCCCAATTACTGAGACCAACTGTACTCCAATCTGTGTGAAGAGCCCCACCAGTATCATTACCACAGAGAATACTACAATACTGTACATCAGCTTCAGAAACAAGACAGCTTTAGTAACACCTTACCATCAGAAACCTGGTAACTCCCAACTTCGTATTTTTTCTTTTAAATAAAGGTATCACCAAAGCTATTTAAACTTTGAGCCATTTGTACTGTCTGTGAGGTTCTGACAGCTAAGTGTAGTGATACTTAGAGATGACCTACAGAGTGTTTATCTAAACTTACTTGATGTTTAAGTTCACAGCCTTGTCTACACAAATGTGTTAGCATTTTAATTATACTAATGAGCATAAACTCCAGAGAGAGACACAGCTACAAGAAATGCTTACATCTATACTCTTATGTTTAAAGAGAGAAAATATAAAGCATTGTTCTAGCTACAGAATTAGTCTCTAAAACACATGTGGTACTAAAAAAGCTGAATGTTGACCAATATGCAAGCTTAGGGACCTGAAGCCTCTCTTCCGTTCATCACAAGCATCACTGCTACTTGCATGACCAAAAATAAAACTGCACATCTTTTTGTCTCCGCATTTATACATAAGAGAGCATCTGCCTGAAGACCAAGTTGCTTCCACAGAGCATGGAACATAGAAACAGAATACAAAATATGACCAGCTTCAGTAACAGTCTGATACATCCATGTGGCTGGAATATCACAACTATTACCACCTCATAGATGTGACCAACTGTCAAGCTTAATAACTGATAGAAGACTCCATCACTTAAAGTCACTTTAATGTTTAAAACAAAACAAACTACCACACAAAGACTTGGAAAAAAAAAGAATACATTTTCAAGTTACCTTGAAACATACCAGAAAGGAAAAAACATTAAATAGATCAGTGAATTAAAGAGGTCAATTTTAAATCAAGCCTACAAAAGAGTTTGGTGCAAGACAGAAGTAAGTTTGCTTTCTTTAGAACTGTTTCAGAGAATCTTTTAAAGCAAATTAAATTACATAATTGTGTATGCATTTCATAGAGTGCTGAACTCCTGCAAACAGTTTATTCATTCTTATTTAAATGTTTTTCCAAAGTGCTACAGGCCAAAACGAAAAAAGCAAGAGACATTTGCACTTCCTCATTCCCTATCATTATGGGATACACTACATAATCAGTAAAATTCCTCCATACTTCTTTCAGCCACAAGCTCAAACCCCAAAAGCTTAATTCATTCAGATACCAAACAAATAGAACTTAACTGAGAGAAATCCCTACAGAAATAGGGATGTTTTTGTTTGCTTGCTTCTGCACACCACTTAATGCTAAAGAAAATTACTATTTCCGTATTTCTAAAGCACTTAAACTTTGCATCAACTGGACTAATTATTCAGGTACATTACACTGACTCAAAGGTCAAGTATTTCAGGGAAAAAAAAAAAAAAAAAAAAAAAAAAAAAAAAAAACAAGAAAGGGCAGGTGAAGGTAAACCTGTTCTGGAAGGAGCAGCTCACATCAATTACTCAAGAGGTTCACTTTATGATACTTTCAGTCGAGATTTAGATCTTTCCTGACCTCAAATGAATGCCTGTCTGCTGTTCTCCAACAAGCCCTTCATCCTGGATCACAGCAGGGTAATAAACAATCTCCAGAACACTGTATTTTCCTAATCATTGCCTAAAAGCTCCTCCTCCAACTCTCAGCAAATCACACGACCTAAATTACAGCATACTACTACTCTGGAATGAAAAGCCACTACATCTTTCAGTCTGCTTTTAACAACATTTTTACCTTTCCTTATGTTAAGTATCTTCATATTTACAAAACAATAAAAAGAGTATTCCTCCCATATAACAAGATGTTTTTAGAAAAGCTCACGTTCTGGTTTTGGTTAACTTGAAGAGAACAAAGTTAATGAAAAATTGAATAAAATAATAGATTAGAATGATGAATGACAGAAGGCAACTTAAATATCTTGATCTGGGCATAAAAAGCTCTCCTAAGAGCATATACAGAATTTAAAGAAGCTTACTTAACCTCTTACATTACAAGGTATTATCAACAATACGAAAAGCAACTAAAAGAACATCAGTGTGAATTCATACAGGACACTGCAGGTAAAAGGTAAAAATCTATTAGAACTGTATATAAAAGTTCTTACTTTAATAACTTTATTAAGGCATTCATCAGCAACCATCCGGACATCAGATTCTGCATCCTCACTGCAGAGGAGAAAGAGTTCCATAGCAATCCCCAGTAGTTTCTGAAATTCTGGAGAATTTCTAAATAAGAAAACATTAGAAAATTACAATGCACACTATGAACAGCAAACACCAATGTTTTAAAAAAAATACTTCTTAGATTTTGGGTGGTAACAAATTTATAAAAATCGTGCCATTTCAGTTTTAAACAGAAGTCAAGCATTTAAATTCAGCAATTATCAAGAAGCCTTCAAAAAACTAATAATCCAAAGTAGCTATTCATATTAATGCAATAAACTAAAGACATTGTCTTACCTTAAAGACTGAGCAACTATGTTTTCACATATTGTTAGGCAATGATTCACTCGATCTTTCTTGGTAGCTGAAAGTTCTTTCTTTCTAAAAGAACACCATAATGATAAGGAGTGTGAGACTTCAAAAGTGAGCAGAAACCATTTAAACACCCTTTGCAGGAGTAGTGTCTAATGATTATACAAGAAAAAGATGCACTCTTCTGGTCATTAAACCGTTCACCTGTGGTCCCAAGACTTCACACACTAACTACTGCTGAGAGCATGCAGGCACACAAGCAAAGGGAAAGATACAAACTTAGAAAAAGAATCACCCTTTTTCAATGAGAAAATATTGGGGGGGGGGGGGAACCAAAGAATGAAAAGGATAATGGGAAAGGAAGGAAAAAACGGAGCAGGCCTAGAACAAAGCTGAAATAAACAAACTGATAGAAGAAAGTTGGGGGAAAATAAGCCATGAGAACAAGTCTTGCAGACCTAAAAATACCACTTTAAAAAAGACCTTCCTCACACATAATATCACCTTAGACTTTTTTTTTGTCTGGCAAGTTCTTGAAACTTAAGAGTTCTACTAAACTGACCATTTTGTATCTGAACTGGAAAGGATGCCAAGGCAATCCTTTCATATGCCACATTCCCCCAAATGGTTTTGTAATCATAAAAATAGCAAAGCTCCAGGCACAGTCCATGCCCATCAAGAATAACGTCCCTATAGTAACAATTAGTATAGTCCAGAAAAGGACAAGCTTAGTCAACTCACAGCAAATGAGTGTAAAACAAAGCATAAAATTCACAGAATCAAAGAATGCATATCTACAAGCAATGCAGAGCACAATATGAAAAGCAAAATTTGTTTAACATTCACTTCAACACAATATAAACTCCTACAACCCTTTATGGCTGAGTCTAGAACAGAAGCTTCTTCCCTGCTCCACCCCCAACCTTTCCAACAAAGGAACTGAAAGAGAGACAGAGATCCACAAATGTAACTGTGAAATTTTATGTCTTTGTATGCAGTGTCTCCTACTCTTAACTTTCCTAACAGAGAATCACTTCTAGGAAAGCAGACGTTACTTTTAAATTATTAACTGGTAGCAATGCTGGAGCTAAATAGCACAGCCAAAGGTACCTCTCCTGGGTCTGTTTTACAACAAGGAGGTACCTGCTCCTTCACTCAGTCACAGAGAAACTTCCCTTTTGTTTTCCAAGTGAAAACCGATCATCTGTATTTTTAGCATTTAATTTTCTGTCTGAGCAAAAATAGCAAAACAGAGTTTCTTAACTAGAAGTTGGAAAACAATGTGAACAGTCTTAAGATACATTAATATAGTTAACACAACATTAAGGACCAACAGCGAGCAGCCAATAAGAACATTAATTAAGCTAACTCAAAATATATTGTTAGACAAAATTTTTGAAGAATTAAGCTGTAATATTTAAGAGCTTTAGCTCAAATGATAGTACCTTTTTTTTTAAAAAGTAATTATTTGAAGTGTCCCTGTCCTTTTCTTCTGTGAGGTTGGAAGTGGGTGGTTGAAAAGTGTTTGCTCCCAAGATTTCAGGTTTTCTCCCAAGAACCCTTGCATCTTATTCCAGAAACGTTTTCCATTTTTAAAAGTTTAAGGAATAGTTCTTAACAAATCCATTTTCTCCATTATAATTTGGCAGTATTTTGTTTAGGTAAGCTTCCACGTTCCTCAAAGAGGATCTCTTTTTTGGTTTGTGTGCTTAAGCAACTGGTACAATACAAGTAGCCAATCTGAATTTGATCAAGATATACAGTATCTTTCTCTCTATTTTGAAAAAGCATCACAGAGTCTTTAACAGCAAACCCAGATCACCTCTAAAAAAAAGGCAAATACTCCCTAAAATGTCCATCTGACTTTGCAACTTAAGTACCATTGATGCGAACAGGCAGCTAAGGAACTGAATAAATCATTTCAACTTTTATGATAATTTTACCTATCACTGCCCACATCTCTTATGAGCACCATTTTCAGTATATGTTCAACCCAAGAATAGAACAGGCACATCTGAACTTGCCCATAAGCTCACTATTTCAGATACAAAACACATTAAAGATATTGCTGAAGACTGCTTGCAGAATGAAGTTGTTATCTACACATAATATAGTCCCGAACAAAGCAGCAGTACCATTCAATACTATTCAGACTAGTACAATCCACCTCTTTAGCAGATTTCTGTAAACAGAGAGCTCACCTAACACTGAATCTACCAACTCACTGAAATAAATAACTTAAAAAACTAGAAAAGGCTTGAATAGAGAAAATTTAATGTGAAAATTCAGAAGGAATGCATTAGTTAACAAGTTACCATTCAAACTGAAAAAACAGAAACCAGAGGTGAAGACTAACTATCAATTACTATCCAAAGGGAAAGAAGAACAAACATTCAACCAAATTTGCTGTACTGAATCTTTCATCTGCCATTTTGTTGTTCAACTTCCAAAAAATCAGCCTGTGAAGGAATGAAAGAAAAGGTGGAAGACAAACACTTAATGCACCTCGTGTGTGCATGCGCACACACATTTTCTGTGCCTACAGAGAGAGAAAGATAAAAGAACGGTATTTGGAGAGAGAGCACATGATTTTTTATTTAAAAAAAAAAAAAAAAAAGAGGAAAAAAAGCTATTCAGAAGTATTATGAAGTCCTCAGGCAAACTGCTGATGAACATACCCAGGGGGACAACAGCAGCATCACATATTTCTTAGAAGAGAGCTGAAGTAACAAACCTCAAGTGCAAGGTCATTTCGGTTTGATAAGTAACAGAAGGCAGGAGATATTGGAAGTAGCAGTTATCTACAGGAAAGCTTCATCTCACAGGCAGAGGTGTTTAATCTTCTGCATGCTTCTACAGACAATCTCTAGCCAAGGAGATTAATAAACAATATAAAAAAACCAGCAAGCCCAGATAATTTTGCACTCTGAGCCCTGATGAGCTGGCTACAAAGAGATGCAGCTCACTGATGCTAATTTTTATTAGGCCTTGGAATTAAGGATAGATAAAAAGAGTACAGAAGCTCTAAAGCTGAACCACCATGAAGGAAAAGGGCCAAGCCAAATGGCTCAACATTAATCTTGAGAAAAGTAATGGGAAATTCAAAAAAGATTCTATAAATAACAAACAAGTATGAGTGGATCAAGAAATAAACTGAGCCCAAATATGGTGGACACTTCAAACAATGTATCGTAACACAATGATGGATAGTCAAATAAAGTAGAACAGATCTACAACACACCCTAGAAATGGTAACCCCCAAAAAACATCTAGAAACCACCACTGACAAGCAAGCCAGTAGGCATTAGCCACACAATTCATGTGATCTTCAGTTAAGCAAAAAATTCATGGTATCTCTACATACAGCACTGATGAAACATGAAGCCAATCTACAACCACAGCTTCAGTCAAACAAAAAAACAACAGAAAAATGGGTATTGCTGGAGAGCACTTTGGCTCTTGCAGCACCTTTTTCTGTAAAGGTAATGGTTAGAATCAAATCTAAGGAAAAAAATAAAATCAGAAATGGGACAGAGTTACAAAGAATTACAGTAATTAACTATTAGAACAAGTTAACAAGAGAAAAGGTGAAGCATCCACCTTTGGATTAATCAAATGAAAGCTAAATACTTTTCCAGAAGAAACATTAGCAAATTATTCTCTCAACTCACTGATAAGAGGTAAACATAAATAAAATGTAAAATATAGGATGTTACATGACAGCCCATCTGCTTTATTAGTTTCACTGAGTAAACTCTGAATTTTTACATCATACTAATCAAATTTCAAGTTAGTGGGAGCTTTGTAATTCAATACAAAATGGTCAACTCCAACCAAAATTCAAGGGTCTGAAAAAGCTAGAAATAGGTCTGGAAGAAAATAAGGCACCTCAGCAGAAGTGTATAGAAGCACTATGACAGAGAGCTCAACTTAAGTTTTCACAGAAGAAAAAAATCAGCAAGAGATAAGAGAGGAGGCCAGAAACAGACGTCTGGCTGTAACACGTAACAGAAGCATAACACATGACTATTGCTGACTAAAATATCTCAAAACAGAAAAAGCTCTTATCTTCTTGGTAAAAGCTGGAATTCATTTAATATTTTAATAAAAAAGTAAAGCCATAATAGAGTTCAGAAGTCATTGTCTTAAAATAAAGTGAAGAAAAACTTCAGTACATGGTGTGCAAACAAGTCTACTCTACCGCAATCTCTGTGATCTTAAAACAGTTCATAGCAGGAGACAGGCAGTCCTTAGTAGGACTCATTCACTAACCAGATGTAAAATGTTCAGTTTCTACCAAAATATTTAAAAGGCCATGTTTGCCTACTCCAATAGGAAATATATTTTTTTAAATTAGTATTTTTAATCATATAGAGGTAACACTATGGGGTTGTAAATTTAAGTAGCTTATTTTTGGAGAAGAAAAAAAAAAAGGAGAGGTATGTCATTAGTTTTACTTTTACTGTAGCAAAAAAAGTCCAACAAAATGTGTCTACCACCGCCTGTAGTAATGAGATTATAACTCCAGGAACAACAGCTTCTCACTCATCTAATTTAGGCAACAGGACAGCTTTGATCTAATGGACAATGTCAAATAGATATCTAATGAGGCAACTAAAGAGCAAACCATAGCATTTATGCTAAGACATTCACCAATTAATGTATTCTTTCATTACTGAGCAGTAAGCTCACATCCTTTTACAACAGTAAATGGAACAATAGGAAGTTTCCACATAGACTACAAAATGTTTAAGTGCTATTTGTACCAAATCACAATGAAGATGAACACCTCTCCAGAAATGCAAGGAAAACACAGAGGGAATTTTGCTTTCCAATTCATTACAAACAAACAAAAAATATGCAGAGAGCATTATGAATTACATTCAAGATGTCACCTGGTATTTCACTAAAAGTTTGGGAAACTTCAGCAAAGACTGCTGCAATACCCTTTCATAGGCTTTAATGAGGCTTAGAGCTGTTACCGAATTTGTATAGCTCCTGGGGGCATACAATACCATCAGCTTTCTGAAAATGTACAGCCTATTTTTAAACACAAAACAAAGTCAACAAGGACAACTACAACCCTAATTTTTTTAATGTTTTGAGTGGACGATGTCTAAATTCAGACCCCCAAACCAAGCATAACAAATAATTCTCAGGACCTTCTCTTGAAATACCGTGAACTATCTCATCAGTAACTTTCTAGAAAGATTTTTTTCAACTACATATATGCAAGACTGGAAATAGATGGCCATCTATCCTCCATGTCACACAAAGTACTAGCACAAAAAAAAAATATACATGCAACAGAGCAATTAGTTCCTGCAGACATGTAAGGCATCCAAAAACAATTAGCTCACAAAAAAGATATTTTTTTTTCATGTATTATGCCCCAAAAGTGTGAAAATGCATTGGGATTATTTGAGACAACACTCTCCAAACAGTATCAACCATGATAATTTAGTTGGCATCCATATCAGAATGTACTGTGGGAGCAGGTGGCCAAGAGCCCAGCTCCACTGCTTAGCATCCTCTGCCAAAACACTATGAAACTGCCAAATTAGAAGTTACCTGCTCCTCAACCCTTCTGCTTCTCCTGTCTCCCCAATAGCTGGAGAAAAAGCAATAGTGTGACTCATGTATTTATCCCATAAAAATCGTAGCGCCGTTTCACCTGCTCAATAAAAGTTATTTTTAGAGGATGCAATTGTAAGGGACAGCACTGTGGTACTGAACAGCTCCGCCCCCTTGTCCTCCTGTAATGCCTCCTGATCACAAACCTGAATATCGCATGGATGTAATGCACTTGCCCCTAATGTTTAAGAAAGCAAAAGGGTATCAGAAACATTTAAACTAATTCCTCTTAAGTCTCTGCCCAGCAAGTCACAACACAAGACTTTAAATGAACTTTGTCATAAACATCCACATCAACTCCCCCCAGATAGTTTAGGCTCAATACCTTAAGTTATGCTTAAGTGGTTGTGTCTTTTTTCCCAGCAGTTTATTAGCTGAAAACAAGGTTTTACTTCCTAGAACCAGCCCGTGAAACCCACACAGCATTACCCATCCTGCTGTATTTTCAAACGTGTTCGCCTACAAAGTTACTCCTAGCTGAAACTTACAAGGAGAGCAGGCAGCACTCCCAGACACGTCCACAGCAACAGCCTTCTGCCAAGGGCATGGAAGCAGCACCCCGGGACTAAGTCCTCCGGGGACCGCCAGCTGCCTCTCAGGCTGTCACCAGCTCCGGAGCGGCAGAGACTCCGCGGGGCGGGGCAGGAGAGAGTGTCGCTGAAGCGTTTCGGGAGCCCCCCCCCGCCCGCCCCTCCAGCCCCCGGGCGCGGGCCACTCACGGTCTCTGGAGCGGCTCCTCGGGGATGGCAGCCGGACCCTGCTGCTGCTGGAAGGAGCGCAACGACTCGAAGGCCTTCATCAGCTTCTCCATGGTGGCCATGTCCGCTCCGCCCGCGCCGGCGGCACCGACCCGCCACTCCTCCCCGCCCTCTCACAGGCGCCCGGCGGCAGCGGCCACCTTCCTCCTCACGGGCCCGACTCTCCACCTCCACCTCCACCTCCTCCTCCTCTTCCTCGTCCAAGACTCGCTCTCTCCCGCTCGCCCGGCGGGCTCAGGCCAGCCGAGGCGCCGCCGCAGCTCACGTCGCGCCGCCCGTCACTGCCGCAATGAATGAGGGAGACGCCGCAGGGGGCCGCGAGCACTCCCCAGCCGTCCCGCCGCCATCTTGGATCCCTCCCGTCAGTCCCCACGCCGCTGCCCCGCCCCCGCCCCCTGCCCGCGCTGACCCGCCCACCCCGGGGCAAGGTCCCAGCCCTGGGCCCAGCCACGCGGGAGTGCGCATGCGCCTATCGCAACACCACTTCCCCTCCCACCCCGGGCCTTACGTACCTACACACGGGCACGCGGGCTAGGTGAGGGGCGGGGCATCAGGGAGAGCGACAAGAGCCCTGCCCAATCGGAAAGAGGGCCCCGCCCCTTCCCCAATGCCACAGCGCAGTGGATCAGGCAGGCGCCGGGGCGTGCGGAGGGCCAAGGGCGCTCTCGCCGCGGCTGAGTCGGGAGGGGAGCGCTGGGTCTTAGAGCCCGCCGGCCGGCCGTGGCCGCGCCGCCGCACCGGCTGAGAAACGGCCTGGGGGGGAGGAAGGCCCGCTCCCGCCGGCGGCTCCCTACCGGACGGCTGCCGTGCCGGCCCTGGAAGAACCCGCAGAGGAGGGTCCCCGGCGTCCATCGTAACCCGTCAGCACCCCACGCTTATATATATATACACATATATATATGCGCGTATACATCAAGCGCGCGTGCCAGGTAACCCTTAGGGCTCCCCCGCTCCCGTCTCCAGCTAGCCCGCTCGGCACGCAGGTGCTTGCCAAAGCGGTTACTGGCATTCCGGTTGTATTTCAAGGCTGCAGGTGGAGAAGGACCTGCAGGACCCGCAGCCGCACCGCCCGGAGAGGAGCCCGGCAGCCTCTCGGCGCTCCCCGCGCCGCGCTGGAGTTGCGTTGTCAGAGGTTGCTCTTTGCACTCTTAAAGCACATGTTAAACATAAAAGCATGCCATATTTAAGTCATCGATTCTATTACTAAACACTTAATAATAAAACACTACTGTGAACTTTTTTCCAATTAAAAGCACTGATTTTAATATATCGAGTTGCCAATACACATTTTAAATGAACAGCTGATGAGAACTGGCAATCCAACACATGATTTCGGTTCCAGCAGTGGAAATGGAGAGCAGCTCTTGGCACTCTTAGGAAAAGCAACTCCTGGTCACTGACTTAATACGCAACTTGGTTACTGCCAGCAGAGATGGGCAAGAGAAGTGAAGCTCAGGTCTTTGGATGTTCAGGCACATGTTAAGTCATGACAGAACCACTCTACTGACCCCCTTCTTGCCAAATATTCAGTAAAACAGTGCTCTGCCAGTTAGCTTTATTAGCATGTCAATGAAAGATGAACCACTTGAAACGTTCCTCTGAAAGCAAACCTACCTACAGTACTGAAAGCAGTTCAACTTACAACAAAACCCCTATTTCATTATAAATGTGTAACAAACTGTGAGATTTTTAGGTAAAAAGAATATTTTTCCTGGTTATTTTATGATAAAGCTTGCAGGGAGTTTTCTCCGGAACATATGGATGATCATGAATTTTTTATTTAGCAAACGATACATGGAAAAAAAAAAAAGATGACAGCCTAGCTGGAATACTGCATACACTATGTGATAATTGCGTGTGCCACACCACACTTTAAGCCCATTAAAAAGAGCATAAGTTCTTATCAAAGATTAAACAAGCCACCAACCAAGTCAGTCTTTGCAAACCTGTTTTGAAGCTTTAGATCAAAATGTGTGCCAGTCCCCTCGGGGCTGCTGACTCACCAGCAGGAATACCAATGCAATGCCTGCCCCTCTCCGCTCCACTCTCTTCTCCTCTTGCCAAATTGCACTGGCTCATTAACCATGAGTTGGGGTAACTGGAAGCGCACTCAGGGGTATCAGGTTTTTCTTTGGCAAGTACCTTATCAGTAGGTTCTCCTAATTCAAATTTACCGATCCACGGCTTTGCACATATCGTGTCACTGATCTGGTTCAAATGGCTGCCCCACAAACAGCTGCACTGGCTAAAACCAAGTGATGTAAAACTGGAAAGGGGCAAGAAGAAGCGGGCAGGGTTAGAAAACAGGCATTTTTGTAAAGCCATCGTTACCACAAAGAAAAATAAAGTCACAATCTCAGTGGACCAACAGTGAATACTTAAAAGGTTATATGTAATTTAGCGGATGATGATGCATTAACCTCAACCTCTGAGAGAAAAAGAGAAGAAATACGTTTTTACCTTGTCTACAAGACAGACATGAACACCATGAACATGAACACAGGCTACCAAGGCATAGGTTACCTCTTGATGTTAAGTTTTTAAGAATAGGTTGGAATATTTTTTCAACCTGTCCCAAAGTGACACTTAGGCTAGCATTTCTGCATCTCCACGAACAATTCAGCAGGTAATTGGTACTACTCAATCCAATAGACTTTATGAGACTGCTGGCCCATGTAGTTCAACATACGCACAGATAATCTGGAACACGCTGTAACACGGTTATATTATTGTTAAAGTAACTTAATTTGAAGCTGTTTTGTGTAGTAATTGAGTGCTTAGCCCTTCAACTCATGTCATTAAATCACAGTGAAAGCCTTTGCATAAACAGAACAAAATGTTGAAAACACAAGCAGCCTACGGTTGAAAAGTATTTGACACAAAAATCCCCACAAATCCAGCTGAGATCAAGGCATAAATTGTCTCAAAGAGAGTGAAGTCTGGTTAGTTTCCTTTGGTGACAGTATAAAGTTCAATGTGCACGATAAGGCTGATGACAAGCAGAGCTACAGCTACTGTTGACCAATCTTGCATTCATATTCACAGCATCACCACAGTAAATGTGTAAATGAAAAACAGCCCATCCCAATAATTCAGTCTTTTCACACAGAAATTTATGTAGAAATCAAGATTCAGACCATGAAGCAAGGTATCAATTGAGCAGATACAACAGAGCTAGGGCACTTTTTCCTGGATCAGACAATCTTACGTTGGTAAAGAACTTAAAGCACGCAATACACATTTTCTGCTTCAACAAATTGTGAATTATTTTTTTTAATTACAATTTTTCTTTTATCTAGCCTGGCTACCATGATAGACATGGTAAATAAATCACATTAGACGGTAATACATGTGGTTGAGATATGCAGCAGTATTTTGCTTTTATTTCAGGAATAACAATACTGGAACATCCAGGAAAACAGCTCATACAAGAACAGTTCAGTGGTTTGGAGATACTGGAACTAACACATCACATTTAACAGTCAGTTTCGCTATGCTTGGGAAGAATTCTGGTGTTTGGGACACGTGTGGAACCTGAGAAAAAGCTACCTACATCTCATGTGTAAAACTTAAGTTACACCATAAGAACAATTGTGAAATAAAAAAAGAATTGTATATTCAGCACAAGAGACATCATCATCACCAAAATGAGCCAGGCAGGTAATTCAAATCAGAGTAAACATAAATTCAGCTTAAATATGCTTTCCATCATTTTTTAAATTTTAATTCCATTTTTGAGTACTTCCTAAAGAGAAGTATTTTCTGAAAATCTATACTAAAGTGAAGGTGATAATTCCAATGTTAAATTAGTGTAATACTGAATTGTAACGCAGAGCAAAATAATATTACTTCTATTGACTTATTTTAGTAACTTGTAAACAGCATTCTTCATTTTTACAAATGGCAATGAGAAATTTCTTCATCGGTATTGTTTGAAAAATAATTGAAGTACATGCTAAAAAATGGATTTTTAGTTGTTTTAAATAGCTTCTATCATGGATTTCTCAAATTAGACATAATTTTATTCTGAGATGGAGATAATTCTCTTTCGCAATCCAAAACCTTCTGATCTATTGTTTTAAGAATGTTTTGGAAATAAAAAGACATACAACATCTTCTATTAAAGGCTGATTTGTCAATAATGCTGTCTTTGTTATGGAAATACCACAGCTTTTTTCCTATTTATTATTATACAGTCATCATTTTTAAGTGCTCATTTTTTCAGCTGAGACTGTTTTGTTCATATGATCCAGAAACATAACACCATCTCTATTATGAACACTACACCTCCAGAAAAAAAAAAGCTGACTTTTTTTATAGAAAGAAAACCCTGAGGCACGAAGATTCTATTCTGTTGGTCACAACATTCAAAAGCATTCAGTAAACCAGTAAGATACTGGTACATTTTTTCACAGTTTCTGAATTTTGAGCTAAATATATAGATTCATGAGGTATGCACAAGCAGACATTAAGACTTACATACACAAACGCTTGGAAACACAAGCCACAGAAAAGGAGGGTTGATCTCATGCAAGGACCTCCACAGAATTCCACAGATCTTTCCGTATCTTGCACCAGTAGAACAAAGCAGTTGGGCTGATTGTCTCGCTGCTATTAAAACCTCCTAACAACCTGAATTCATGGAGGATAATGAAGTCATACTGAATGACAAGAATAGATGTTGTTTTGTTTTAAAAAAACAGCTTCATGGAAATAAAGGGCTACATAATCAGTAAACAGAACCTTCCTCCTTTTTTGTCTCAGTTGTCTTCTACAAAAATCAAGAGAAAAGTTCATATTCAGTTTATCACACCACAATATTTTGCTTTCAGGTGCTCTCCCCTCTCTTTTCCCCTTCCCCCACTTTCAAAATGCATCTCCAAGCTACTAATATTCCAGTAAAGACATTTAACCAATGTTAGTCACCTTAGATTAAATAAGAATAACAACTTAATCTCCAAGTGCCATAGAAGAAGAATTATGCTGATCCTTCCAGTTTCTGTCTTTTCTAGTTCATTAGGGGATTCACATTAGATAATATCTAGTCATTAATATGTGGTTATATTTCTAGCCAAAAGGGACAAATTCATAGTGGAAAAATGCCATCTTGACCCTACTGGGGGAAAAAAAGCAAACAAACAAATCAACCAACCCAATGGAATTTAGGTCCTAATCCTGCAAATGTGCAGTTATTAAAACACAGAATCACAGAATTATCAGAGTTGGAAGGGACCTCTAGAGATCATCTAGCCCAACTCTCCTGCTAAAGCAGGATTGCCTAGAGCACATTGCTCAGCACTGCATCCAGGCGGGTCTTGAAAATCTCCAGAGAAGGGGACTCCACAACCTCCCTGGGCAGCCTGTGCCAGTGCTCTGTCACCCTCACCAGAAAGAAGTTCTTCTGTGTATTTGAACAGAACTTCCTATGTTCTAACTTGTGCCCATTACCCCTCGTCCTGTCACTGGGAACCATTGAAAGGAGCCTGGCTCCATCCTCCTTCAAACCACCCTTTAGATACTTGTACGCCATAATAAGGTCTCCCCTCAGCCTTCTCTTCTCCAGGCTAAAGAGTCCCAGCTCTCTCAGCCTTTCCTCATAAGGCAGATGCTCCAAGCCCTTAATCATCTTAGTTGCCCTTCGCTGGACTCGCTCCAGCAGTTCCCTGTCCCTCTTGAACTGGGCAGCCCAAAACTGGACACAGTATTCCAGTTGTGGCCTCACCAGTGCAGAGTAGAGGGGGAGAATGACCTCCTTCGACCTACTGGCCACACTCTTCCCTATGCAGCCCAGGATTCCATTGGCCTTTTTGGCAACAAGGGCACATTGCTGGCTCATGGATAATTTACTGTCTACTATGACCCCCAGATCCTTCTCCTCAGAACTACTTCCCAGCAGGTCCGCCCCTAACCTATACTGGTGCCAAGCATTCTTCCTCCCCAGGTGCAGGATCTTGCACTTGGTTTTGTTGAACCTCATTAGGTTCTTCTCTGCCCAGCTCTCCAGCCTGTCCAGGTCACGCTGGATGGCAGCACGGCCCTCTGGGGTGTCAGCCACCTCACCCAGTTTGGTATCATCAGCAAACTTGATGAGGATACACTCTGTCCCCTCATCCAGGTCATTAATGAATATATTAAACAAAATTGGACCAAGTATTGACCCCTGGGGGACACCACTGGTTACAGGCCTCCAACTAGACTTTGTGCCGCTGATCACAACCGTCTGAGTTCTGTCCCGATTAAAGTATTATTCAGAACATAAGAAAAAACTTGTGAAATGAAACTAAATAAAGTTTCATAAAAACAAACAAATCCTCCACTTTTTTCCATGGCTGGAGTTCCTTGTCCAAAGAAGTGGATGTATAAATAAGCACTTCTTAGGAACAACTTCCATTTTCTCTTCATCTAGCCTTTTTTTCTTCACAGATCCCTGGAGAGCACTCCAAAATAGAAAAGTTGATTTTATTTATTAAGTTAAGATCCCTCCCCCTCCAAAATGGAAAGAAAATTTGAAATAAATAATCAACAGACTTTCAGATTATTTTTTTATTTTTTAAAGCGAATTCCTGTATTTTCTTCATAAAAATTACTCAGCTTGTGTCCATGGTATTCTTGCCCAAATTTCAAAGTTGCTCTAAGCAGGCATTAAATCCAGACTGTCACCCCATATGTCTAGTGTTAATATGGTCACTTTTGGTTCAGAACAGCAAACCTAACATCTTAGAAAATTAAACCCCTCAATCAGAGAAACATGATCACTTCTCCAACCAGGCAGGTATTTATAAAACACTTTAGTTACTTCCCTATTTTTCCATTCCCATCTTTTTAGAGTCCTTCTATTATGGTGGTATATAAGAAATAGGGTCAGGTCAGACCATGCCAGCTCATTGTCTCACACATAATGGCTCCAGCCAACACCCTTACTTCAGATACTTCCCTTTCTGTCAAGCCTCCCATCCCTTCACTATTGCATCAGACTGTCTTCCAGTAATTCATTCAAACTCTCCCTCTGCCAATTTCTCCCTTTGTACTTTCTACGGCAGTCATTTTGCTGTCCTCTGCTGTTTCAGACATTGGGAAAAATGCACTGAAAACACAGGAAGAGAGTCTTGCTCCTCATTTCTGTGGCACAGGAGCCAAGAGGAGCAGACACCAGCTCAGCCCCAGTAGCATTCTGTAACACACTGGTTTTCCAACTTTTTTTCAAATTCTAACCCATTAAAATATTTGTCACTAGAGACAAAATATTGTGAATTAAGACCTGATGATAGGCCTGAGTATCAAATGTATCTTGTGAGTTTCTCAGAAGCAGCTTAAGTTTCTTCCAGTTGGTCTGTGGGTCACAAGCAGAAACCTGTTTGAGGTAGAGGGATATTCAGTTGCTCTGTGTGTATAATACAAGTGTGGTCTGGCTGGTGCCCTAGAGATTTGAGAGGAAAAAAAAAAGCACGCTCAGTGGAGACAAATCTTCAGAATATAGAACAAAATATGTAACAAAAGTCATGTCTCCAACTCCAAGAGCATTCTGTTATATTTCAAGTCCCTAACTCAAATTTTGAAGACAGGAGAGGCTTTTAATGAAATGTATTCCCAAAATTCATTCTCATACTCAGATTAATAGCTTGACCGGAAACTTTACAAAATGAAAAGGAAGTCTGGTATACTGGAGTGCAGAAGAAAGGAAGTTTGACAAGCTTTCATGCAGCTGGAAACATCAGGTAATTGTAACTTAAACTTCAATACCAGCTCCACATCTGCATTAAGCAATTATTAAAGGCAGGCTTTAATGTTTAAGCTTTTAAAGGTTATAAGGAAATATTATTTACATAATTAAATTTGCTACTTAATACTTCCTTGTCCTTCCCTCAGTGGCAGTGATCACTGTCAACCCTACAATATTGTGTATTACAATACAATAAGCAGAGAAGAGGTTAGTAAGAAGAGTCTATGCTTTGTTTTTTAACCCATTATAAAACTGTAACGTCGTACATGGAGTTGTAAACAATCTCACTGACAGAAAAAAATAAAGAGGTGTCCCCACAGGTAAAAATAAATCCTTTCAGTAAAGACAACAATGTACTCAAAACACAGTTATAAAATTTTGGCATAGGTCTACTTGCACAGTCCATGCCAAGAAAGTGTATGGAGAGGATGTGTAAGATGGGTAGGAAGGAGAAGAATGGGGTAATACAGTTTGTTACAGGATTAAGCTATATGTTCAGAATTCTCTATATATAGAAACACAGAAAGACATTCTGCAGAGCCTGATAGTAAAGAGCAATTCATAACAGCTAGCCACAGTGCATGGAATTCCTTTTTTTCCTTAGCAGTTGCTTGAGAGATACATTAGGTAATAGCACTGCCATGCTGACGAATAATACCGGAATTATGAAATTTATCAGTACAGCGATTTTACTGTTAAGAAAACTGCTAATAAAGATCCTAATGAACTAGAAGAGTTTTACCAGAAGCATACAAAGTCAAGTTACATTGATACTATAGATATTATCTCTGTGCTTTAAAATACTTTTAGTATTTCTACATTCATTCCACTGGAAAAAAAAATAAAAATCAAGATAAATCAAATACATACATAAACACACTCACTCAAATGGCACTCATTGCTTTTTGTACAATTAAGCTTTAGTGAAAATATACATCTTAAAACAAATGAAGTACAAATGTACAAAAATCCTTGAACTCAGATAAAAAATATATATAATACAATTTGCTACAGAGATATAAAACATTTAAAGTTTGCTCATCCTTTCTGATGAGAGTAAAATGATTTAAAGTCTGGAGGACTCCTGCTCATCATCACTGCAATCAGATTTAAAGCAGACCTGCAAGAGAAGACAAAGAGACAACTGAGCTGCAGAACTGACACTATTATCGGTTTGTGTGTTTTGTGGGGCACAGAAAGGCTGGGAGGGTGGGGGGTGGCTCTTCTTCCAGCACATTTTACTCCACTCTAACCAAATACTTTGGGAATATCAAAGGAAACCACAACCCAACCCCGAATCTCAAGTCATTACAGTTTCATTTAACCTTAAGATCTTTCCTTCTTTTAACTTCACAGGACAATTAACTGCAGTCTTATTACTTCAAAACCAACTGAAGGTTATCAAGCTGGATTAGTTTTTTTCGGACTTTTTCTCAATACATAGAACCATATCTTGGGACACTATGAACCCCACTGGTTCAGCTTGAAAAATCTACACTAAGACACAAGCTTTAACTTCAGCTATGTGAGATTATTAGTACACTTAACCATTCCTTCTATTCCATTACTGTAAGTGGGGGAAGAGTGAATCTGAAAAGGTGAACTAAAAATGACAGTACTATTATACATTCCATTAGCATTGTACCGTTTTAGAGAGGTGAATGACAAAAAATATCATCATGCAATTTTAATACATGGCCCTGTTGTGGCCACTTAATGATATGCTCCTAGCAATTTTAAAATTCCATTTCTGCTTGAAAGCAAAAGCAGTTTCTACGAAAGTGTTCTCTACTGGAATATACTCATGCTTCTCAAGATAATTCCACCCTAAGTGCAGGCATACTGAGCAAGCAGAATTGTGTACATCTTCAACTTAAAACCTTTACAAATAGCCTATTTTGCATGACCTATAAGCAAGCACAATATGCCACCTGTCTTTTAGGTAGTAAATACTCCATTCATATACCTCTAAATGTTTACTGAAGAGTAGAAGTTATGTCTGTAAGAAAGGGCTCTGTATTATCAGAAGCTATTTAAACATGTATTATGTTGTTGTTTTGGTAAACGCATTAAACTTCCTAAGATATTTTAGCATTTGTTTCGTGACACTTCTTCACACTCATTCATTTAGGGGATATTTTTACTTATTTGCTTAATACACTAGAATGATTCATTGGGAGCCCAGCTTTCTAAAGGAGCAAGTCCTAGAGTTGCATCGCTGCACCACACTCATTTCTGAGTTCATTAGTCGATTTTATTTAAGTTTTTACAGAGGGGGCCTCAATCACTCTGAAGTCATCTCCCCAGAAGTTTTTATAAAAAATGGCAAAATACATAAGGATCAAGACCCAAATCTTTAAGAAAGAAAGATCTATAGCACAAATGTTAACAACACACACTACATTCACCCCAGGTAACAGCTAACAGATGCTAGAGGAAGGCAGAATGCTGAGGGAGGAAAAACTCCTGGAGTTATAGGGATTGCTACAGTTTCTGAAATGCAGTGCAGGGGCAAAGCCGCAATAAAACAGATTTAGTTAGTTTCAGTATTCGATGAAAAACTTGGTTTTCCTATCACAAAATAATATAAAAAATGGAATGGATGTTAAGGTCTTATTGGTAGTTTTCTTATGAAAGAAAATAAATACCCTTACCTCTCCGCTAAAAAGTCTGTGAAAGAAGCCCCTCTTTGGCTTAGGAGACCTCTCTCTGTCTGGTGATACAGTACCATCAGCTTCATATGCATTGATATCTTCAAAGCATCCCGTTTCAATCATCTTTAAAACATATGAAATATAAATGAAATATCCATACAAGCCTCTCAAACATGTTCCATGTATTATCTATTTACTCTGGCTGGGTACTCCTAACAAACTTACAAATTTATCAGCCAAACTACACCACTCGTGGAGCTCCATGAAGGCAGGCACATTAACTCTCTTTGTGCATTCAGCAAACTAAAGAATTGCAATGAGAGCACTATCGTGCAGGTAAGAACTCAGATGCTCCCTTGCTTTGTTAAGGCATTTCTTCTGCTCATGATGCAATAAGCACAAGTTTTTAGAACCAGAAATTCATTTTCGTTTCATCTATTCTAATTTCAGAGCAGTCTAGCCTAGCAAATATAATACCTCTATACCCTGGACTGAACTTTATTAATAAACATGACATTGAAGAGGAGAAATGACTATTCTATGCAGAATACTAGTGCCTGCATAATATTAGGGGGGATACTTTTTACAAAGGGGACAAACTGCACTCTCAGGGAAAAAAGCAGCCGATGTCTGACCACAGTAATTTAAACATCATTCTGGTATTTTGAACAGCTGTCTGTCAAAACACAACTAACACATAGTATAATTAGAAATAAGGCAATGCAATAGAGAAGGTAATACATCATGAAAAAAAAGATATAATGAAGACAGGTCTCTGGAGAGAAGCAAGGGATTTTGAAGTAATCTGTGTTTGTGTATATAGAAAATGAAAGAATTAAAAACACAATTACTGGGTGCAGAAAGGACAGCAGAAAGAGTAAATGCTAAAATGTAAACCAGACATGGTCAGAAGGAGGAGAGTGGTTAATGCCCACATGTTGGCATTTATTGGTGAGTGCCACTGATACCCACCTATCGTAACAGGCATGGAACCAACTAAGTATACCTTGTAGAGGGAGAGAGGGCATAAAGAGGAACAAGAAGAAATGTGGTCTGCTTTTGTTGTAAACCATGACATTAGGTAAATTATGGGAGGGGAAGAGGAATTCTTAAGAGACTGAGAGCAAAGATTTGAAGGAAAGCTCAGTAACATGGATTAAAAGAAAAAATAAGCACAAATGCAAAATGAAGTCTGCACAGTTATTAATTGAAGAGAAGGAATTACCATCAGCAGAATTCCACAACTACTTTCAGCTTTATCCCTCTAGGTGGGGTTAGAGTTATTAAACTGCAGTGCATTTCTTAATGACTGCATCATATTCTGAAGTTCAGAATTACAATGCAGCACAGGAAATCTTTATTTCTCCAACAGCCTACGGTTCCTTGCTTCTTAATGAAGACTTTCTATGTCAAATGACACCTTTCAAATTTCCTTCTTAATGAAATGCAAAAAAAAGCAAAAGAGAAACAAAAGGGAATGTACTTTTTTTCCTCAGACTTTTTCAGAAATTGCTCATCTTTTGTGTTCAAGCTTTAAATAAAATTCATACCAGGAAAGAAACTACACTAGTAGAATTCAAGACAATACTAGTTTCAGAAAGTTATGAACATCTTATAATAGGAGGAAGGCATTCATAACAAGAACTAGAATTGTTCTAGTAACTAGAATTGTTACTGAGTGCTCTTCCTGAAATAATGAAGATTTGAATTTCCTAAACACAGACTGAACCACATGCAGAGGTAGCAAAATTTTAGTATTCTATGCAGAATACTAGAATACTCATTCACTAGGCAGATGAAAAAGCTTTAAGAGAAAGTCTGACTCAACCAATGTTGAATTGTTTGTTTTGAAACTTCAGAAAAAGTGAAATCCGCAGTTCTGTATTACTATGTCACCTGGATACTCTATTGATATACAGGCATGATACACAAATAGCTTGCACTGCACCTATTTGCTTTTGAATACTTTGAATAGCATTCTATCCCTCTCCTATGAACAGCAGTATTGAATAACATGATAGAAGAACAAGGAAAACGTGGTGACACTGATGCTAAATACTGTTCTGTAAGATGTACCTATGACAAGATGCCAGATTCTATTTATGCAAATTTACCGTAGATCTCAATTTTTAACAAGTTGTTTATGTTTTGAGAAAATCTTTTTTCTGAAGTCTCTCAGCAAAGTAGTCTAAAGCAGAAACTTGTTTACGTCTCACAGAGAAAGTTTATACTATAATTATATCCCTTATTAAATCTTCTATACTGCTGTGCTAGAGAAAATAATCTTTTATGAAGCATACAATACCTCATTTTGCCAAGGGATTGAGACACAACCCGTAACAAATTTTGAATAGAAGTCATCATCTGTAGTATCCAGGTTCACTCCTTTTACTGTTGAGAACTGCTCTATGTCCAGGACATCTTTACAATATACGGCACGTGGCTGCAGTACAATACAAGATTGCTTCATTAAGGTTTTGGGTTTTGGTTTTGAGTTTTTTTTGTTTTGGGGTGGGTTTGGTTTTTTTTGTTTGTTTGTTTGTTTTTTTTCTTTTTTTCTTTCCTAGATGAGCAAAAGGGGAGCGAAATGTCTGCAATTTTATATTTCACATTGCTGATCACCAAATTACACTATACTACAAAACAGAAATGCAGAAACTTAAAAGACTCTTGTCATGAGGCACCTGAGCGATTCCATCCATTCTGCAAGTAACAGAAAAGAAATAGCAAAACCAGAAACAGCATGCAACTCCTCTGGATTTCTTAACGGTTGTTATCAATTGCTCATCTTCTGTCACCCTCCTTTCAACTCCAGAGTAATTTCTTCAAAGCTAATCTTCATTTGTTCAGCATCTGAGCTAGGGAAGTAGACTTTTAAGGGCTAAGTAATCAGCTACAAAGCTCCCTAGAGCAATACCACTATTGCAAAATGTTTTGTGATCTCGGATGAAATGTCACAAAACAACTAGCCATCAATAGCTACAATGGCATTCTCCTGCCAATTTAACTAACTTTAAAGGTTTCTCTGGAGTTCACGTGACTGCTGACATAGAATTATGACAGTTCTTGCCTTTTTAGATACTAATCAAATCTGTCTCACCTACTTACATCTGGCAAGAATGGAGGTTCTAACATGTTAGCTTCCAGCCTTTTGAAGTTAATATTCTTGAAAATAGGATGTTGCTTTACCATAGCAGCTCCATCTTCAGTGCAACCCAGTCGTTCCCCTGGATTTTTAGCAAGTAACTGCAAAGATATGGAAAAAAATCTATATAAAATAAACTTATTGAAAGATATTGTATTACATGGCCTTTTATTAGATGAAACTTATCATGGTATCAAAATAAACTGGAAATCCAAACTACAACATTCTGGGAGCAAAAAGATTTTCAGTAGACAAAAGAATCTCTGAAAGCAGACCTTTTGAAGATTATACCCAAAGTTACATGAAAATATTTTAATTGATGCCATGCTAAGTAGATTTTACAGTTCAGACTTTGCAGTAGACTTTACTTTCAGGAAATACAGACTTACATTTTCTCCAAAGGGCTTAAGTAATGCACATATTTTGCACAAACTAGTAAAAAAAATCTTTTGAAGCTTTCTGTATAGACGTATTTTTTACTAAATTTAAGAATATGCAAGATAAAAAAACAGCTGTTGTCTTGTACAGACTCTTTTAGGCAAGGAAACTAGTATACTACTCTGCCATTTCTCCCCATACAGTATCAAAGTTGAGCATGCTGTTGTACTCCACCTATAATTACATGTGGTCCAAGGAATACTGAACCTCTGCATTCACATGATGAAAAATTAATTTATGCAGCCTTCCTTCATCTTGAAAAATGTTCTGAATTCTCGAAGTTCGATAACTGAACAACTCACAGACAGTCACAAACTTCCATCTGAACCAAAGGAAGATTTAAGAACTCCAGCTTTGAAAAATTTTCAATAGGAGATGTTAAAATAAAGTAGTTCATCTCTTAAAAAGGATTAGAAATTTAATTTTCAAACCTCTACGTCTCTTCACCCACCATCCTGCAGATGGATTTTGCCTCCTCTGAGAACTTGTCTGAGTACGTTTCCTGGTCTTCCTTTACTCTCCGGTCAATCTCATCCCGTTTGACCCTTTCCTTATGCTTCCTGAACGGGGACTGTCCTTCAATCATTTCATAAATCAAGCACCCAAGACCCCACCAATCCGGGCTGAACGTGTACTTTTCATTTTTGAGAACTTCTGGAGCTACAAAACAAAAACAAAGAAATCCCCATAACAATTCACTTTAAATTAACTAATTAAATATTGAAAAACCTCTCAGGCACTCTTTTGGCTTTGTGCAGAGATCTTTGTGTAACTCCTCTGTATTTTGAAGAAATCTTAATTGCTACAGTGAGGACTCTGTTTATATCCAAGAGAAGCACTTCAGTTCTTTAACACTTAAGGTCAATATCGTTTATAAACTAAGAATGAAGTTTTTCCAAAGCATGGAAAGAAACGAGTTGTCATAGTAATTCACCTGCTTGCCTATGACCCCTAAATCTCTTTGAACCTCAGAAAAAAATTAGGTGCTTTCTGAAAGTTCTACCTAAAGCTAGAATTTCCGGACTTAAGTTTTCATGTTTATCAGTAGGCTTATAATTGACTACTAACATCTACTACAGCATAACCTTTCTTCCCATAAAAAGTCTAGTAACTAATCCAGACCAAATATAGTTCTTTGGACAAGTCATTCATATATTCACAGAAGCAAATTTTCTGGTGAAACATAACTAGCAAAGGATACTTTACATACCCATGTAACCAACAGTCCCAACCCGTCCTCGGACCGTTTCTCCTTCTGGAATCTGCACAGCTAATCCAAGATCTGAAATTCTGATATGTCCTATTTATGTTAAAAAAAAATTACACATAGTCAACAAATAATGAAATATTGCCACTTTTAAAACAAAAAAAATTTCTGTAGCATACGTTATCAAAAAAGCCACCCCAAAACATCAAAACATTCGTATACTCATACCACTAGGCTTATTTAACTTAACTAGAAAGGAGTGATTTATTGTTATTCAGCTCTCCCTTAAATATATAAAGGAAGAGAGGCACAGATCTAACTGATTTCCTGAAGGTCATACAAAAAAATTTGCTGTTAAGTACTCTAATTCCTAGCTTTGGCATAGGCTGCTACTCGAGGACAAACAGAAATGATGACTGCTCATTTCAAATTCTGTATGTACGCATCAGACACTTGCATTTTTCCATTCTGTATTCCCGCTACAAACACTTAGCTGAGATCCTAACAAAACATCAGAATTTACTCCATTTGTTCCAAATATGAGAAAACTGTAGCCTGTACTGAGACATCAGGTTCTCCTCTGATAAAGTACCCTAATAATTCTAAGCACAAGTAACGAGAATTGCTATCCCACTTCCACCCCAAAAGAAAAGTAGTGTAGCCATAACCTACTTATAATTATTTATATTGTAACATGTTAGTTCAATATTAGGATTTCCCAATCTCATTAATCAGTCTAATGTAGATAACTTCAGCTTCTATTTCACTTTATAAGCCAATCTCTCAAGCTGACTACCTTTTCTGTTACACATGGCATTTACAGTAGTACCTATTAATGTAAATGTAGCCTAGTGGAAGACTATGGTTTGTCACAAACAACACTGCTCGGATGGAGAAACAGCCCAAGAAGGGCAATGGGAATAAGTTCATCCCACCCTCCCTTACATTCCAATGGACAGATAAAGTTCTTTGCTGGACAGACTCAACAGCAAATGATTCAAGACAGTTCAAGCCAAGAATTGTACTGACATGTTTCTAATTTAAAATTACATAATGTATTTTCTTAATAAAAAAATAAAAGGCTAGACAGAAGAAAGGACAATTACATTTTCAACTCAATTTTAAAACAGAAAAATTGCCAATCATCTGTAGTAGAAAGATTCAGGGGGGAGGGAACAAAACAAAACCCGCATTTATTTCTAATACTGGATGTAAGGACAGGGTGCCCATCATTTACAGAAACATCACAGATTCACAGAATAATTCAGGCTGGAAGGGACTTCAGGAGGTCTCTAGTACAACCTTCTGAGCAAGCAGTCAGCCCAAAGTGTTCAAGGCTTTTTAAAATCTTGTCTAGAAAGCCTCCAAGAGCAGACACTGTATCACCTCTCTGGGTAACCTGTTCCAGTGCCTGAATGTCCTTTATGTGTATATTCTCTGTCATTCAAAAAGCTCTACAGCATCAGTGTTAGTTAAAAGCAAATTAATTTCTTATTTACATGTGATAGATAATCAAGGGGTGGGGAGAGAGAGTGGAGAAAGTCAAGTGCCACTCTATATACTGGTTGGAAATAACTAAATGCTCTTGAGCAGCAAATGCTATTTTAAATATGCTCAGATGCTCTTCTATTCCTGGACATCTGATGAACCCCTTTTCAAGTGCAGGATCTGAGCTCCTGAAGCGATTTTCTAATTAGTCCCCTCTGCTCTCTGGAACAAGATCAGAATATCCCTGGCAGAGAGAAAGCATTCTAGTGCAGTCCTGCAAGGCTGCATCTTTCCTCAAAGAAGCCTTCAGCTTTTGCAAGACATTGCTGGATGGAAAAATTAAAGAATGCATTTGATGTCTAGCAAAGCTTTAGCTCTTGGAAAGTGATTTCTCCCAAGCATCACCTTTTTAGAAATTTATCAGTCAGAACATGCTGACTTTAAAAAAAATAAATTGCGCTAATGACTTCAAAAACAGTTTTTCCTTAACTAAAATACTCAGCAATTACAACAACAAACAGGTAATATTCATCCACAGCTTAGAAGAAGGTAATTGCTGCACATGTTCTACAGTGAACACAAAAGAGTGATAAATTTTATACAAAGGCATTAAAGGAAGTTAAACTGGCTTTTGAAAAACAAAAAAACTTCTTCAAGGAAGTTTGTACTTCCTTGATTCCTTCTGGCCACATATGCATCAGTGACCATCAGACCAGTTTTAGTTGAAATGTTAAAACAGAGATGCTTCGGTTTTCTTTGCTTCTTTATTGCTTAATTATAGTTTACTAAGTAAAATTCTGGCCCCACATCTAAGAAACCATGTTTCCATAGTCAAAAGAAAAGACAAAGAGAGAAAAAAAAAAAAAAATCAATAAAAATGTTTTACCCATCTTAAACCTGAAAGGGGAAAAGAAAGAGGAGCAAAAGGGGAAAAGTAGCCATTTTAAAGTGGGAAATTGACCCCTCAAATATTGTTATCATCACCCCTCAAAACCCCACTATTTTCCCCTACTTTCTAAAAAGCAAGGGCAGTTTTTTCTTTACTAATTAAAGTTAACATTTGTCAGTCAGGTCCCTTTTATTATGAAGAAATCCCTTTGATTTCTGGCACAGTATCACAGAATCACAGAATTTTCAGAGTTGGAAGGGACCTCTAGAGATCATCTAGCCCAACTCCCCTGCTAAAGCAGGATTGCCCAGAGCACATTACTCAGGACTGCATCCAGGCGGGTCTTGAAAATCTCCAGAGAAGGGGACTCCACAACCTCCCTGGGCAGCCTGTTCCAGTGCTCTGTCACCCTCACCAGAAAGAAGTTTTTCTGTGTATGTGAACGGAACTTCCTGGGTTCTAACTTGTGCCCATTACCCCTCGTCCTGTCACTTGGAACCACTGAAAAGAGCCTGGCTCCATCCTCCTTCAAACCACCCTTTAGATACTTGTACGCCATAATAAGGTCTCCCCTCAGCCTTCTCTTCTCCAGGCTAAAGAGTCCCAGCTCTCTCAGCCTTTCCTCCTAAGGCAGATGCTCCAAGCCCTTAATCATCTTAGTTGCCTTTCGCTGGACTCACCCCAGCAGTTCCCTGTCCCTCTTGAACTGGGGAGCCCAAAACTGGACACAGTATTCCAGTTGTGGCCTCACCAGTGCAGAGCAGAGGGGGAGAATGACCTCCCTCGACCTACTGGCCACACTCTTCCCTATGCGGCCCAGGATTCCATTGGCCTTTTTGGCAACAAGGGCACATTGCTGGGCCATGGATAATTTACTGTCTACCACAACCCCCAGATCCTTCTCCTCTGAGCTACTTTCCAGCAGGTCCGCCCCTAACCTGTACTGGTGCCTAGCATTCTTCCTCCCCAGGTGCAGGACCTTGCACCTAATTAGACTTGTAATTCCCAATGTCAAAATTAATTTTAATATTTACTTACCACAGTCATCAAGGAGTATATTCTCAGGCTTCAAGTCTCTACAAATTAAACAGAATAGAAGTGTGAATTATACAAAGGCAAAATTATTAGCCATCATCAAGTGCAACTGAGGCAACATAAGACTTCTTGGTTCTGATTAAAGCTATTTTCCAGTTTCTACCTATATAGAAAAAAAAGTTGTGAATTTAAGGACTTATACTACAAATAGTTTAACCGTAGAACTCAAGGTCCATTTTTCCCCAACTCTCTAATCCATTTTCATTAACAGCAGCAATTAATATTTCACAGATGAAAAAATTTCCTCTACACAACACTAAAATCCCGATATAAAGAACCACTAACTTACACCCGAATTTGTGCTCATAAGTGAAAGATATTTCTCCTAAGACTATCAGCCATACAACTCCACAATGGTAAAGCACATCAGTGCTTGCTGCAGTCTGATCTGACCCCTTCCTTGCTATATTCCATCCCAGGGTATCAAATTATCAAAGAGTAATAGTCCCATGACTAAGCATAGTCTTAATACCATCCATTCTAACTCAATTTCATTAATTTGGATATGCAGCTTCTAAAGCTTACTAGACACTTGTATTTAGTTAGGATTCTTTGCAATCAACTTTCTAAGAGTGTCTACTACTTTTCCATAAACATCAAAGTTTCACATGAAACATTTTTTAGTTATTAAATGCTAGCAAGACTCAGGAAATAGCAAAAAGGGCAATTAATTCAGTGTTGCTATTCTGCATTTTATAGGCATCTTCTTGCACATTTTTCCTTTAAGAATAAAAGAAGAAACTCAATGTGACATTTGGATTCCCCCCCCAAGGAAAATTTGGGGAGTCACTGAAGCTGAATCAGCTGTTCAGAGGTTACTTCTAAGATTTGTCCTCTAGCAGATTCTACTGAGAACACACATATTTTGTATATATACATATATTCTGTGCATATATATAATAAAACATATAATATATATTTTATATGTAATTGTGATACGCATCAGAAAGTATGTGGACTGCAATACTGTCTCTTAGATTTATTCCACCATAAATATTGTAAGGCCAGAAATAGACAAGCAAAAATCGGTACTTGGCTAAAGTTGCCGTTATTAATGGAATAGACTATTAAAAACAATATGTACATATATGGATATATGTACAGTTGTGAGAAAAACAGTTATTCATATACAAGCAGAAAAGACTGAATAATGTAAAAGAACTGCAGCAGTACCAAAAATGATAAAGAAAATTCAGCTCAAACTTTAGGTAGAAACACATCTACTTTAAAGCATGTAATGTATGCTCAGGTTAACTCAAGTAAGCAAGTTTAAAGAGTTTCGTTTCCACTGATTAAAGCTGATTAAAGTCTAATCTAAAACTTAAGCAGCAGATGTTGCTAGTAAGTATTAAGAGAAGCTAATGCTGTTCTGACATGATTTTGGTTGGTCAATAGTAAAACTTGTTTCCAGCCAAAATTCCAGCTTTTTTATACTGTTCGTTTCTAGGCCTAGCGGTTTGCAAAGAATTCAGCTTTTGGAAGCATTCAGCTATAAGCTCTAGCTCTGAGGTGCTAGCTTTGGGGTACCAGCTTTCTCCCTCTTCCCTACCTCCATCACAACAGAGGCAAGAGTCACATTTTCTGTTGGAATACAGAGATGCTAGTCCTGCACTGGCTACTGCTCAGCCAACAAGCTCAGAACGAGAGCTAGCAATCCCATTCTAGCAAAGGCAGCAGTTTTCCCTTAGGAGAGAGAAAGGTTGGAGGACCCCAAAGCTCACAAAACTAAGAGTTTCATTAAAAAGACTTAGAAATTATACATTTATTTTAAATTGGACTAAAAAAAGCACTGGTCTATTTTTGCTATAGCTTACACCAGCCTTCCTACATAGAAAATTTTTGGATAAAAATCCATCAGAGGATTGCACTGCAAAGATTTCTATTCTGAGCATGGGTGTGAGGCAGGCAAGGAGCTATTTGTTTTATCCACTACAGCTTCAACAGGTCTTTGAGCCTGATCTTTGACCTTCCAGGCACATTTCAGCGGTGCTATGGGCACCTACATGAGCTTGTAAGGAAAATTTAGGTATCCAAGTAGCTCATCTGATAAAAACCACTACCATCCTTGAGGAGTCAGGTAACTCCTGCTGGAAAAATCCAGCAATTAAGTCTCTTTTGGAAAGCAGGCACTTGTTCCCCACCTTGTCTTATACAAATCCTGACTTTGCCCGAAGTATTATCAGACTTTTTAAGTAGCAGATGTGTGAATAGCTCTGCTACTGTATGTTCCTGCCTGTTTGCTTATTTTTCTAATGTCAGCAACATATGGCAAGTTACAGAGAGTTTCACAAGCTACCACTGAACAAGCAAACTGGCTCAATTGCTATCACAGGGCAGCACGGGGCCCTCCTTCCAGCTCTGCACCTGTTCTTTCAAGCCCATGGGAACCCCACTAACAAAATGGCACAACTGACCCCAGGGTCCTACAGACAGCACCAACCCCACTGCTTGAAATGCAGTAATAACTGCTATAAAGACACATGAAACACACAATAAAAATTGGTGTTAATGGAGAGGAAGTTAGGCCTAAGTTTTCTGCTTTATGAGGCATTTTGGTACTGATGGCAACACATCCCAAATATAATAAATTTATAATAAATTTTAACATGAGTGGCTTACATTAAAACTGCTATTCTAGAACTGAACAGACTGACAACATAAACTGATTTTTACATCCGTCTGCACCGAGGATTTATTTTTTCAGAAGTTCTGAACTTCCCTTCTTCCACTGCCTCTACAGTACATTTTACTGTGAATATACAGACGGAGAGCCAGAAAAACACATTCTCAAGAAAATATTTTACAACAGTCTGTTACAGAATTAAAGTCTGCTTTAACAGTTAAAGCTATTTGTCTAAAAAGAGAGTTTTAATCTTCTTTAAAGCTGGAAAACATATGCAGTAATAGATCTTGAGATATGGCAACAAGAAAAAGAAGTTGCTCAAATTTCAGAAATTAATTAATTAAATGCTTTCATAATGACAGCAAAATAAGAAAAACATTCCTCTGTATTTTCTTACCTTGGAGAATGAAAAATATTAGTTAACGTAATTTGGAAATTAAATCATTGAATCAATGAAAGTGTTCTTTCCCCCACAACAACATTAAGACTGGAGGTTGCCAGCATAACTTCATTGGTGAGAATAAAATAATGATGGCAAATTTTCCCAAGCTTTCTGTTTCACTAATCATACATAATCACTGTACTGCTGCTTAAATGCATTTCAGTTAAGATGTCCAATAGAGAATTTGGATCACGTAACACATGACTGTAATTGGCGACATTCTGAAGACTTCTATGACCACCTGTTTTGGCTTGTTGACTTTAAAACTGTAAAATTTATAACTACACTCCTAAATGCATGATACAAAAAGAAATACATATGGAAAAAACAAATCAAGACCATCAGGAAAAAACCTCCCCTTAGCAAAAGAGAAGAAACAAGACTTCGTTCTAAAAACAGTTGGTCATTCGATAGTAAAAAACACAGGGCTGAAAGTGATTCTAGAGAAGGTGTAAAATTCTCCAAACATATTTGAGTTTTAGTACTCAAGTGCAGTTGAGCTAACATGGTATAATTAGAGTCTCTTCTTTAAAAACAGTCAACTGTTTACGTGCTGGGCAGGAACTCCCCTAGTATGTCCTATACTGAATTGTTTGAATAATGCCTTCAGGTATTATGATGAAATTTAAGCCTTTCTTTTTCCTCCAAGCATACAAATTATTCAGTTACTAACACATGTACAGCTGTCTCTTGGTCCTTCATTTTGTTATGAACAGAGAACTAAAAATAATTCCCATTCTTTTAATTAAGAGTCAATTTTACTCAGATTTGGTTGTGAAACTACTTTTTTCCCTTGCTCATAAATGTAAGTCCATGCAAATTTTCAGTAGTTCAAAACTGATTATGTAATAGCACAAAACAGGACAGAGGTCTAGACACCAAGACCGCTCCAGAAGAAACCACAACTGCTTCAAGATCAGGAATTACAGACAGAACACTAGGATTTGACATTATGTATCTGAAGGTCTTATAAGCAAATAGCTAACAAGTTGGGCTTAAACACGTCGTCTGTGGGTTTTTTTGTTGTTTTTGTTTTCTTTAGGTTTTTTTGGTTGTTGTTTTATATTTTAAACAATCAGTTTTGTTTTCACTTGAGCAGTATGAAATGACCTACTTGTAGCTGATCCATATGAGTAGAATGATGGGCAAAACCATTTATCCTTGCTTCCCTCCTACGTGCATGCCAAAACACACTGTGTAACATTGTTAAGATTGGCCAAACTCTTTAGGGAACCACATACAACGACCAGCATAAGCCTGATTTATTCTGTGGTTCTTCCACTTTCTGCTGTGTGTGTGTTAGTCTTCTATATTGGGGAGGGAAAAGACTAAGGCTCATTACATGAAAGTTATGCAAGATTATACTTTAAATATTCCTTGAAAACAAGTGGTACTTGGTTTTACACACAAGAAATATAAAGAAAGTGTTCTTGGTCCACCACTAAATTTGTTTTGCTTGTTCTGTAATAATAATGCATGCAAGGGGTTAAATGATGTATGTATAAAGACAGAAAAGAGCAATAAGATCATACACTCAGTGAAAATGCATGAGGCTTCTGACCGTTTCATTAATACAAAAGCAATAAAGTGTTTATTGGAGGAATCTGAAATAAATATAGAAGAAAGAGGGCAACATGGATTATAACTGACTTTTTACCTTCTTAGGTGTAACAAGCAATGCAGTAAGGGACTTGTATAGCCTTCTGTGAACTTCTACTTAAGAATGGGCAGGAATACAATGCCATGTTCCTAAAACAACTTTTACTATGAAGTGGAAGTACAAACTTGTTTTCGTAGAAAACAATTAATACATTCAATGCTGAACAGACACGGAGGTACAGACAGAGCTACGAGCAATTGTAGATGCCACTCACCTGTAAACAATTCTCTCCTTCTGCAAATCCTCCAGACCACAGCACAGTTCTGCAGCATAGAAAATAGCCCTTTCTTCATCAAAGCCAGGATTCCCCATGTTATATATGTGAAACTTCAAATCCCCTCCATTCATTATGGTTAATACTAAACACAGGGCATCTTTCGTCTCATATGTATAGGATAAACTAACCTAAAAATGGGGCAGGGGGAGAAGAGGACCATTATTAATTCATAAACCCCAACACAATTCACAGCTCTTTTTTTTTCCCCAATACAAGCAACATATGAATCCTTTTTTAAAACAAAAAAAGAACAAAACAGCCAAGTAGAAAATTGTTCCTGTCCGGTACTTGAAGACAGAAAGGAATTCAGACTAATTTGCATGTACACACATACCCTACAACACTATACAAACGTTTAGTGACATATCTGTTTAGATACCATAGAGCTCCCTCCATAGATTTATTGATGATGCCCCTCAGCTGCATGTTATCTGTATTACTCTTTGTAAAGATAACGTGCACATATACCTTATTTTATTAATACCTCAGGGATTATGCATTGTCAAACCATCTTCCTGAACTTCTACAAGACTCAAAGCTGCCCTACACTAGAGAAACTTAAAAAGTTATTTGAAAGATCAAACACGTAGTTTCTATTCCTCCCTCCACCTCCCCAAATAACTACATATTTCCCTAGCTTACAACTTGTCAACAGTAAAGACTTAGCATAGCTCTTTATAGTCTTTCTTCTCACTGTATTTGGAATAAAGTGCTCACAGGGAAGGAAGAACACTTTTTTTTTTTCTTCAGGTTTTAAGTAAATGTTTTTAAAGTGCATTTGAAGTTTTACAGTAGTCTTGTGAATTTAAAGAGGAACAATTTAAGAAGTGTTATATACTGCAAAATTTAACATATGTTGTTTAATTTAGAAACTCAGTTTCAATAGAAAAAGCTACGCTATGGTGATGATCATCTGGCAGGATCTTCAAAATTACCTACAGAGATCAATTAACTTCTACTAAAAGCAATGGGATTTAAACTTACTTATCAAATGTAACCTTAACCTTAAATATAAGTTTGAAAAAAATCAGTAGGATTTTTTGGACTCAATAAATGTATTTTTAAATGCAGTACCAGTACATAAAGGTCATAACTCAGGAGTAAGACCAAACTCTTCCTACAGAAGCATAAATCCAATACTAAATAACAAAATGAAATAAATATACAAATCAGCTAATCAGGGCAAGGGTTCCTATTTGGTGGTGTTAAACTGTCCTGTCCAGCTATTAATGACTTCACTTGTGACACAAGCATGACAAATTATCTCCCCACTTCCAACCCAGTATTACTGCAGGACCTAGATCTAGATCTTCTCTGTTACATCAAAAGAAACATTGGACGGCAAGAGGAAAATAACTTATGCACAATCCTATAAAGTAATTTTAAATTAAACTTTGATCAATTATTGATAAGATATTTACATATCTTGAAAAAATATTACTCAAAAATAGGAGTTTTACTTTGCTCTCATGTCTCCACAACTAATTTCTGGATTCAATTTCAACCAAACCAAGGCCATGAGCCTTGTAGAAACATACTAATGTTATTTTCTCACAACAACATTATTTATAATAACTTAAAATACATTAATGTATCTGGCCAGCAGGTTCTTAATTTTTATTTTACCTGGCAGCATTCAACAGAGTTTTTTTATAATACATAAAGCTTATCAAAATATATATACATATTTCATATGTACATATGAAACATATATACGTTTATAAATAACTACCACCACCCTCTAACACAGGTACTTTAAAATCTTCTCTGAACAGCAATACAAAATTTATGAGTAGATGGATTTAAAAACAAAGCAAAATGCATTTAAAATTAACATTTAAATGACAAGAATTCAATACAAAAAATAAACATTGCCTTAGGGAAGTTTACCTGGTATATCTTTGATCATTCTAAGTTATTTCACTGCTTAGTAATTAGAGTTACAAACAGACCATAATTTAGGTGATAGTATCAAGTTAAAGTATTAAGACTTTCATTCTGTGGAATTTCTATTAAAAATTTATGTTAATTGTTTCACATCCAAGAGACTTCTTTAAGCCTTCATTCACAGCAAAGCAATATAACTAACTTGAATTGATATACTAGTCAAATTTCGTGTTTAGCTTGAAATGTATAAGCAACATAGTAATGAATGCTATGAAAATACCTAAGGATATAAAAACTCTACTATTAAAAGTCACAGAAATGCAGGATATGCAACTTCTAATGGCAATTGAATGGCAGACTCTCATGAAGTCACCCTTTTGTTAAGAGCATTTTAGGAATAACCTCCAAAAATGAAATTAAAAATCAGCATTAATTATAAGAAAATAGGTGTATGGAAGGGAAGAAAGGGGTAAGATAAGAAAACAGAGTGCAATGCATTGGAAGAAGAGATAGAGAAAAGAAGGAAAAAATAGGATGGAATAAAGTATATGGAATATCCTCTTTGTTAAACATAAGCAAACATACTCAGTCATAGGCTGCAGCAGAAATATAGACTTTAACTGATATTCAGGTCTGAGTACTACAGAATAACCAATTTCCCTGTAAACAGAGGACAAAGATTCAGTGGCATCAGCATGCTGAAACACAACCTAATGTTTTGGTTGTAAGAGAAATAAAGCAGGCAGACTAAAACCAATTCAATATCAGATAAAAACAATCCCTCTGCATGGACTACTCACAATCACACACAAAACATACTTATCATTATATCAATCGTTTATCTCAGCAGTCATGCATTCTCTAAATCAATAAAAAAAAGTCTTGTGCCCACGAGCTCCTGGAAGAGACTGAAATAAAGCAAAGCAAGACAAACTTCTGAGAATAAGATCAGATCAGAAGTAGATACTTACTACAAACCTACTATTCACTTTTTCTAGAATTCTTTTTTCATTTAGAGCCATTGATTCTCCTTTCCTCTTCTTTATTCTCTTTTTTTCTAGCTTCTTACAAGCATACATTTTTCCTGTTGCCCGTACTTGGCAGGCACACACCTAAAAAAGAAGGAAAGGAAGGTGTGTCAGATGCCAGGGTATTTTTTAGATTTTTTTTTAAAGAAGATAAAATCTTATTTTCTTTTTTCACTCTTGAATGCTCTCAGAAAATGAAGGTCTGTAAGCTTCAATACAGAGCTTTCACCCATGAAACAACTTTGAAGGGTCACAAAAGCTGTAACAGAAGTAGAAAAAGTGATTATACAGGAGCAAACCCATTTTTGTTGGGGTCGAATAGTTCAGTAAAACTGTGGATCTTGTGTTGGTGAAAAACTTGGCTTTGGTAATAGTCTATGTCTACAGAAGCAGGAGAGAGGACAAACATCCACACCACAAACAAGCGGGAGAAAAGATGGTAATTTAGTAACCCTCCTTCCCCTTCAATGTAGGGCTCTGGTTAAAGCACTTAGGGGGAAAAAAACCCAATGAATTATAAACAGAATGAATAAAATCTATAGATTTTCCTATCAGGTTCATGAATATTCTACATAATTATTAAGCAGAAACTACATTCTCATTGCCAAATGGAATTTCTAAACAGAAGCAACTGTTGTTAGTGGAAGTTTTCTCCAACTTTGTGCATGACCTACAATACTGAAACTAACACACTGAAAGAAAACAGTTTGGATTGATGACAGTTTGCCTGGTGATGTGTCAAAAATAGATTGTTAGTCAAGAGTTAAAAAGCTGCTCCTCTGTATTAACCTTTTATTTTTTTTTCTTAAGGATTGCCTCCAGAAGGATATATCTGTACTCACCTCTCCAAATCCACCTTTGCCTAGTACTCGATAATGCCTAAATGTGTGTTTGGTTACTGGTTGCCTGATTAACAGAAAGAAACAATTAGTGAAACAGGAATTACAAGAGTTAGCAATGCTCTCCCCACCCTGACAACTGTCTTCATTTTCTCCTTCTTGCTGTATGACATCTTATTAAGTAACAGTTGCCTTGAACTCATGAAGACAGTATTATAAGCTGAATTTCAAATGAAAGGGGTGTTTTGATTAGAAACATTGGCTCCCTCATGTGGTCATCAGACATTCACAAAAGCAGGAAAAAAAAGCTGATCAATCAGGCCCTGTGCTGTTTACAGTTAGAGCCTTATCTGTTCTCATCAATTTAGCACCTCCAGTTGTCTCCCTTAGTTGCCGTACACATGTAGGCTGCGTTTCAATGAGATCATGCTTACAATGCAGCATTTCAAAGGTAAACCATTTCTGATTTTGCTTTGCTGTTTCGCTTTTTCAACAAAGAAAGAGTTGAGGTATGCAACAGCAGTTCACAGCCAAATTGTTAAGGTATTGATGCAGTGGAAGAGGAACAGATAACGGGAGGCAGTAAAGGTGTCAGCCATTCTATGCTAAAACACTCCTAATCATCTATCAGAGCAGGGCTATTTCATGGTGGTGGGTTTTGGTTTAGGTTTGTTTTTTGTTTGTTTGGTTTGTGGGTTTTTTTTTGGTTTTTTTTTTGGTTTTTTTTTTTGAAGAGCAGTCATTGTTAATGCAGCTTTGTTCTCAGGACAACGCATGGAATTTCATTTAGTAGAGAATTTTGTTTAATTGTTTGAGTAACTTCTCTACTTCTCTTCCTGGGTTTTGCTATTTGCTACTAATTCAGTCAAATAAAGACACTGGATAATTGGAATTTACCATAAAATTAATGCTCAAGCACCTTAGTTTTTGAATATGTGATCACGATGCCCAGCAGTGCTGAATTAGAATCAGTTTGTACCAATTTCAGCCTTCTGAAAAAGTCTGGACACTCATTAAGCATTGATTTAAAAGGCCAAACTAGATTCTGATATAGACAAATCTTGCAGCATTGTAATTACTAGATCTGTTTCTGTACCACCCTGAAAAACTGATTAGTTAACCCAGTCACCCAGTGGGTTATAAAACTAGATTACTCTGCTTATTAACCACTAATTAGACCAAGTTTGAAACTAAAGGATGATAGCATTTCCAAGAAAGATTGGTATACCTCTGCACACTTGACAGCCAAACATATATACACATGATAATAAATTTGCATTTACCTAATACAAATTTACCACTTAAAGACTCCTTTATTTCCTTTGGAGTATTGGCTGTCTTGCTGTCCCATCAACATCAACCTTTATATTTTGTCTTTCAGATCATAATTTCTTCGATAGGCAGTGTCATTCATTAGGGCTCTACAGCATTTCTAGCATAACAAACAGAATTGGCCACAAAGCAAAGCAAAATTATAATGTAAACATTATAAACTTACTTTTCCAGCCATTTCCACTGTAAAAAACGGGAAAAATACACACTTTCTTGGTAAGCTTCAAAGGGTCTTCTGCTTAGGTATTCATGGACAATTCTAGCAACAGGAAAATAAAATCAATCTTATACTGAGAAAACTGATGAAGCAGGAGGTGCTATCAACCTAGTAAAATATACTTAAACATATCAATCAAGCTGTAGGCAGAAAAACATTGTCACTGCACTCTAAAATGGTTTTAACCTAGATGTCCCACAAAATGAGTACCTGTCACAGAAAAGTGTTCCTGTCAAAACACTAGTGAATGCTAAACTACTGTTACCTATGATAACTACAAAGTTTGACCTCTGCATTCTCATTAAGTGTCTTCAAGTCCACCTAAACATCAGCCTCTCAATAGCTATGCAATGCATATGTGACCCCACAAATATGACCTCTGAAAGATATTTACAGGAAAGCATCTACATTTTTTCATACATTATTTGGAGACTGGTAAGTGAAATTTTATTGTAGGATTTGAAATTGAAATACTAAATGCCATATCCAACCTGAACACCAGGTACCATATCATTCCCCTTAAACTAAACTGACTGTGGAGGAGTGGGGGGGGATAGAAAAAAAGTCATTCAGACTGTATTCAGATATTAACTGGGCAGAGGAAAAGGGATGACCTACATGGCAGATCCTCCATTTGAGACTTGTTTTACTAGGTGTTCTCACACATCCCTTTCAATCTTATAATCTCAGGTTGTATGCTTATTTTTGTTGCCAGGGAGATGACCCAAGCAGTGACAAAACGTGTTGTAATCCTTCAGACATGATCAAGCATGCCTTGAAGAACCAGTAATATCAGAAACATAAAGGTTTTAGAAAGACATACAACACTGGTAAATACGTACCATCCCTCCAAGAAAAGCCTTCTCTGCTGCTGTGTGAAATACCACTTCATGACTTCAGAACAAAACCAAGTTGTCTTTGTTTGTGTTAACTACCACAATCCATCCTCTAACCAGCCATCTCAATGAAACATAACTGTTGGCCCCAGTTCAACCCATTATCAAGAGCTATAAATTATGTAACATTGTTCAGACATCTTTCAAGCTCCAGTTTATAACTTCATATATTTCCAACTACCTTCACCATAGAAGAGAAGTCACTCAAAAGGTAAGAATATAATAAAGAGAAATATCATTCCAACTTAAACAATACTTGGTAGCAGATAATAGTGTGATTTTATGCAAAACTAGCATTGAAGATAAAGCTCTGCAAAAGTCAAACATCTACATCACATCTGAAGGAAACCTAGTCCTTTAATAAATCTGTTCCAAATTTCTTACCTACACTCATTTCAGAGACCAAATACTCCTGGGTGTAATAACTTAATCTTTCATTTCTCTCAGAAACATACAAATTTCTCCTGTGATACTCAAACTTAGCACTATGCATTTTTAACTTACCTAGTACAGTCCATAAAAAGATCTTTAGAAGGGTTCTTTTTCAGTCTTGCTTTACATTCATTTACTGTTTCCTGAGGTATTTCTGGCAAGTGTGCTGCAGACTTTACATCATTTAAAAAAAAAAAAAAAAAAAAAAAAAAAAAAGGGCAACAATGAAAGAAATTTTGTAAAACAACAGAATGAGTAAAAGTTCTGTATTCAAAGTGAAATGAAATCTGCTAATACAGAAAAGAAAAGGAAGGGTTTGGCTAAAGAGGAAACCAAGAAAGTCAGACTGAGGCAAAATTTTTATTTGTTCCCTACTACAGAAAAATGCCTTGAAAGCTATTACAGTTATTTACTATTTCAGTCTCCAGGGAAACAAACTTGGCAATAACTCGAATTTCTTTTCCTTTCCATAAATCTACCACCACAAAAGCAAGTTATCTACTTGGTTTGGCAGGATGGAAGGAAGGTGAAACACACACAATTTGGGCAACTATTTCAAACCAGCTCAAAGAAGTCTTTTTTTTTTTTTTTGAGGGGGCAAAAACTGCATGTGACTTATGGTAGTGCCAAAGAAATTATCGGAAGAAATGTGGCAAACTTGGAGTTTTTCTGCTTTTAAGGCATCAGCAAGACCTTCATTTGGAGTAAAGTCTTCTCCAGATGACCAAAGTAAGATAAGCAGAAGGAGCATCTATTCATAGAAAGCAAACATCTAATTATATATCCACAGAAAAGCTTCTATTGGATACCAAAGAACAGACTCTTACAAGTCAATCAGTGAGATCTAATATATGCCAAAGATTGGCTATTAATGATCTCCATGCAAAAGAGAGAAACAGAATGTTCTAGAACAAAACAAAACAGCATTTCACTCTATGAAAACCTGCAGCAATTCTGAAAATTTGCAACAAACCGAGGCCACACAGGAGTCTGAAAGAAGCCTGAGAATTTCAAGAATTCCTCATTCTTATGCCTTCAGACTAGAAAACTCTGAGTTAATTTGTTAACAAGTTTTCTTCAGATGCTAAATGAGTTTGTTTAAAAATATATCTTCACTTGAGACTAATATTTTAATGAGAAAACATAGGAGAATAAATTGTAATGATAGCAGTCATAAAAGCAGAGATCAGTCAAGGTTTTTGCTCAACTTGATAGAAGTCTCACAATTTTAGAAGGCAGTTTACCTTTCAGAAAGACAAAAATGGGACTAATGAAGTTTGAAAGTCAATTTACTAAAAACAATGCAAACACTTAGATCTCTATTTATCTGACATTTACAAAACACTTGAGACAATATTTTGCAATGTAATATATTTACCCCATTAGTGAAGTATGTCTCTAAAACTTTCAGGCCACAGTCTATACGCTTTTCATCTGAAGATACCTCATATTCTGCCTAGGGGAATGGAATTGAAAATTAAATTATGTTCAGAACTATTTGGCACTAAATTCTTTTACACAATGCTAGGTAAATTTTACCATGAATACCACAATGCTCCTAATATAAAAGGAAATGAAGGCTCTCAATGTTTAAAATCTATTTAAAGATTTTTAGACTACGTAGTGAAGTATGTATTAAGAACAGTCCAAAGAAAAAAAAAAACACACATGGAATTTAACTTTTGGAAAACATACAAAAACTAACAGTTAGTCTGAATGGAATTAGAGAAACTACATCCTAGAGGTTAAAGTAGATCAATTACAATGAAATAGTAGTTACATAGTATGGTAGGACAGAATGATCCAGATAGGAAATAATTAAATGAGTACAATAATCAGCTTTTTCTTCACTGTATTTTTTTTTTCCTTCATGTATTTTTCTTTACTACAGTCTTGGGTAAAACCAGGATAGAACTACTACTTTTCAGAAGGTCATGTTAACTGGAAATAAGTGAGATCCACACCAAACCCTACTTCATTCTTTAAACCAAGTAGATACAAAATTTTGTGAAGTTTTTCACTTAGTAATATGTGGTACTGTGATGTAGAAAAAGACCACTGTGCAATGTAGCGCATTTTGCAGATAAACAACTGGCAGCTTAATAGAGCTCCAGAGGTAGCTACCTATGGAAAAAAATCAAACAATCAAACAGATACTAGTATTGAAAAACTCCAAGGACTACTTACTATTAATAATCTTAAGGAATAACCTAGAAGCTGACATCAGAAGTCACAACATTTAAATATAACACAGAATCTGGGGAAAGATGAATTAGGAAAGAGCAATCTCAAACAGCAACCTGTATTAGCTTCATAAGCTGGGCCAACTCAATCAAAGCTTATTTCATATCTCAGAATGTAAAAGCATGCACCTAGGAACAAAGAATATATGGCAGACATCCAGAATACACTACAAAACAACAGTTTGGCATACTGGGACAACAATCATGAAGAACCTCATAGGAACTTCCAAGTGATTGATCTAATCAAAAGAGAAGTTACATACCTGTATAAAGAAAACTAAATCAATGAAAAATTACAGTTCAAGAACCAAACACACACACAATACTGAAAAGAACAGAATCCCTGAACTCCAGTTCTGCAATCAATTGCAACTAACCCACAATGAGTCACTAAGTCATCAACATCTTTTCAGCTGAAACATTATGGTATCAACTGCTTCAGCACAGTACTCAAATCCATAAACAATTGCAAGCCATTGTTTTTGCTACTTCAATTCCACAACAATTAGTCTACTGGTAAGGAATTCTTCTGCAACTACCAAACAACCTGAGCAGGTTAGAAAAGTTAATCAACCACAGCAGTGCGCTTTAACATTTTTGATTATGCCAAAGTAGTCACTAATTTAATACAAACAGTTAGGCGTACTGTTTTAAGCAGATACTGTAATTTAAAAGGAAGTTTAAGAGACAGCCTTGTCAACTAATTTCTGTTACTCACAGCGCTTAAGAGGGAAGTTTGAGCTGTCACCCATTCTTTTTCATACTTGAGTAACCTTGTCCCCAGCTACTGAAATGAGTCACTAGATGATTGGATAACTGTAATTCCTCACTTTAATTTCTGACACTTTTATTCAATTATTTCACAACTCTTCTTTCTGTAAAGCCAAGCTGACTCCAGACTTTAAGATCACACCTTCTCAAGAGTTAAAGCTTACCAGTGTTAGTACTCAGTACAGGTAGACAACATAGCATTGTACTAGCTTGATTTTGCCATTTTGGTCTTCTGAAAGAATTATGCTGCTGAAATCACATTGCTCTATATAAGAGAGTCAGAAAACTCTTTTAATTAAGATTCAAGGCTCTTAAGACTATGGCATTTTATTCCAGAAATTTTATTTTCAGAAATATTAAGTCTAAAACTTATTTAAAAATAAATTAAAAAAAAGATTAAAAATTGGTAAAACATGAAGTAAAGACCCCACAACCTTAGCCTTTTCCTTCACATGACTGCCTTACACACAAAACCAACAAAAAAACTCTTAACCCCACCCCAAAATGAGCTCGTACCAGCTTGCTGAAGTCCAGTCCAGAAAAGGTGATCATGCCTAAGATTTTTCTACTCCTTATCTAAGCTTTTAAATATTAAAAATGTGCACAGAATTTGTAACCATTAAGGGTACATCCACAGTTGCCAGTGGTCTCCCCATTGTACAATGGTCATTAAAGGCTCTGGTTTACATTCACTTCAGGATATTTAGCTCTATGGTTCTGGATTTCCGTTCAATCTGTTCTGTCTCCAACTGTCAAACTGGTCTCTGGAATTTAGTGCTAGAACAGGTCCTAAGAGTCACAAAAGTATGGTGAAATGCACCTGGAGAGTAAGCCTAACTGCACAAAGATTCATTACCAAATGTAAGGCAATTCTACGTATTTGACACTAAAGTTTCTTTTTAGCTGATAAGAGTGCCTCAGTTTATTCTCCTGTAGGGAAAATCAAGTGAAGTGGGGGGCACGGCAATAATCCTATGTACTTCCTTATACCCTGCACCTTTCACAGCCATCTTACATTCTAAGACAGTATTTTGGGACGAATGTAAGCAGCAGCACTAACTTATTCCTATCTTCTTTGGTCATTTGTTCCCTGAATACAAGAACAAAACCGGGTGGGATGAGGAAAACTGTTCTTTTAGCAGCAATCTTAGTTTAACACTGTATCTTACTGCACCTGGATTAAATATGAGGGACAAAGAATAAAAAGCTCTGAGCTATTATTCTCCTCTCTTAAGAACTGTTAAATGCCTGCCTACTTTTCTCACTCCTTTCCCCCTCCCCATGAGGGTTTTGCCTGAGGATTTTTTACAAAACGTGGCTACGGGCACACTTCCTTCCTCTACTCATTCTTTAGTGTTAGATACCAAGATGTGAATGTATCAAGAAAAAACACTTCCTTTTCCCTCGGTCTCTAAAAATCTGGTTTCTCTCCTTCCATAGATGGTTCCCTAAATTTCCATCTCCATTGTATTTTTTTTAGTTAGCACATTCTGTCTAGCATAGGGCTTCCATGCAAGTTGCAACATTTTCAAGCCTATGTTTACAACATTTTCAAGTCTGAGTATCATAAGCAATATTTGTTGTATGCACATCCTTTTAGGCTCAAGAAGTCAAGCACTATGTCTTTCTGAAAATACTTCTCTCATTCCCATCATGCCCATTTTTGTAGCTCCCACCGTACCAAGATGGCAGAGATTTTATAGTAAGTATTAAACATCTTCCTTTAAGTAACAGTCAGTTTTTTGTCACTCATCAAAAGTTACAGCTTTACAGTTGGCAAAGAGTAAATCTCACTATATTTTATAATGTATGCAGCATTAATGCGCAGATGTATTGACAGAAAATTAATATTTTACAAAATTGTTGTGTGTTAACCCTGGTAGTCAGCTAAGCCCCATACAGCCGCTCGCTCAGTGATCCCCCCAGTGATAAACAGAATTATGGAAGTGAGTAAGCTTGTGGGTTGAGATAAAGCAAAGCTGCACGCACAAGCAAAGCAAAATAAGGAATTAATTTGCTTCTTCCAATTGGCAGGCAGATGTTTAGCCATTTGTAGAAAAGCAGGACTTCATCATCATGCGTAATGGCTACTTGGCAAGACAAACAACACAAGTCCAACTTCCCCCCTACCTCCTTCTTTCCCCCAGCTTTTATTGCTGAGCAGTGTCACATAGTATGGAATATCCTGTTGGTCAGTTGGGGTCAGTGATCCTGGCTGTATCCCCTCCCAACTTCTTGTGCTCCCCCAGCCTACTCACTGGTGGGGCAGCATGAGAAACACAAAAGGCCTTGATGCTGTGTAGTCACTGTTCAGCAACAATTAAAACATCTGTGTTATTAACAGTGTTTTGGTCAAAAATCCAAAACATAGCACAGCGTGAGCTATGTTGAAGAAAATTAACTCTACCCCAGCAAAAAACATACAAAAATCAAACTTTTTACAAACAAAAACGCATAAGCTATTGCCTATTGATATCCATCTCCAATTTCTCACTGCTTACCACTGCATCCAGAAATTCAATGCATCTTTTCAGATCTGGTCTGGAATCACAGAACTGTCTGAAGAGAAGTCTTCCTATTGGCTGTTTGTCACAAAGCTGGTTATAGTCTCTTTCTGAGAAAGAAATAATAAGTAAATATCTTTATTTTTATCTTTGTCATAGCATTGTCCTTACTTGCATTTGAGAATAGGTCAGAAAACATCACTAAAACGTGAAGATTTTACATTAACATATTTAGCAAAGATATCAAAAAACACACAATGATCCCAAAGAATAGTGAAACACTCACTTCCAGCCACATTTATCTCTTATAGACTACCACATTTATTAAAAACACATCGAATTATATGGTTAAGTTTCATTTTTGTTGGGGGGTGGACAGCAACAATACTGTGAAATAGCAATCCCAAAGGAAACCAGATTGTTTGGAAAGAAGGAACGCAAGATAATAACAGAAAAGGTAAAAAAAATATTACAAGACATTAATAAAAAATTAATTATATTACCACATCATTCAAATTTCAACATGATTCCTTTTTCTAATTTATGGCTTTGTAAATTTATCCTTTTGGAGCAGCTTCCTTTAACAAACAAGGAGCTGTGATACAGCTTTTATCTGCTCATAAATTCTCCATCACATTAAAAGTTTAATAGCTTTTTTTTGCTAACTAGCATTCAGAAGCAAGACAGAATCATTTCAGTTAACACCACTAAACTCTTACCCTTCCTTCTCAAAAATATCAGACCATTCCACAGGACACCTACCGATTGAGCATCTAATACCTTCACAATGACTAATAGGTGGCAACTTCAGCATCTCTTTCCATTTTTTACTACGCCCACTCCGTTTGCCTAGAAGAAAAATATGAGTAATGTAAAACACAATACCACATCAGAAAAAACATTAAACATAACATTAACAGCATAAAATTAGGTACTTTCTGTACAGATCTGTCAGACCACTTTCCATGCCTAGAAAGAAATCTTAACTACAAGGATATCCAAACCAATAACAAACTTGATACAGAAGAACTTTTATATGAAACGCTAAAAAATGCAGAAAGTCTTCTGCAAGACTAATATTTTGCTTTTTGGCTGTGCATACAGAATATCTCTGCACAGACAAGGCAAATATCTAGGTATTCTGGAAATTGCAAACAAAACTGAACCATCAAAGACAAAACCCAGAACAATATAAGAATTATTCTTAACCAACCATGATGAAGAATGGAAGACATTTAAGTTGAGTAACAAAATACATAGAACAAAGTTCTTCAACACATTTTTGGATAATCAAGTTGTACATAAATATTCTCTTTTTAAGGGCAGTAATAGTAACAAGAGTAGAACTCACAAGTAAATGAGCGGGCATTGCTCAAATACACATCATTTATTTTAGACTATAGGAGGATACAGGATATCAGAAAGAACTTAGCTGTTGTAGAAATCAGATCTTTTCAATGCTTCAGATTTCACAGCACTAGTATTACACTGATTTTAAAAAACTACTACAGTATTTTTCCTATTGTTTCTCAAAAAAATCTGTGCTCCATTTTCTATGTTAAAATTGGAATTTTAGCACATCACTTTGACCTGAAGAAGACAATTCCTTTTACATAAGATATGCCACTTATCACAAAAGCAAAGAGATAGATAGAGGAACATGTATCTATTTGTAACTGCAAAACATTTCAGCGGAAGAGTAATTTTTGTGCTGCAAATATTTTAAAAGAAGATTTTACTAAGTGATATGGCCAGATGCGTTTCCACATGACAGAACAGTAGCAAAACTGCACAGAAACTTTCGAACTGTACCAAAGCAGTATGTACCGTTAACCACAATGGGAGAGAAAGGAAGGGAGTTACCCTATGTAACCCGAATAGAAAGCAAGTAGCAAACAGTATTCAAGTCTTTCAGAAGTAAATTGTTAGGGACAAAGGAACCAATATCTTCAGAATGATAAAATACGTATTAAAAAAAATCCTTTTTACTCAAACATACAGCTTCTTGAACAGTTCCACCACTGCAGTCAGAGCTGTTCCAGCTTAGCGTACCTTAGTTCATACCAAATTTGCATGATCTTTGCTAACAGGAATATTGACATCTCACTGGGCTGCAGCAACAAAATATTCTCAACTCTAGCATCACTAGAAAAGTAAACAAATAAGGAATACAAAACCTTACAAAGCTGGCTGGCCAGGATTCTTTGAACTGATACCTACTGTCTACAAAACCTTCTTCTGCACTCTTATTTCCTAATGTTGCCTTCCAAAATATTTTATAACACAAATATATTGAATCTATTTCCTCCCTAATACTTCATGCAGTACAAGAACTAATCACCAATCTGTAACTACTAGCATCATTATAACAAACACATTATTTTAATGAAATAGTTTTGATGTTAAAAAGAAGTCGAATATATGCTTTAAGAAAAACAAACTACACAGAACAAAGAGATGCATTTTTAACAGAACTGAACAGGAACAAAATCAAGGAATACTATAACATAGATGTACACATACATCAAATAGAAAAGGACTGAGTATATATTATTATGTGATCATGAAAAAAAAATGCACAGAAGCATCACCTAACTTTTAACCATACAACTGAAAAATACACTAAGCTGCAAAGTCCACAGAAGATAAACTTCTGTTAGAAACTGTCTACAAAGACTCATTTGTGCATGACACTGTACAATCAGTATTGATCAAGAATGATAAAATGACTCAAATTCATAACACAATGCTGTTCTGAAAAAGTAAACCTGAACCACAAAGTATATCATCTTCTCAAGCACAGTCCAAAAAAAACCAACCCACCACTAAACAAAAAAGAAACCAAATAAAAAAAAGGGGATCACTGGTGCATTATACTTCAAGATGAACACAAGAAAGTCTGCTGTATTTTGCCCCAAATATTGGGCCAGTTACTTATGATGTGACCATTCTGAACTTCATTTTACAAAGAGTCCACATGCTAGAATGCAACTGAATTCACCATCCTATAGAAGTCAATAAAGACTACGTATAATTTAATGATACACAAGAATCAAGTGCTTAGGCTTATCAACTAAATTAATGTGCTCTCTCATTTCTCTGAACCGATTGTTCTTACTTTTACAGCAAATGCACAGAAAGAATCTGTATGCCCTAATAATGTAAAGAGAACGCATGACCTACATCATTTACAGATAAATTAGCCATTTCTGGTAAAAGTTATGGGAGGAGGCCAATTTGTTTGTCATATTATTCCCTAATTGCAAAGTCCTTTTCCATTTATGAGGCAGTTTAAAAGAAGTATCAAATCAAATTATAATAGTTGTGGTTTGTAAGTGTCTTAATATTGATTTCAGAGCTTCTATTCTGGATCTCATTGTAAAATACTTCAGATAAAATTCTTCCAGAAAGACCAACAGCTTACTTTCCAGCACAGCAGCAACAAAGCCATTAGGTTAATCTGCTTTATGGTTGACCTATGTGGTTCAGATGAATTACCACTTTTGCCTGTTTCAGATGTAATTGCTGGCTAGAACAATGTCCAACTTGAAGCAACTCATCTTTTATAAAGAGAAGGGTGGATGCAGCAATACACCATTACAATGAGGAAACACTGCAATTACATTTTCAGGTACATGAGAACCTTACCTTCTTCTCCTCCCCAAATTACTTCTTAGAGTTAGAATTTCAGCATTTACCTCTTCACATGTTTTTGCTTCTTAAAAAGATACATACTAAATTCAGTTAGGTCATTGTATTAGAATCCGGTATGGGAAAGATGTTTAGATGTTTTCATTTTTCAACTTTTTTCAAAAAACTTCAGAGAAACGTATGAAAAACTTCTGTAAGGCAAGGTGGTTGGCTTATTCATCAGTAAAAACACAACTAGTAGCAAAAAAAAGAAACTGCTGTGGCAAAGCAAAACAATCTGGTATAGAAACAGATTTAGACAAATAAGAATATTTTTCAAGTCATCAGATGGACTTCCCACAGCCATGGTGATCCTCCTTATAGACAGGATTTGTAGCATGACTCTCACTTCACTGAGCACAGTGTTCACCGAACGTTATTAGTCAGTCTTCCTTGAGACAGAAAACTTGGATTCTGTCCTACGGAATGAAAATAGTGAGAAGCATCCTACTGTCTTTGGCTAATAAATGTACATAGACTGATTGTGGCAAGATTCAGTGGCTACTACACTGACACTGAGATTATGCCATTGAGTTGTTCAGGGACCTCCGTGCTTCAGCTTTCCTGCCTGTAAAGGGCAAGCAGCATATCTCTGTGGTTGAGAAGCACACAGCTACATAGCACTAGGGGTGCATGATTGCTACATCATTCTTGCAAAACTGATTCCACAAACCAGATTGTCAGATACCAGATGAGAAATTCATACTAGACCACACCCAGATAAGCTCTGAAAGCATAAAACTGCAACAAGACGATGATCTACAGCATGCCTTTAACTGTATAAATCAATCAATTGGTTCAATGAAAAATGCAAAAGAATTGATGCAGAAGCTCTACATCATCTACACTGAGAAGCACAAGAATAATCCAGGTACATATACTGTTGTACAACACATCTTTCCCACAGCAGAGAAAGTTGCAGGCAAGTTTCCTAACAGATTTTAAACTCAGATGAATTCAAATCTTCTCCTACTTACAGCCACATTTTCTTTCAAACCACTCACGATAAGGATTAAAACCTTTCACTGAAAAGTCAAGGCATTCCTGTTTAACTGTGGCCTTATGCTACAAAGACATTTGTAAACACTGTCCCCTAAGTAACAAATTTTGATGGTATGTTCTTACTGTGCAAGATCCACCTTCAAGACACAAAACACCACAGAACTGACACCTCAGGTCTTCAGATCAGAATGGTAACCCCGAAGTACTAACTTCAGGGTAGGAGAGAAGTCCACGCACACCATTACTTGAGGACAGCTGTCATGCTTCCAGTCCCAGAGACAGCTCGTACAGTACTGCTTTGTAGAGTCTCTGCAACCTTCTCCATTATACAGGTCAGATAATGTTTTTGACATCTCAGTTCCTTGAAAAACAAGCCTCGTCACAGCTTAACAACTAGGCTTGACAGGGTGGCATCTCTTTTATATGGAGAAAGATTTTTTCCAGAAGTATGATACATACAATCTGGCTGGCTCTCAGCAAGTTTACCAGAATCACCGAGCTGAAAATTCAGGTTTCAGTGCAAGGTAGGCACCTAACTCTTCAGCGTTATAAAAGCAAAGGCACTTCTGAACACAAACAGAAGCAAAAACGCAAGCAGTTCAATAAACACACACATAAGAGATACCTACAGATTACAGATTGTTACAGCATTTTTAAGATAATATTCTTCACACTCCTGGATTCAAGTGCCTAGAGTTGGACTTCAGCAAGGTAATGCTCGAGTCCTCTTGCTGGTTTAACTGTTAGAGCAGTAACAATGTAAGCAGTTAAAAACCCCAGGTATCTACGTGAACATTTGTGCAGCTTGTTTATATGCACAATCATTTATTGTTCCCACAGCTATAACCACTTGAACAACTGGTTCTTCGCATTGTCTCTATATACAATTCCAGTAATAATGTGCACATTTAAGAATGGCTAGTGCATACATGCTGAACAGCTTCTACACTTCAGAAATTAGGTATGAAAGTCTTGTACCAACTCAAGTAAACTTAACTGAACTGAACCAGAATTTATTACTCTAATCTTGAACTCAAACAATGTAACATCTGTGTATACATTTCATTTTGATAGGCCTGGAACAACAACTTAATGAACAGGGCTTACTAGAGAGAAAAAAAAAAAAAAACAAAGAGTAAGAAAATTCCAATTTTACAGAAAGCTCCTTGACAAACAAGGATTTTTTTATCATGATGGTACATCATGACTGCAACAGATAGAAAAGAAGTAAAATTCCTTTAGTATATTGTGAAACATCTAGTTATAATTGCCACATTTGAAATAACCACAGCAGCAGTGTGTATCAATAACTAGACCTCTCGTGTTGTGTTTATTTAGTAAATGTAATTATTTAGATTCCAACATGCCCACATGCATTCTTCTTACAGTTCATTAAATAAAGGACAAAAAGGCAGACATTGTGCATAATTCTGTACAAACACAGGAAGACATGTTTCCTGCCACAATGAGTTTACAGCAATTTAAAGCACAATGCAATAAGGGAGTGCAATAGAACATAGGAGGCAAATAAGGGAAGAACAGACAAAAATAACAGCATCTGCAAAAACTCACAGCACTCTCACGTTAAAATTCGCATTTGCTGCTGGTGAATGGACTTTCTGGGTATGAGTGTGCTTTGGTTTCCTGCTTGTCCAAACATCTTATGTAATTAAAGATTTTAGTTCAGTTCAATAGTCAAAATGCGGTGATCTAAGCAATCTCCTTAGAATTTTCTTCTTAGTTACAAATACACACATTATAGACTATCTGCCTAAGTATCATCACCAATACCTTACACTGCAAGCAAAAGTAGTTTGTATTTCGCTTGCAGAATATTTCAGTTGTTTTTAAACCTAGACAGATAAAACACACAATTTGAGTGGACTGCCTATTTTTTTGTGAAAAGTGCTAGACTAATACAATTCCAATCCTGAAACAAGTATCTTTCAAGATTTGCTTAAGACAAACTGTGATCACAATCTGTTCCTGAAAGATTACTGCTTACTACATCCTTGGGCTGCACCTAACAATTATCAAATATGCAGGGGCTTGCTGATCTATCTGAAAACTAATTTGGGGGGAAAAAAACCCACCCCAGAACACACAACAACATAGAAAAAACACCACCACAACACCACACACACACACTAGATTGGTTCATAGATCCAACTGGAAACTATCTTACCCATCCTGCAACCACAGGCTAGAACCAATAAAACCAAGAGCTTGGGGGAAAATTTGCTTGAGGCATGACCTTAATTTAGCTTAAACCAATCATGACATAGAGGATATCATATGCCTAACAGCAGACCCAATTCTCATTCACAAACTGCTCCTGCCAGAGCAGTACAAATGAATTTTGAAGTGGATGCAAACAGACCAGGTATGTTTAAAACTTACTCTTGGCACAGATCCTCAGTTAGAATAAACTGCCATTGACTTCAAAGGAACTACACAGATCTACCCTTTGGAAGTATTTTTGGAGACTATTACTTTAGGCAATGAAAAGAGGAAGGCTCCTAAGCAGTTTAAAACATATAGTGATTTTTTTTTTTTTTCCTTCAAAACATCACAGACTACGTGTGGGATGCTGAAATTAATTTGGGGCTTACATATACTCAAAGAATTTGTTGAGAGTGACTGAAATACCTACAAAACACAGAATATACAAATATAAATAAAGAGAAAAGTGATTATAAAATAAAAATACATTTTTGTGAACGTTCAGATTTTTTTCAGAATAACCTAGCTTATATTTATTATTTGTCCCCATTTATGGGATAAATTCTTCAATGTCTTGCAAAAGATACTAATTTCAAAGATATTTCTGCTAGGAAAAAATGAATGCATTAATTCCTCTGCTCTTATACAAAACTAGAAGTCACATTAGTAAACATTATTCTCTTACACATAAAAATCCCTGTATGTGAAAATCTGAGTAAGGAGATCGTGAAATTGCAAGCTTTCGCACTGACTACCTTACAGTTCATACATCACTACCACTTAACACTTACCTGTTTCTCTATCTCAGTTGCTGCACTACAGTGCTCGTAAGGTCAATTTTGAGTTTGCTTTATAATCTCCTGTTTTTCTACTGAGTCACTTGTGCTTGTTCCACCATAGGTTTCACCCTTAGAGGACTCTTTCCATTTTTCTTTCTCACATACACATTTGCTTCAAAAAGTAATGTATGCACAAGAGGAAAGAGCTGGATTGGCACAGAAGGCTACTTATCCCAGAAAACTGGGACAGGGAAACACAGAACACTTTGCACTACAGTTTTCACCCAGAGACAAATCCCTCCATGGACAGGTTAGCTCTCAGCACGAGCAGGTCAACTGGAAAAGCAGACGAGGAAAGAAAAGACTCCCAATACAACTCCTGACTCCTTAATCTTTCATCCATAAAGTACCATAGGGTACTTTGTGTTATCACAATATTTTCTAGTGGTAGGTACATACAAGAGTCACATATTATGAGCCATCACTAACACCCACATGTGCAAAGAACTGGCATCTGATTATTTACAAAGTTGCATAAAAAGAAGATAAGGAGTCCTCGTAGCTTTCCTTCCTCACATGAAGAAGTGTTGTAGTTGCTACAGAGATATTACAAGACTTTATTGGAAAGAGACAGGCTTCTATTAAAATAATCTGTTTTATGAAAAGATTTGGAAAATCCTCTTAGAGAATAGTATTATAAGAAAAAAATCAAGTTTTGAGGCTGGGGGTAAGCCAAGGTTTGATCTGGCCTGAAAAATGGGACTAGTAAACTCTTATAAACTGATGTTATTGTCATGCAAAATGAATTAGAAGATTCATGCTTCTAATGAAATAAATCAACAGTAAGACTATTAGCGAGAAGGCAGAAGATAGCTAGTCTTGAAACACACAGCAATACCACTTTGTTTTTATTCTGTAGGAGAAGAAAGTAGCAGTAAAAAAGATGCATTTTGTCTAAGCACACTAGTCAGTTCCTGGCTCTCTAATTACACAGATCAAATTTACTTTCTACATATCAAATCAGATTTAAACAGTAGACATGCACCTAGCTGTTCAAGGTGTGATTCTGTCCACCTACAAATGTAAAACCCAGATGATGTTCACATCCTAACAATATTCATATGCAGAAGTATTAAGAGTACCTAAAATTAGAGGAAAATGATGAGTACAAATCTAGGATCATAATTTTGACTGTTAAGTCTGGTTTATGGGCTCAGGTATGATTTGTTTAGACTTGCTGTCATTTACCAGGCATTTCTTTATTCTCATTAAGCCTCAGTCATACACTTTCACCAGATGAGGACAATCACGCAACATCTTAGTTTCTATATTTGCAAAATGAAGATGACATATCTCTAAGGTTAAAAGACTTTATAAGGTGCTTTCAAGAGTACAGTCTTTTTCTACTCTCATCATCATGAAGGAATCTCAAGTTAGACTAAGACTGATCCATACAAGCCATAATTAAGCCTACATTGATTTCTTTCAACATGCCACTGAAAACTATAAAATAAGAGCACAGTAGTTTACATCTTATTTCTTTTGCTTTTACAACTGAAATATTTATTCAGGTCAACACCTTCTCTTACCCAATCTTTAACACACTGAGAAACTGGAAAAAGGATTACTGACATGGCTCAAGCCTATACAAGAAAATAAGTGAAGCTGGTTTTCGGGTTTTTTTACCAGTTTAAGATTTTACTTTCTTCCACAAAACAGTAATTCTGCACCTACCTCTCCATACACTATACAGTGAGATAATAGGAATGTGGGAAGGAAAAAGTCAATTGAAAGTCTGCTCTTCTGTCCCAGTTGTGAGGCCCTTTTAGCAAAGAATGTGTTTCAGTAAAATAACTACCTCACATACTAACTTTGCAAATTCCATTCCTTTGGAGCCTACCAGGCACATAAGAATATACCAGGGACAGGGATTTTATGGAATGGTCCTGACAGAAGGAGTAAACCAGACCAGCCAGAGCATGCAACAGACAGAAAGTACTTTCATTTCGAGGAGTGTTTTGAAAAATGTGATGTAAAAAGTACCCCATGCACAGGAATTCAGGACCTGGAAAGGTAAAAGACCTTCTTCCAATTGATCAATGGAGTTTTAGAGTTTCAAAGCCAGAAATCGCATTTTTGTTCACACTTACACAAAAGAGCCCAGGCCAACTGAAGGTACAAAAGAATAACAGCCATTTACTTTTATACGTAAATTTCATGAGTTTCACATCAGGTAGAAGTGATCTTCTTCACATCAGCTGCTTTCAGACTTTCATTTAGTTCATTAAAATATCTTGTTTGGTCAGTTCTACCACTATAATTTATTTTAAACTTAGTGAAACCTTAACTAAAGAGGCAACCTGACATTAAGCAGCCACTTAAAAGCCTTTCCAGAATACCACTCCACTCTGCGGTGAGGGTTTGGGAACAGTAAAGTTCTGAGCCAGATTCCACTTTCCCTTCATTTCTCAGATCACTTCAATGCAAACTCCAAATTCAGGCAGCACCACCACAAACATGTTACCATCAGTGAAACAAGCCAAAACATGTTCTCTAGTTTGAGGTGGTCTTTTCAGCTAAGGTTGGGAAATGGCCCAAAATTGTGATCACTGTTCTGGTTTTTAAACCCCACTTCAAAGTTAAAAAGCTGATTTTCCTCTCTTGCTGCTTAAGGCAAATTTAACTGGATACACACATGGCGTAAGTGCCAAACCCATTTAGAGTTGGAGGAACTTGCAAAACATACAGGGGCAGATTCTGTTGTTCTTACTCACTTTAAACAGCTCCAGCTAAACTAATGGAACTTCTTAACACAATGAAGAAAAGTAGGATCCAATCCAAAAAGAATATGCCATAAAAAACCATATCATAGTTGAAAAACATACTCTGCACTGAGTACAGAGGTAATCTGGGGGGACTTTCAAGTGGCCATTTAATAGACAGTTATATACACGAAAAAGCAGTAGGAAAATCTTATTTCAGGACTTCTTTTAAACAACAACCACGTGCTAGAACAAATTTCATTATCTATCCAAAACGTTTGTTAGTTGGGGGACGAATCTTCAAGTCAAACTGCCCTGGGGAAGCAAACTGTTAAGTATTAATCTGACGGAAAGTAGCACGCTTTAATGTTAGGTTGGTGCAAAATACAGGTAGCATTCCCCAGCTGTGTTTCTCACAGGCAGGCATTTCAGCAAGAGAGAGTGCAAGGTTCCTCCCGAAGATTTATGTCACTTCGTCCTTTAATATCCACATGCGTACGTATTTACAAATACACTGAGAACTACAGATTAACGATCTTCTTAAAACATCCGGTAAAAACACCATTTGAACCAAGAGCCCGAAGCGGGCGGGGGGGAAGGAGGAAAGGGGGTTGGTTGTTTTCGGAAGCAAAACCACAAGCCGGTAACAAGCCGGTAACAAGCCAAACTCGGGCGGGCGGGAGGAGCCGGGCAGGTGCCTGAGGGCACAGCCCGGGGCTTACCGCCCGCCCCGCTGTGGCGGCCACAGCTCCGGCCACCACCCCGAGAGGGCTCCGCCGCCCCGCTCGGACCCCCTGCCCGGCAGCCTCTCCTCCCTCCCTCCCTCCCCACCCTCTCCTTCTCCATCACTTCCTCTCCCCCCTTTCCTCGCCGGCCCCTTTTCCCCTCACCTCAGACCCTTTTCCTCCTCCCCCCCCCCCCAGCCCGCCCCGCCTCGCCCTCTCCCTTCTCCTCCCCCCCCTCCACCCCCGCCGCCTCGCCCCACCGCTCTCACCCTCCCGGGCTTTCAGCAGCACCGTGTTGGCCACGATGTTCTCGATTTCCATGGTCGGGGGCTCCTTCCCCTCAGGGCAGCCGGAGTGGAGGCCGCCCCTACTGCCTCCTTCGCCCCCTCCTCCAGCCCCGCCACCGCCGCGACGCCCAGCCTCCGCTCATCCGGCCCCGCAGGACCTCAGCGCCGCGCTCGCCTCTTCCCCATCACCCGCTGCTCGCCCCGGCACCGGCCTCCCCCTCCCCGAGGGCGGAGGCAAGGAGCAGGCAGCAACCGCCCGCCCCGACCATGGCTCTACCGCCCTCCTCAGCCAGCTCCGCCTCTGCACTCCTGTGCTACCGCCCCCTCCCTGCTCCCAGAGACTACAACTCCCAGCACGCCTTGCGCCAAAGCGCGCGCCTCCCCCTGCGGCGCCTGCCGTGCTCTGCCTGCTGGGATATGTAGTGCGCTAGACGCTTCCCGCCCTCCCCCCGGGCTCATACCAAAGCGGGAGGGGAGGAGAGTGGCAACTCTCGCGATAGCCGGGCGACGCTCTCGCGAGAGGTGCGAGGCTGCTGCCGCACGTGTGGTACCGCCGGGGCACGCCGGTTTGGGGGGACGCTGTTACTGCTGCGCTCCCTTCTCCGCTCCGCGCCCCCGCCGGCTCTCACGGGGTCTGGAGGGAGCGTCGGAGGGCAGTGGTCAGGCCCGAGGAGCAGTACGGGGTGGGTTGCGCCCTCCGGGAGCCATTTTGTTTGGCTTCTTTGCGCCTCCAGCCCTGTCGTCCGCCGTCCCCCCCTCGGCTGAGTGAGTACTGAAGCTCTCCTTCCCCTCACGCGTCCACGCAGGCAGCCAGACTAAAAATGGGGAAGGCAGCAAAGCGGAAGCGAAAGGCCGCAGCGCCCTCCGCAGCCAAGGGCCCCGTGAAGTCAGCTATGGCCATGGTCAAGAGCAACCCCTTTGAGGTAAAGGTCAACAGGCAGAAGTTTAACATCCTGGGGAGGAAGACCAAGAATGATGTGGGGCTGCCCGGTGTCTCACGGTCCAAGGCCATCAAGAAGGTAAGAGGACATCAAAAGTTGGGAGGAAGGATGGCACCTGTGGATGTAGTTGTGGTGGAGAGGTGATAAGCCTGGAGCCAGCCCAGGTGAGGTAAGAGACTGCCTCCATCGTGCACTGGAGGAGTAGCAGGTCACCTCGCCTTGCTCAGATGATGATGTTGAAGTGCCTGCTGAAAATGTCTGTCTCCAGTGCCATCCACAGGGTTCGGCAGTGCAAGTCTCCCTCATCTCATGTGTGGGAATATTCTCTTCCCAAATTACACGGGTCTGGAATACAATGGCACGTGTTGTTGGCAAGCAAATGCTGGACCAGAGTACAGGTGGTTGTAAGTGTTCACTGTGTTTGTCAGTTTTGGTTGCTGCAGGATGTTAAGCTTCTTGATAATGGTGTTACGTTGCTGTAATAGTGAGAACTTGAAAGGGCACTAAGGTATGAATGCAGTGAGAAATGTGTAGATGCAAAGAAAATACCATTGATTTGGAGAATATGCAGATGACTTTTTGTGCACTGGTTAAATAGTTGAATTGTAGAAGTATGTTGGGATGCAAAATAATGATCTGTCCTCATTGCTTTCATAAGAATGACCGTGCAACTTAATAATAGTAAATCTCTTATCTTCCATCCTTATACCTGTTTAAGTTGCCTGTTTTTCTTTCTCTACTGACATCACTAGCTACCTGACCAAAATCCATAATGCATAAGGGAGAGCGTTGTGTCATACTATTCATCTGGGATTCCAGCAACCTACCCTATCCTTGAGTGAAGCACTGGAATTTTTTATGGTCTGTCCCTTCAAACAAACCAGAAAAGAATTTAAAACCTTGGTAGCTTCTGTTAAAGCTGAAAAAAACATAATTTGAAAGTTTGCCCCAACATTCTCTCTGACGTGTTACATACAATTTGTTGTCAAACAGAATGTAAAGCACTTACTGAAAAGAGAAGTTCGTTTTAAAAATAGCGCAGCAAAAGGAAATGGGTAGTTTATAATTTTGCATGCATTGTGAGAGGTGATGCATTAAATAACTTTCTGTGCAAGAAGTAAATAAAAAGTAGAACTGGCACAGTAATAGATGAAACCTGAGTTCTGGTGTCAGTTACAGCAGCTTCTGAAAGTTGTGAATGCTCAGTGAGGCTGCAGAGACCTGTTGTAGGAAACTCAGCCTTTTCCTTCAGTGCTGGAGTTTGTGAGTTCATGGTAATAAGAATAGCAACGGTACCTTCCCATAAGATTCACTTAACATGTTTTAAATAAACCTGGAATTTTTTTTCAGTCTAAACATGGCCAGCATTTTCTTCCTTTAGAAACTATATAATATCTTCAGCATAAAATTATAAGTTAGCTTTCAGTCTTGATTACCTTTTGCCCAGATTTTAGAAAACTTTATGAATGTTTAATATCACATTTCAAGGTATTTGGGTTTTATTTAATAGTAAGGTAAAGCAAATGCTTCTCATGAATTAGATCACTAGCATTGGAAAAGTAAACCTGTATCCTTACCTTTGCCATAAGTACAGCACACACTACCATATAGTTCTGCTAAACTTCCTTTTACTGCTTTGATGCATAACCTCCCTGTGCTCAACACTAAAGCAGAGAGCTAAATGTATGTACCCACCGCCACCTGGGTTTTTTTAAGTCTTAGATGACAAGACCAAAAGAGGTTCAGCTGATGCCGGGGCTTTTGTGCATTCTTTAATATGTTATTCTTGTATACTAAGCTGCAGACAAATCAGAATTCTTTGGTGGCAATATAAAGTTTTCATATGTGATAAAATAAAGGTAAGATAGAGTATGCCTTATTTTATCTTCATATGGGCAGCTTGTAAGAGAACTTAATGATTCAATATGTTGTGTGAGCTTCCCATCTCTTTTCTCCTTAATTTTTTTCCTTCTCTTTCATTGCATTCTGATAAATTAGATTATGTTGCCAGGATACCATGGAGCCTTTGTTGCCTTAGCTTTGAAAGTAGTTATTCTCTTTGTTTTTCAATTTGATCTCTTTTTTTTTTTTTTCCTTCTAGCGTACGCAAACATTATTGAAAGAATATAAAGAAAGGGAAAAGACAAATGTGTTTAAAGATAAACGTTTTGGTGAATATAACACCAAAATAAGTCCAGAGGAAAAGATGATCAGACGATTCGCTTTGGAAAGACAGGTAAAATATAGGGCTTAAAAAAAACCCCAACAACAAACAACAAAACACACACAAAAAACCAAAGCCACAAGAAACATGTGATGTTTAAGGTTGGGAGTGTCCCCCTTAACAGAAGATTTCACAGGGTAATGCCTTCTTTTTTATTTTATATGTGAAAAAGCAATTTTTTTTGGTGGGAATCCAAACTTTTTAATGAGAACTTTCTGGTTTGGAAGACGGCTTTTTGACACAGAAATGTCTTTGAGCACTTTTGAGCACCAGTATGCAAGAAAGCTAGTTTTAAGCAGATTCACTGATTGATTGGTTTTCATTGACTGCTTTGACTACTGTGTTTTGGGAATTGAATTAGGAAAAGGCAACCACCATCAAGTACACTTTGAGATTTCAGTACAGCTGTTGAACTGCAGCCACTTCATTTGCTAACTAGAACGACTCTGTAACTTCTGTCATTCTGCAATGTGAATTGTACTGATTTTTCTGCCTCATCATATTCAATGTCCGGAACTGAGTAGTGTAATAATCATAATCTACTGATAATTTGTGTAGGTTACAGTCAGTTTCGTTAGGCCCATAATGCAGCAATTCAGAATTGATGTTACTGATGTACAGATAAAACTTAAACTTCCTTGGGTTTTCTAAGTTTCTCTGTTTCTACATTAGTATAAGAATAAGACTTCCCTCACTTAAGGTTTAACGTATTTGAATGAAAGGATTGGTCTGGTAGTACTCTTAAAAAGAACAGCAGAAATGAGAATCTCCTCAACTAGCATTAAAAATACAGGCTTTATTAATTTGTTGCCTGGGAACTACAAACTTTTGTTGTTTAATTGGTTTGTTTTACTATTCTTAGCAAAATTATGGAAAGAAGAATATCTATAATCTTAATGAAGATGAGGATTTGACTCATTATGGCCAATCTTTGGCAGAAATTGAAAAACTAAATGATATTATTGATAGTGACAGTGACACAGAAGAAAGAGGAACACTGTCAGGTAAGACATCAGCTAGTATCCCACTGCTCGATGTTCTTATTCACTGCTAGTTTGATTGTTGGTACATGTATGTTATTTGTTCTGTACTGTCTTTCAATGAGAAAGAATATTATGTAATTGGTTGGGATGTTTAAGCCAGATTTGTTTACTTCCTAACCACACAGAACAGCTCTATGGATTTTAGCAGATGTTAAGTTGGGACCTAAATACTAGTTATGATATTAAAAAAACATATTCCTACCTCATGCAAAATGTTTGTCCGTGCAAGTTATGGGTCCAGCATCTTTCTCTTTTGGTATGGTTATTTCCATAGGGGTGGGAAAAGTACATGATTGATTCAATAGTTTTAGTTGCTTCCATTCTCAAAGAATAGGGAGATATTGTCCTAGCAGCAACAGCCCTCATGTATGGATTTGAAAAGGAGTCACAATCTACTTTTTTTTTTCCAGCTGAGTTAACTGCTGCTCACTTTGGAGGTGGTGGAGGCCTCCTCCGTAAAAAAGCATCAAGTGGGCAGCAAGATGAAGAGGAGGAAAAACCTAAATCTAGGAAGGAGCTCATAGAAGAGATGATAGCCAAATCTAAACAAGAAAAGGTGAGTTTTTAACCATGACATAAATGAGTGTGATTAAGAAGATGTCATAATTTCTGTCTTTGCAGGATAAAATAGCAGTGGCATAGAAAACAAAGGAGATGGCTATCTAGAAGAAAAGTCCAAGCTATTTGAATTAAGTCCATCTGACTTTGTAGGCATTTTAGGATATGCACTGAATATCTGCCATTCTGTTGACTCCTAACTTGTTTTCTGTATGCAACCATTGTGCCATTCAGCATAACTCTATACTGCTTCTTCCACAAAGGATTTTTACACCTTTAAAATATGAAATATTTAAGACAGCATTTTGGTTTTACGCTGTAAATACTATGACATATTCATCTGAACATAACTGCTGCATTTATTTTGTTTTTGTCTAGCAAGAGAGGCAAACTCGGAGAGAAAGTGCATTAGAACTCACAGAAAAGCTTGACAATGACTGGAAGGAAATCCAAACACTCATTGCCCGCAAAACCCCAAAGTCAGAGAGAAAAGACAAAGAAGTAGAAAAACCCAAGGTAAGGTTTTGGCTACGTTACTTTCTTTTGTTCTAATAACTTGTGGGTTTGACTTGTAGTGGCTGAAGTATAAGGCAAAGTTCATCGCTTTGTAAAATTAAGTGTTGCCTGCTATTCACGTTAAAGGAATGCTACAGTTTTAGGATGGTTTGGTTAGTTGGAGTAATACAGGGGTCTATATGATTTATCTGATTTAATTACCTATAGCTTTTCATTAGTTATCAAATCTGAGAGAGGTTGTAGGTTGAACAACACTGTTGGTTACAGCTTATTTTTATAACATGTACATTTTCATGAAGAAAAAATAGATGAGAACATTGACTTAGTTTGAATGCCTTTGCAGTGTTGCTTGGATAAAACAACTTTTATTTCCTTGTTGTAAATTGGGTACTGGTAAAAGGGCATGAAAGTATTTAACTTCTGAATAGAAAAAGCTTTGAGACCATAAGATATCTATCATTTGTATTTTATACTAACAGAAATAAACTTTTAAATTAAGAATAGGCACTGTAATAGATTGCACTTTTTTTTTTCCTTGTAGATGTTTTGTATTATATTGCAGAACATTGTGAATTTCCATTTATTCCTTGGCAGTAGAATTTGGTTTTTGAAAGACTGAACTGATCTTATGTTAAAACTGTTCGTAAATAACAAACAGAAGATACTGGATCAAAAGTTCATATTTTGATGTATTGATTTTTGTTTTTAAGATGTTTCATAATGTGCTGAATAATCTGGTATGTTGGTAATGTGTTATCTTAGTCAAAAGTTTTGTCATCATAATTTGCTGAAAAAGAAGATTTGATTCCCTTGCTTCATGTGTGTGGATCTAATTTAAGAATTATCAAGGATGCAAAGTGTGAATTAGTAATGCTCTGTAACATTAATGTTGAATTGGAGAAATTTGTCTAGTCGTAGGTAAGAAGGAAAATTCGTAAAACTGAATTTTAAAGAAGCTCTGTGGTTTAGTGACTTAGGCAGGTATCAAGAAGATTTTATTCTGAAGTCCAGTGTAATCTCTGCTACTGACTGTTTTCCCAAGTATGCTGCTTAAACTCACTGAATATCAGCATCCTTTTTCGTTTTCTTTAAGATAGACACCTATGTAGCTAAGATAACAAAGACGTAGTCTCACAGTATAAAGTGAAATGTAAACTATAAATTTATTAATTCTAGCTGCTTTTTGAGAAAATAGTATTTTATTAATAAACAGTATTCTAAAGTTTTTCAATTAATACGTGAACCAGATTTTATTTAAGATCCTATTTGTAAGTTTTTCAGTTGTAACTTAAATAGAGGGGGAGGAGAATTTCTCTTAAAGTGTTCATTCCAATCCTTGTCTTAATATTGAGTCAAGTGTTCCCGTAGCTTTCTTTGGAAACAGTATTTTCCTTACACCTTAACAGTCTTGTTTCTTAGCTGTTGATCTGGCAGAGGGGTGGCTGCAAAGCAGAATAATAAAACTTAAGATAATAAACAATTATATAAATATTTCTTTAGCCTGATGACTATGATATGATTGTTCGAGAACTTGGATTTGAGATGAAAGCAAAACCTTCAGAAAGGATGAAGACAGAAGAAGAATTGGCAAAAGAAGAGCAGGCACGACTCCAGAAGCTGGAGGTACACCATTTATGGTTTTAGATTGTTTTACGGCCTGTCTTTTGGGAGTGACCGCTTATATTCATTGCTTGACCTTAGATTGAAAGTGGCGGTACTAAACTGTAATTCATCAGAGACTGAATTCAGGAAATCTTCGGTTTGTGTTTTCTTTGCAATCTGATATTACAACAAAAAAACATAGACTTAGTACGTGACTAGTGAGGTTTATGAAATGAGTTGATCTTTCTTCAGTAAAATGTAATATCACTGCAAATTGCCTTTAAATGTTTTAAATTATTCAGAGTTGAGAGGTGCTTCTAAGTCAGTAAGGGGGAGTATCGTGTTGCACAGCAGTTGAATTAATATGCTGGCGAGTCATTTATTGTTTTCTTCTGGTATTGCAAGAGCCTTCCAGCGGTAACATGTATACAGCTTTGCTTTGCAGAGCAATAGGGTTCTCTTCAGAAATGTTGCATGTTCTTTCTATTACGTGGAGCTCTGGGTCTTGGGGAAAGAATGAATAATTTGGGAAATGTTTCTCTTCTTTTTTCTTTTGGCATACTAAGAACACATTTAGGATCACAGGGATTCAGTACCTTCAGACTACCTCAGAACAGCTCGGTAGTAATAGCAGAATAGAAAGAAGGATTGTTCTTCTTTTCTGTTCTTGTCGTCTTGTTTGATGCACAGTCTATCTGGTTGCCCAAATGGAAATCCTTATGTAAATGATTGGTTCAGATATTGCCCATTGAGTCTTTTTACAAATTGAGTATATCTTAAAAATCTTAGGATATGGTTGTGTTTACTACAGGCTTGTTAACGCATATGGGAAACACAGATAAACACTGCAGAATCATAAAATGCTTTAGAAGCTTATGTTTTCTAGTAATGATGCAATGTCTCACTCACAAAAAAGATACATTTTAAAATGAGAGAACATAATGCTTCTCGTAAACCCAGTTTTAAAGCTTTCCAAATAAGACAATCCAGTTGTGTATGTGCTCTTGCCAGATTGCACTCCCCACAAAATACAAGGTATTGTCAGCTTTTGCCCGTAGTTTCTCAAGTTGCTGGTTTTTCTTTTCATTAACTTGTTGAGTAATCCCCACTAACTTTTTTTTTTTCTCCTTGATTTTCTTAGCTGTAGTATTTGAGGGATCTTTCATTCGGGAGCCATCACTTGATTAATCTAGATGATTCATATCTCTGTGTGGTATTTCTTCTAAAACACAGGCAGATCGACAACGTCGAATGCGTGGAATAGATGAACAAGCAAATAAAAAGAAACCCAGCCACGTGTCAGCTGATGATCTAGCTGATGGCTTTATCCTGGACAAAGATGACAGACGTTTATTGTCCTACAAGGTAAGGCTTAAAATTTCAGAATTCTCAGAGTTCTGAAAAGAAGGTAGGAAAAGCAGGGTCAACAATGAAATCACCGATTTGCTCAGGGCTTTATCTAGTCTGTTTTTGGAAGATATCCAAGAAATGGAGGCTACACATCTCTCCAGGTAGCCTGTTCCACTGTCTGTGCTTACCGTGAAAAAGTTTCTCTTTATATCCAGTCTGAACATCTCTTGTTTCAACTTATGCCTGTTGCTTCTCATTCTTCTGCTATGGACTATGATTGTTCTGGCTTCTCAATGATCTCCCTTGCATGTACTGGAACATGGTTACTTGGTCCAGGCTGAAGAAGCCCAGGTCTGCTTCTCCTCTTAGGGCAGGTGCCCTAGCCCCCTGACAATCTTGGTGGTTTTCTGCTGAACTTGCTGCAGTTTATAGACGTCTTTATCATATTTGAAGGCACAAAACTGGACGCTGTATTCTAGGTAGCCTTACAAGTGTCGAGTAAAAGGGAATAGTTGTTTCCATCAATCTATTGACTATACTCCTGCTTTTATAGTAGCCTTCTGTGCTGTTAGCCTGCTGGGCTGAAGGGAGGGCTTTAGCCTTCTGGTCGATTTTTTTATTTATTTTACTTCTACTGTATTTGATACAACTTCCATGAAATTTCAGCCTGAGAATGAGTGGGTTTCTGAAAGAACTCTTCCCTGTGAAGTAGCTTTGATAAGGTGGCAGAGCAATGTAACCTTAAAGCTGATGTAGTGAGTCACCCTGACTGTGGTGCTCATGGGTGCATACTGATCCTCTCATCCTGTTACATTAAATAGCAAGGGAATTGCTGTTGCCCTTGAAGGGTAGAATACAAATTGTGAATGTGAGTTTAAACCGATGATTAATAAAATCAGGATGGGAATAAATATTTATCTCATATGCTATTTTAATTTGTAGAAGGATTTTTTTTTTAACCAACAACGCTTCTGTAAGTAATGTTGATTTTTTTTTTTTTCATATCATCTGCCTGTAGTTTTTACTTTTGTGTTAATTATTTTAGTTATCATATACTACCTCCCATTCTTCCAGTTTCTTACAGCCCCTTGGAAATACCCTACTATTCTTATATCTGTATGCATGTTCTCTCCATAAAATCCCTTCTTTGCTGGTGCCACTGCTATTCACTGCTTGGTCAGGGTAGCAAGGCTCAGATCCTGTTCATGTGTATTTAATGATAGCTTTGCATGGTGTTTCTGGTGAGGTGCTGTCACGTTATCAGTGTTTTAACTGGCTTATTTTCTCTACTAACAGGATGGAAAAATTAATATTGAAAATGAAGAGGAGGGGGAAAAAGACAAGGAGGAAGAAGAGGAAAGTGGGAAGGAAGATAATGAGAATGAAGAAGAAAGTGAGGAAGAATCTGCTAATGAAGATGAGGAGGATGGTGCTTCAGGTAGCCACTCTGATCTTGAATCTGACCTTGAGAGTGAAGAAGAAGCTTCAGGGAATAAAGAACAGAAGAAACACAAGACAAAAGAGAATGAATCACAGAGTGTGGAGGAACCAGATCCAAAAACGGAAGCTGCCAAATCAGAGCTTCCCTATACATTTGCTGGTAAGCAAAGGACTGATCCAGAGATCCTGTTATCTTCAGGGGATTTATAACCAGTCTCTTTCTCTGCCCTGTAGGATCTTGCGTATTCCTGTTCATCCATGAAGTTTTGCTTCACAGTTGTCCTCTAGTATCGCAAGAGTAGCCAGTAATTGCTGTTCTGAGTGATCAACCCTAATTGTGCTATGAGCAGTGGGAACCAGTTCTGTCTCATCCCAGTGCTGTTTCTGCTCCTCCAAGCACCCTTAGAATTGAAAGATAAATACTGAGGAGAAAAATGAAAATATCTATACTCTTTTCTGAAGGCCGCTAACACATCCAATCCAAAGTGCTAGGGGTTTACATAAGGGAGCCAGAATAGTATTCTATTATCTGTCTATACTTACATAAAACAGGGTTACTTTCTCTAGTGTTTGGATTGTCATTCTTGTCAGATAAGATGCTTGGAGAGGCGAGATTATGAGGCTTAATCCCTGTGATGTAACATAGCAGTATTGTTAAATAGAGGCACTCAAAGTTTTGACTCCTTTTTGGTTCTTTGCCTAGGAGGAAGAAGGAGGCACATCTCAAGCAGTACACAAAACATTCATTAATATTAAGTACATAATGCATCTAACTATTGTCCTAGTATAGATTTCTCTAACAAAAGTAGCTGTCGCAAGATTAAACAACCTTTCAAACAACTTCCTTAAGTACTTGCATTTTTCCATCAAAAGGAGATAACATATTACACAAAGCCTTTTAAATTTAATTCAGCTTTTGCTTTAACCAGAAAGCAGTCACATTGAAATAACTCAAAAACTTAACCAGTTAGGATGTTTTCTAGTATGTGAACTTATTCAAAAGATGAGGTTTTATTCTCTTATGCCAAGTTTGGTTTCTTTGAAATTATTTTCTGTTAGTGTCGTGTTTCTTACTTTTCTTAATATCCTTCATACAAAGCTAGTTGGGTGTGAGTTAAACTCAAAGCTAATTGTATTATGGTAAATCTATGCTTGAATGTGTGCTTAAGTTTACTTCTGCTTTGTGTGTGTCAACATAGTTCTTAGCTTAGGCAGCCAGTACAGGATGAATTGAATGTTGATCATTCAAAAACACGATGTTATTTTCTGATTAATGTTTCTATATATAATGTTACATATATGCTGATAGGTTATTAGTGTTTAAAAGGTGATTATTTAAAAGCTGTATGGTATCTTTTTTTTCTGAATAATAACATTTTCAAATTGGAAATTTGTTAGATGTTCACTTGAATTATGTATGTTAAGTTTGAGATTTTTGTCTCATCAATTTTTGTTTTTACTTTCTAGTTCCTGAGTCCTACGAGACATTTAAGTCTTTATTGGCTGGAAGAACAATAGAACAACAGCTTATTATACTGGAGAGAATTCAGAAATGCAATCATCCAAGCCTTGCAGTAGGAAACAAAGCAAAGTTAGAAGTATGGGGCTTTTTTTGCGTTGTGTTGTTTTGTTTTAAGGTTAAAATTAACTTTGAATTCCAGAGTAAGCTTTAGTAAGTATTCAGGAAGCAGTATAAAACATACATGCTTCTATGTTGTGAATAGCACTAAAATCAACGTATCGCACTTCATTTTCTAACTTCTGTATCACTGTTCTTATGTGCTGTTTAAGTACATGTACAATGAAAAAAAAAAAAAAAAACAAACTAATAATTTTAACATGTTATGTTTCTTGCAGAAATTGTTTGGCTTCCTTTTGGAGTATATTGGGGAGTTAGCAACTCTGGATTTACCAGAGCTCAGAACAATTGACAAACTGGTCCTGTAAGTAATAAATCCTATGGACTTTTTCTCCTTTATGATTTAAAGACAAAAGCTACCTAGGGTAAAGCATTTAGCATGTTGTTTGTTTCAAATAGTTCTGTAGGGATTGTAGGCAACTATTAATTCTCCAGCCCTATAGTCCTTTAACTTTGTTTTATGTATTGCTTGAGCTATTACTTGTAGCAAGACATTTTCAAAACCTCAGAATGTAATTTTTGATCTGCAAAATGCTTTTCATGGGTAGTGGATGTATGCACGCAAACTTCCATATATGAAGTTATTTAGACTGCTGATTAAGGATTTTAAGCTTTGCAATGATGGTATGCAGTTCCCTTTGTAATCTTTAATTTTTCCATGGGTTTCCAGTCTATGAATTCACTCAGGGAACTATATGAAAATGGAATGAAAAGTGTTATAATAAGCTCATATAAAAGTTCCAAATAAACACTTTGCAGGAAGTTGTCAATTTGGCATTGTCTTCAAATACCTGACAGGCAGTTGTGGTGACAAGAGAGCCAAATTTCTCTCAGAGGTATACAGCAAAGGATGAGAGTCAATGGACACAAGCTGCAACAAGGGGAATTCCAATTGGATGTAAGAAAAAAAAAAAAATCTTCACAGCAAAGGTGCTGAACATTAAAATGAGTTTCCCAGAGATGCTGTGCAATCTCCACCCTTGAAGATACACAAAACTTGACAAAACCATGAGCAAGCTGATCCAGCTTTGAAGTTAGCTATGCTTTGAGCAGGGGGTTGCATCAGATCATCTCCAAAGGTCCCTTCCAACCAAAGTTAGTCTCCAGTTCCTATCTTGACTTTACAGGCCAGACAACTTTATTTCAATGAGTTATTTGTATGTAGTTTCCAGCATATGTTTTTTATTTCGTGCTAAAGTAAATAACTTAAAAAAATCTGTTATGTGCAGCTTTAGCATTCATTGCTCTGTTACTTTCATCAGCAAAAGCACTGACCCGTTAATACTGTCACACATGCTGGGGCTTTGTAAAAAAGTGTAAACACATTTTGTTTGTTTTCTAGAACTGGGATTTATTAATGTCATATTTTAAACTGAAAATAATGGAAAAACTCTGACCAAACAGATGCAGACTCCTGACTGCATCTACTTGTAGGCATTAACCACAGGCCAGGAGCTGACCTAACTTTGTGGGTATTTTTTTCTTAAGTAATAATTTTGCTAACCACATTGCTGCCTCACATGTTGTTTAACATTGCCTAAGAGTATTTAGAGTAATGGGCTGCCTAGTATGTGCCAGCATACCTCAGTGCAGTAAAATTAAGAGATTCAGAAGGATGTGTTTTAACCATAGCAGATGATTTGGGAGTGTATTTTAAAGCTTTAAATTATTTTTTATTTAAGATTTAGAAACTACCAAATCAAATATTATCTCACAAAGCCCAATGAAAAATGCATGTCTCTGTAAACTAGGTATTACAATAATAATCTATATGCTGGGTGGCTCTTTCTAAGAAAGAATGATTTGTTTCAGAGAATTTGTTATTGTTATAATATAGATGGAACACAAGAAATCTTCCTACAGGTGCTTAAAAATCAGTTTATTAACATCAATGGTGTAACTTGATCATGACTTAAATTTCTTGTTAATAGGCCATTGTACAATCTTTGCCAGATGTTTCCTGAGGCAGCCAGTGACAGTATTAAGTTTATCCTTCGAGATGCTGCACATGACATGGAAGAAGTAATTGAAGTCAAAGGCCGTGCAACATTTCCAGGTTTAGACACGGTAACGAATACATACTGCTAGGAAAATATCTTGTTCTTTCCATTAGTACAGAAATGCTGCTAAATGTGAGAGGACATTAAATTCAATTTTATATTTCAAAGTATGTCATGAATTATTGGCATCTATGACTTTTTAAGTTTCTCAGTATTTTAAATTGTTTTTCTGGAGATAGGTTGTAACAAAAAACCCCACAATAACAACAAAAAAACCCTGAGAAACAAACAACCACAAACAAACAACTCCCCCACAGGTTCTTCAGAATAGAAATGTGACTCTGTAATATTAATAAGAGGACAATATCTTAAAATTGCTAGTCCAGTTTTCATAGCAGAGCATTCTTTGTTTTCCTGATGAAACATAAATGGGTAGTTCTAGGACGAAGTGGTATTGTCAGTTATGTCCTGATTTCTTTAATTATGTTAGGTGCAAATGTTTTTAAAAGTGCTCCACAGAAGTGTGTTCCTAGGTTAACAAAAATAACAATGAAATATTATTATGGGTGTAAAAATACAACACTTCTTAGTACTTTATATTTGATAATTGCTAAATTAGTGACTCGGATAATTGACCTTTCTTTCTTATATTAGTAATATTTAAAAGTTTCAGTGGCCACACTAAATGTGAACAGACTGCTTTTTCAGTGTCTAGGTAAATGGCTATTAGGGAGTTCAGGAATGGAGTGTATGGAAAATGAGTATTCGTTTATTGTAGTAAAAAGTTTCAAAGACAAACCATAAGTCAGTAATCCAAAGGGACCTAATTGGTTTTTGTCTCCCAGCTTGATGAAGCAGTGCTACCTAATGGAATAATTAGACTATTGAAAGAAAATAGACTGAAGGATTTGCTTAGAAGATGTGGTTCTTACAGCTTGAAAAAATATTTATATTGAGTTCTTTTGAAGAGTCTTTATTCAGGATGTTTTGGATTTTGCAGGAAGTGTATTGTAGAGAGCTTTTAACTTCTATTTTTGTTTTGTTATTGGTGTCATTAGGGTGACAGTAACACTTCTGACTTTCATTCTCTTTAGTGGACTTTTTCGGGTTTCAAGCCATCATTACCTTTCTGGGGTGGAATTATATCACTTTCCTATTCTCAAGCACGTGTTTGAATGAATGTTCCTTAGACCAGTTGTGTTAGTAGACCTCAGATGTGCCTATAGTTAATCTAACCTGAAATTTGGACTGTGGTATTTAGTAAATGAAACAGTTCAGGGGAATACTTGTTTATGACAGAAACTTCATAGAAAGAAACAGAGCTGAAACAATAAAACGTTAGTTGTGTCTAGCTGACTGTGCATATATCCACTTAGGTAACTTTCAGAATTACCTCACAACTGATGTTTAACATCCTTATGGTCTTGACAGGAGGTTAATTGTAGCTCTCTGACAAGTCTCCTTCAGTAAAAGTGTACCTAATCGCTGTTTAGTTTTTCTGGCTGCAACCACTATTTGTTGATGTGTGCTAATGCCTGAGGGTCCTGGTTACTTAATTATCTGTGGTGAGGACCTGTTGAAAGGTGTCACGGGTCCTGTGTGGCCACTTGCTCATTTGTTTGTGGTGTGAGTGTATGTGTTGTGGTGGGCTGAAGGGGGTCAGATTTTCTTATGGAGTAAATGGGGTTGGGAAGCATAGTTCCTTCTTGCTTGTTCTTTCAGCTGCCTCGTTGAATTAATGCAAAGTTACAACTACCGTGGATATTCCATTTTGTCATGTAACTTAAACAGTCATCTAAATAAATAGGTCATGTATCATACCAGATTTCTCAAAGTGATGTACATTGGAGTGTTCTTAGACTATTACATTGCAGTTACTCATTCATCAGTTACATACGTGTAAAGTCAAGATCCTGGGAATAATTTCTTACTATATTTTGCCTTACTCTGTTTTATGTGCTATCAGCTTATTTATTTGAAGATTACATCTCTGCTGTTTCCAACTTCTGACTTCTGGCATCCAGTTGTAACACCTGCTTTTATGTACATGAGTCAGCTCCTTACTAAGGTATGTCTATGATGTTGCATCTCAGTATATAACTTCATTTCCTTTTTCCTTCCTAGGACTCCGAATATATGTGTTAGTGTTGATGTATATATTGGAAATGTACTGAAAAGGCAGCTTTATGTTTGCTATAGTCACAGATAGTAATAATTGGAAGAAAAAGTGAAGAGGAAAAAACCCTTGCAAGAGTACACTCCAACTCAAAACCATATCTAATCATTTTTTCAAGCTGCCATACAAGAGTTCCTTATATGGCAAATTACATGGGACTAATAGAACAGACTGAACACAGTCTGAAATCATTCATTAGCGGTTTCTCTTCTATACATTGCATTTGTTCCTACTAAGAAAGGTATTTACTTAAAAATTGGCAATATTTGTTTTCCTTGAAAATGTACCTAATGCAATGCGTTGCAGTGCAATTAAAATTTATGTCCTTATTTTTTGATCCAAATATCCTGTTTATATGTTTTGAAAGTTTTGAGCTAGTTGTTCTACTGCTGTCAGATATCCAAGTTGTTCTGAGCCTTGTATTTCCTTGGTTTATTTCTGAAGAACTTTTATTGTTTGTGGTTTAGCACCTTCTAGTGGCTAAACCAGTTCTGACAGACTTCTTACTCAATTCTGTATACAGTATTTTTAGTGAGGGCAAGGGAAAGCCAATGTTTTTCATGGAAGTCCAAAGGGTGTAATTTTGTAGATTTAAAATGTATACAACTTATTTAATATTTCTGCTTTTTGGGAGATCCTGTATTTGTGATACATAGCTTTCTAACTGTGAATGTTTTGTGCCTTTTTTTTTCCTTCTAGTGTCGCATCACAACGTTGCAAGATGTTATTAAAGGGTTATTTGTATGCTGTTTATTCCTGGAATATGTATCTCTCTCCAGAAGATTTGTACCAGAACTCATCAATTTTCTTCTTGGAGTACTTCACATATCTCTACCCAAAAAACAGGCCCAGGGTGAGTTTGTTTAGAGTAAATGAATAATAAATTGTAGTACTAGGGTTTATCTTTTAAATTCCAATCAAAATTTCACACTGAATTATTTTTTTTTACAAAAAAGACCAAAATCGTCTGCTAGGTTAGCCATACACAACCTTGATTCTTGGGCATCTTGCTGTGAACTAGATCCTATAGTGTTGTTGGCAGGAAGGAAAGAACTGAAGTTATTAAAGGAAATGAAGTCATGTTGCCCACAATACAGTATTTTTGCAATATTGTTCAGAACAGACTGTGTTATGGGACTGTGGTTTGAAATTCACAGTCCCTAACAGATTCCCAGTGAGTACTCTGTATCTTCACAGGGAGGCAGCAGCTAATGTTGCAGTGTCTCCCGCTTCAGCTAATACCTGTATCACCGAGATAAATGAGAGCAGTATATCACAAAGTTGGTATTTTTTTTTTTATTTATTTGACATGGATTTGTTGTAGTGTAACAGAGGGCAGCTATCCTCACAAGCACAATTAGTCTGTGCTGTAACATAACTGTGTAAACTTAGCAACTTGCACAGACAATAGGGTAAATAAAACTATTTTTCCAATTTGATCCATATGCTAGCAAAGGATTTTTACTTAATAGTCTTCCTCTTTCTTGGTGTTTTTTTTTTCCTTTTGGATTCATTTCTAGCTTTAAAGTTATTCTAGATCTGGGGCTTTTTTGTTGACAAGTTTAGTGACCGTAATTCACTTATGAGGAACTTTGTCAGAGCATAATAACTAATTCATGTGTTAGTCTCTCTGGGTCACTCTGAGTATCACTTAGCATGTGTGATGAGACTCTGTAGGCAGCGTATTCTCAAGTGAAAAATTCGATTATTTGTTGGCAAACTAGTAAGACATCTGGGATTTAATGAAGTACAGGCTACGTATTTATATGCTCATCACTCTTGATAAGATACCTGAAGAGTCTCTGTTCTCTACGTAGTCATCAGTCTGGTGAGGAAGGTTCAGCTTCTGTTGCTGCAGTATTCATCTTCAGTAGTACTGAGTGGTTGTCTGGTTGTCTTGCAGCTCCCTTCTTCCCCCCCCCCTTAGGATTGTTACGCTTTTCCATGCTGGCCTTTTTTTTTTTTTTTTTTTTTTTCCCTCTTTTGAGTTTTTGAGCTACTTATGATCCCTTTCTCAACAAGCTTAGCACTGCAGTTTCACCTTTATTATCTTGTATGGCTGTACTCTACAGACTTTCTCCCAGCTGCTTCTCACAGCTTAGCAGTTTCCTCTGAAGTGTGAGCCAAGATTGCACAGCTGGGCTGCATCAGACCTAAGCCCTGGATTCTCGGAGCAGGGGCAGCTGAACTCTTAGAAGGAGTTGGGAAGAGGTTAGAGTGGGTGGGTTACATAGCACTTAAAGTATTTTCTCCTTTATGTAATCTTAGAAATGTTTGATCTACAAAGGTTTTAGTACAGTTAAAATGTAAGATTCTGCAAGATAAGAGACTATTTAAAAATATTTAATGGTAATTGATGATCAAGTGTTAGCCTTTTTTTTTTTAATTTCCTTTGTATTTCTGTTAATGATTTTGCACTAGTTAAATTTGCATGGTGTTGGTTTCTGTTAGCAGTGAGGAAAAGCTCAATAAAAGATACATAAGAGGCATGGTGTTCTCTTTGAGAATGTTTCAGTCAGTACTGATGTTTTGAAGTTATCGAAGTATCCAGTCATGTTTTCAAATATTCATGGTGGAAGTATTGCTGTTAAATATGATGATTAGGCTGTCAACACGGATTATTTTAAAATGAGCACAAGTCCAGTTCTCTGGAATGTTTATATACTGTCATGTGAAAAAATGTATTTGGGTTCAATTTTGACAGTAAATAGAATCGTCAAATAGAGCTCTTATTGTTTTAATTTTATGAGCATGATCCATTAATTTCTCACATGAAAAAGCTATATGGAATACAACTTCATAGAAGACTGAAATAGAGTCTGCTTTAGACTTAAAAAACAGTTATTACCTAAAAAAAGGAGAAAAGCTGGAGGTGGAAGGAGTGGGAAGAAATTGTCATTGTTGATAACCTTAGCTAATGGAATTGTTAACGAGATCTGCTATCCTCTCACAAGTAAAGCAGATAATGAGACTCCCATATCTTAGTTCCTGATCTTGCATATGTCTGTGTGTCGTAATCTCATAACTTTGGGTCTCAAACTTTATGAATCTTTATTTAAGCATACTGTCTTCTGGCCAGTCTGTAAAGAGCCATGTACAGGTTCTAGAGCATGTAAATAGTCTTAACTTAAGGTTTGAAAAAGTTTTCAAGTAAGTTCCATTGTAAGCTTGCGGGATGTAAGGAAAACAAAAAAAGAAAGAAAAAACAAAAAAGGTCCAGCACAGAGGCTGCAAATTGTTTTCTCCCTTAGCCATGAAATTCCTCAGATGCTTCTTTCATGTTGGTCTGTAAGTACCACTTTGCAGATCAGCTCATGATCAGAAGCACAACGATTCTTAGGTGTTTTCTGTGTGCTCTGCCCCATTATGTATTCTGTGTTCTGTGGTATTCTTGTCTTAAAACTACTTAGCTGGAGTGGGAGAGGACTTTACAGCATGTACCTGAGGGCCCCTGCTGAGAGGACGTGGGTGGGGCTTGGTGCTGTAGTGCAACTGTGGGCTCTCCCTGCTCCAGGTCACTGTGCTGCTTGACCACTTTCTGGTCAAAGCCTTCTGCTTGTAACTCCATGGTAAAGTCCTGTGCCTCCCCTTTCCTTTTAAGCATATCCACTACTCCATCCTCGCTGGCATTTTAACTAGTCTGCCCTGTGGGGAACAGGATGCAATGTACCTATGTGTCTTCTCTCCCTCCCTACATAGAGTCGTAGAATGAACCCTGGAATGGTTTGGGTTGGAAGGGAACTTCAAGATCATCTAGTTCCAACACCCCTGCCATGGGCAGGGACACCTTCATCTTGACCAGGTTGCTCAAAGCCCCATCCAACCTGGCCTTGAACACTTCAGGGATGGGGCATCCCCAGATTCTCTGGGTAACCTGTTCCAGTGTCTCACTATCCTCAGAGTAAAGAATTTCTTCCTAATATCTAATCTAAATCTACCTTCTTTCAGTTTAAAACCGTTACCCCTTGTCCTATCTCCAGGCTCCCTGATCAAGAGGCCCTCTCCCTCTTTCCTGTAGGCCCCCTTTAGGCACTAGAAGGCTGCTATAAGGTCCCCTGGAACCTTCTCTTCACCAAGCTGAACAACCCCAACTCTCTCAGCCTGTCTTCATAGGAGAGGTGTTGCAGCCTTCTGACCATCTTCACAGCCCAGCTCTGGACCCACTTGAGCAGGTCCATGTCATTCTTATGTTGGGGGCCCCCAGAGCTGAACACAGTACTCCAGGTGGGGTCTCACAAGAGCAGAGTAGAGGGGCAGAATTGCCTCCCTCGACTTGCTGGCCATGCTTCTTTTGATGCAGCCCCGGATGCAATTGGCTTTCTAGCCAATTTCTAGCTAGCGCACATTGCAAGCTCATATTGAGATTTTCATCCACAAATACCCCCAAGTCCTTACCAGGGCTGCTCACAAACCACTCATCACCCAGCCTGTATCCATCCATGTTTGGGATTGCCCCAACCCAGATGAAGGACCTTAACACTTGGCCTTGTTAAAGTTCATGAGGTTCACACATGCCCACCTCTCAAGCCTGTCCACGTCCCTCTGGATGGCATCCCTTCCCTCCAGCATGTCGGCCACACCACACAGCTTGGTGTCGTCAGCAAACTTTCTGAGGGTGCACTCAGTTCCATTGGCCATATCGCCAACAACAATGTTAAATAATACAGGTCCCAATATGGACCCCTGAGGGACCCCACTCATCACTGGTCTCCACCCAAACACTGAGGTGTTGACTGCAACTCTGAGCGCAACCATCCAACAAATTCTTTATCCACCAGTGATCCATCCATCAAATCCATGTCTCCAATTTAGAGACAAGGATGTTGTGTCTGCCAGTATCAAATGCTTTTTACAAGTCCAGGTAGATGACGTCAGTCACTCTTCCCATATCCACCAATGCTGAACCCCATCATAGAAGGTCACCAGATTTGTCAGGCACAATTTGACCTTTGTGAAGCCATGTTGGCTGTCACCAGTCACCTCTTTGTTTCCATGTGCCTTAGCAGAGTTTCCAGGAGGATCTGCTCCATGTTCTTACCAGGCACAGAGGTAAAACTGACTGACATGTAGTTCACCATGTCGTCTTTTTTCCCTTTTTAAAAATGGGGTAGTTTTTCTCCTTTTCTAGTCACTGGGAACTTCACCAGCCTGCCACAACTTTTCAAATGTGATAAAGAGTGGCTTAGAACTTTATCTGCCAGTTCCCTTGGTACCTTCGGATGCATCTCATCAGGTCCCGTGGACTTGGGCACATTCAAGTGATGGTCTTGAACCTGATCTCCTAGGGTGGGCAGTACTTCATTCTCCCAGTCCCTGCCTTTGGATTCAGTGAATTGGGTGGTGTGATTAAAGCACTTACCTATGGTTGTACCCATGCTCTCTGGTGTTTTCCATTATTTTTGAAAAACACAATACTGATAAAGTATTTTTTAAGACAGTATGGTTAAAAACGTAAAAAAAGTTCTTGGGTTTTCTTCCTTCAGAAAGCATGCTTAGAATTGATCTTGTTTAATGATGATTGTTCTTGGTTTTTAGGCTATACTGTCGTGCATCCATTTACACCAGTGGGGAAGAATTTAGAACTGCTGATGGTGTGTGATAAGAAGGATCTGGAAAGTTGGCAGAAGCAAAATCTGCCATTGAGTATTGTGACAAGGTTAGAGGAAAACAGCAGAACAGAATTGAATCATATCAGGTACGTAGGGAATGTGAACAAAAGAAATTCCAAACAGACCATTTTTTGGGTAACTTCAGTGACAAGAGCTTTTTAGGAGTAAAAATAGGAATTGTGAGTTGGTCTGCTTTACTTTTATGGTACTACTCTGGCATATGAAACTGCTAATGTTTTGCCAGAATCTTATGCAGAGCACTTGTTGGAGTGCTCAGCCCTTCCATTTGTGGATGTGAACTGTGGAAGATGACGTAGAGGCAGAGGAGGTGCTCAGTACTTTGAACTGCCAAGCTCTTCAGAAGCAAATAACTGTATTTACATACAAACTACGTAAGAAAGTGTCGCTTAAGTAATAAAACTTAAGTAATGTTCAGCCTCATTTTTCACCTTGTTCATGTGTTACAGTAGAACTTATTTCAGGGATGAATAAGCATTTTGTTACGAAGTTCAAAAAGAAACCTAAACCCAAAATAAGTTTTAGAACTTCAGAACCAGTACCAGAACACTTTTAGAACCAGTATAAAAACTTCTTACTCTACAGAAGTGGCAAAGACACGATACTGGCTTGTGCTCTGTGCACTGACATTTAGATTTGTTGCTATGGATTTCTTGGCTATTTGCTTATAGTAGGAGGCTGAAATTTCTAGTGTGAATTAACAACTAGAAACAGCCTTGTAACTGGTTCTGTCAGGCATTCTTAATATTAGACACTCCCAGATTTAATTAATTTTATTCATTTTACTTGAAAATCCACTACAGGTTTTGCAAGTGAAATTGTTAAATTATTTTGTGTGTTAACAGGTTATCGTGTCTAGCCCTGTGTTTTGACCTTATTAAAAAATGTGCAGCTTTGTATGAGTCTTTACCATCATTCCATGAAATAATGCATCCTGTTAGAATACTTCTTACACAACATGTGCCAGTGAATGAATATCCTGAACAAATGCAGGTACGTGTTCCTCAAGAATGAAATAATCGATATGATTATTTTATTAATACATTCTGTGATCTTCATCTGTGCTTAAACAAGAACCAAGTATAAGCATCAGTGAATTTTTTTTTTTTTTTTAAGGATCAGGCGTTTGCCTTTTGTGGTCTTTAAAAATCATAGTGATGTTTCTGTGGAAAAAACAAAGAGCGCAGAATGTTTAGAAAAGATATTTTTTCACTGAGTATCTTGCCCCTCTAATTGAAGAGAATAGCACTTAACTTGTAATAATGTAACATTTCATGTTTATAAGAATAGTAGTCCAGTCATCCAGTTGCTCTTGTACTTTTTGTAATGAAAATTATCTGTAAGACCTTAGTAGTGTTTATAACTGTCTAAGTAGAACTAAAGTAAACATGCCTGGTCAGTTACCTTATTTAGAACAGGGCAGTTGTTGATTTTTATAGCAATGAGGTTCAAATTTTTAATCTGTCTTTTCTGAATGTAGCAGAATTGTCCTCTCCTCAAAGAGGCATCATGAAATATCCTTGGAGAACAAGATTTTGTAATGTAGTGATGGAGTATGGCCTATGTTTTTTGCCATCAAAATAAACAAAATGAACATTCATTCATGAAAGTACCCTGAAAGGCATAGTCTGAGTTAAACTGGCTTTAGTCTTGCTTCTTCCTCTGTTAGGTGAAACTACCTGCAGACCTTTCTTATTGTCCATGATACCATTGGAAACTTCCAAAAGTGTTTAAAAATTATCCACCTGCAAGGCTTACAGCATTTCGGTGTTAGCAATGTCCTAGTGAACAGCAGTGATTTTACCCATAAAAAAAACATAGGGGGAGAACGTTACTGTTGATTAAGTTTACAATAGTTTGTGAATTATGGTGTCTTTGATATGCTTTTAAAATTGTAATTTGATTTGCATTTTCAGGAATGGTATCACAGTGCTCTGAAAGAGCTAGAGAACAAAGTAAAACACTATACCCCACTGATATGTGAGAAAAAGAAGCCAGTGCCATTGAAACAGTACACGCCTAAAATTGTCAAAGTGTAAGTAAAGCAATGCTTCATACAAAGGAAAAGTGTGTTTAAACATTAAGATTTTCAGCAAGCTAAAAGCATTTGGAAAAGAGGACATAAAACATATAACTGTTTTTCTGGTAGATTTTGTGCACAAATCACAAGGGACCAGCTACTTGGGTGGTAGGGAGGGAAAGGAAAAGGAAGAAGGAATTCTAAGAAATACAGCAAAGATTATCTTGTAGAAAAAGTAGCGCTGGAAATCAACTCTTGCCCATATAATTAATTTTAAATGAATAAATTTCAAGATGAAAAGAGGGTGTTGATATTATCTAATCAGGTGCTTTAACAAAGGGGGTGTTGGTATCTAATCAGGTGCTCCATCAAGCATTCAAGTGTGAAGAACAACAGTGAGTAGTTCATGTGTATATGAAGGTAAGGATGGATGGTGAAAGTACTGAGGGATGCTTCACTGGTGCAAAAGATAAGGCAGACTATTCCTGTACTCTTCATCACAGATTATAACAAATAATCAGTCAGATTAAGCATTCCTTTAACCATACTTGCCCGGTTCCTCTCTCTCCCCCAGCCAAGCAGCTTTCTACCTTCCAACAGCAGCAATGACAAAAAACGTGGGGTTTTTTTTCCCCTTCTTTACAGAGCTTGTAATGACCATGTGCACTTTTGTATTCTGTTTTGGAATTAAATTTTTGGTTTTGTAGATAGTAGAACAGTAGTCTGATTCAGGAAGTCTGCCTTGTATTTGCTGCTGACTTATTTAGCTATGTTGGTTATCCACAGGGGCATAAATTGTCTGCCTTATTTATTCTAGTAATTGAAGAGGACAACTTTCCTCCACCATACTGTACACATATATCCCAAGTTAACTGATGAGACTTTTTCTGTAGAATTCACCAGCAGAGAAAGTCTGCAAAACCTGAAAATACTATTGGGAGATTCCGTGTTTCTCCAGACATCTTTGATTCTTTTACTCTAGCTTTTTCAGTCAGTTCAAAATGCAGGCTACACATGGGGGATTGAAGTGTAAGTGTCGTCTACTTGTTGTCTGCATGATGAAGACATGCAGGTAGAAGGTCTGGTGAGTCTTTCTGGTACGTTCATTGGGCAGCTCCTTCTTTTGCAAGTTAATCATATAATATGCAGGAATTAAAATACTGAGTTAGTATTCATACAAAAACTCGCTCCTTATAAACATGAAAAAGTTGGTTTTGTTAAGGTGTTCTATGCTCATACATACGTTCTCATTTCAGTTTAGAGTTTGGAAGAAAGCAGGGAGGCAGCAAGAAGGAGCAAGAAAGAAAGCAGTTGGTTCAGAAGCATAAACGTGAACTTAAAGGAGCTATTCGTGAGATTCGGAAAGATAACCAGTTTCTGGCTAGAATGCAACTTTCAGAAATCATGGAGAGGTAATATAGCCTTTGTTTCAGTACCAGTTTTGGGGTTGTTCTGCTGTGTGTTCATTTCTTTGCTGCGTGCCAAGACTGACAATAATGATCAACCATGTTAAATAAAATTGGACACTTTGGGGGAAAAACAAACATTTTCAATAGAGATCTTTTTACATGTTTTCAACTTTGCAGTTTCATTTTTTTAGTTTAAGAATATGCACAATGTTTTTATTTAAAGCATGTGTTGGTAAAATTTTAGAGTTGGGGGCCTTTTCATAAATGAATAACTATTGTCTAAATATATTTATTTTCCCTAATGCAATCTTTCTGAAATATTTTATATCTTGAATGTTTGTTTTACAGAGATTCAGCCAGAAAAAGAAAAGTGAAAGAGCTTCTTGGTAGCCTTGCTACACAGGAAGGTGAATGGAAAGCAATGAAAAGGAAAAAAGGGAAGAATTAATTTGGACTATCTACAACAGGAAACTGTTTTTACTGCCATATAAAATACCCCAATCTTGTGGCTTTTGAACACATTTTAATTGCATTATTTGGATGCATTCGTTTTGAGGAGGCAACATCAGATCTGTCTGAAAAAGTGAACCTGCTTATTGGAAAAATGCACGGGTCTTCACAAGGAAAATAAATATAACACCTTTGTATCTGGTATAGTTCTCTTTATTTTAATACTAGAGAGTATTTGGATGAATAATCAGAATGCCTAGGTGTGTGTGACCAGGTTTTAGTCTAACTTGAACCTACACACGCACAAAAATTGTACAGCAGAAACACTTTGTTATCTTTTTAGTACTGAATATTTGCAGGCAGCTCTCATAATGGCAGTATATTTACAGTTTAAGCAGTAACATCTTAATTAGTCTGTAGTATTGGGAGATTCTAATTCATGTCTATGTATTCAGTGGAGTAATGGAATTGGCTTTCAAGCAGAAGTCCTTTGTTAAAGTTGTACGTCTGTTCATCTCTTCAGTAAGTTTTGAATTGAGCACAGCTCTGAATTTCTTAATCATCTAGGGCGGTTAACTAGAATTCCTCAGTGTATTCATAACTGTCTGATTAAGTGGACAGTGAAATCTTTAACTCTCTTCCGCTTACTTTATCATGTGTGTCTGATTACTGGTAACTGCCCAGCATGACTTTGGAAAACATCTGCTCTTCAAATAGAGCCAATAAATACTTCTAACACTTTTTGTTTATACTATATTTGTGAAGAAACATTGCAATGAGACAAAGAGCATCACGACTATTTAAAGGTGCTAGTCTGAACTATGTTCACTATTCAGGTATTTGCTGTAATCTAGCTATTTGTTAAGTTCAGTGACAGTTGTTATGCACTGAAGAAAATTGTAGTATTTTCTTTGAAAACTCTTATGAAAGTGAAATCACCTTTGGCAGTAATATTCCAATTTCAGTCTAAGGAACAAACTATAAAGAACATTCTATAATGAATGAGGTTCTTTACAAAAACAAACAAAACCCCCAAATCTCTTCCATTTTCAAATGTTGTTCGTAGATCTGATCTCTTGTGGTTTGGCCAATAGGTAACTCAGACATGGTAATGCTCACCTACTGTTCGTGAAGAAACAAACACTGGCAGTAATTCTGATTTAACTGTTAGGCCTAGTTGTTTCAGACTGGTTTAGAATGTTCTGCGTTTTTGTTTGTTTTTCAAGTGAGACTCATAATGGAAGCAGAGCTAAAACTAGGTGGGGATGAGTTGAAACATTTAAGCTTTACATTTAAACTCTCATAACAAAACTATCTTTGTGAGGTAAGTCTCGTTAAAGGTTTACATATGTATGTTCCTCAAAAGAGAAAAGCACTTTTTTTGAAGAAAATGGGTTTTATGGAATCTCAGTAGGACTAGCAACACAAGTTATGTGTGATTATCATCAGCTTTTTTAGCTTGCAAGACCAGTTCTGTTAAGTGTTAAAATAGGCTGGAGACTATGTGCATGTTGGGGAGATATTCATGTCACATAAAAATTAGTAAGACTTCTGTGTTTGAAATTCATTCTCGCTTCTGAATGAAATACATTTTCAGTTAACCTGTCCAAAATGGGTAAAGCCATCTTCTGAAACTTCAAAAGGTTCTAAGTATACCTCCTGTTTTATTTCCATTTGGCACAGTATGGATTTTTTTTTCCTCTTTAAAACAAGCAAACAAACAACAAAAAAAAGCTTATCTTTAAAACCAATACTTTTTGTATAGTTCAAGCCAAAAACTTAAAACTGAAGTCATGAGGAAGTAGTGACTTCCTATTTTGTGCTATAAATCAGCTCTTTCAGTTTGGGGTTTTAGTCTCGGTGTATTTCTCCTTTGCACAAATAAACTGTCAAAAAAGTATTATTGTATATTTATCTGACTTGATTTTTCCAGTGGCAAGTAGCTTCAGAGGATTTACTCAGCAGGGTATTAGAATCACAGAGAGGCTGACAGCTGCACTTTGATTCTGAGGCAGTGATTTTTTGATGCCAGTTGCAGCTTGTTCTTCCTCAGTAAGAGAGGTAATAAAGAAACAAGGGAGAGCCACAAGTAAGATGGGGTGATGGTGTTTGCAGGAAGGGATGGCTTTTTTTTGAGACAAGAGAATGAGAAGAAATATCTTGCAATGCTGGTGAAAAAAGATAAAGGATGGGGAAACCTCAGTTGATAAACTTGCATGACTTGGTTGTGTTTTTTGGGGGTGGGTTTTTGGGTTTTTTTTCAGTGAATTAGGTCTGGCATGGATAACTAAAATTTTCCATGTAGTTTGAACACTGAGTATAAAATACTAAGATGAACACCCTGCATGGCATTGAATGCTTTAAAATATTAATGTTTGGGTTAATACTAGTGCTGTTCAGTGATAGAGCAGGGAAGTTAAAGCCAGAGTGGAAGAGGTGTTACTGGAGTAAAAAAAACAAGACTGACCTAAGAAAAAAAAAATACATAAATGTACTCTGAAAACCAAATTTAAGTAATTATCTATCAGACTGGCCTTCCACAGGGACTGGGGTGGGCAATGACCTATCTCATTCTAGAAATGTGTTCTAGATGTGTTCACATGCAGGATTGTATGACATGGTTAACTGTGATAACACAGCTGGGCTCAGTGAACTGCAAAAGCTTTTGGCTGGTAAGTTTAACAACAGGAAGAGCTGGATTTTTTTTTTTTTTTTAAATGCATCTGAGTTCAGAAGGCGCCTGGCCAGTTATGTGCAATGATTCAGAGCCAAAAGAGTCTTTCTACATATATTTTCTGAACATTACATGCTTATTCATGCTTACTCTGGAGCACCTCAAGCAGAACCTTGCCTCCAAGTCAGCAGTGATCCTTGTGTAATCATTCGGTTTTCAGAGTGTGTACCATATCTACCAAATTCCTTTTGTCACACCAAACCAGGTGCATAAAATGCTCAGGTAAGCAAGAGTAGCTACTCACTGTTTGACCTAACTGGCACTTTAATCCTGATGTTACGCTTAGATAAGCTGCTCCAAATCTAATCAGTTGGGGGATCCATGACAGAGGCGTTGCTGTTGAGTGAAAGGTCCTCATCCAGGTGTTAATAACGATAAATCCACATCACTGACCAGGCTGCCTTACCTTGAAGGGAACCAGGAGTCCTTTAAACACCTGACCTAATTAGCTTTAAACATCCTTATGTATTTCAGACTATGAAAACACAAGTGCTTAGTCCACTTGTAACTATATACTCATATTTTAATGAGGCAGCTTGGATACCAGGCACAGCTGGACAAGAGACCAATGCTGGGTGGTGCTACTGATACCAGATCTAGGCACATTCTCCATGTTAAAAAACTTAACAGTTCCAAGGGAGGGGGTTGTTTAAGGAACAGAGTCACCCTCTTTTGCAACTACCTTTTTTCTGTTTGTCAGATAAGTGAAAGTTTCCTGGTATCAAAGCTGTGGCTAACTGCTGCTGCAAGGTGGTTGTGTGGCAACCAACGGAAGAACATTCCCCTCTTCTTGGAACAAGTGGGTTTTCACTAAAAAAAAAAAACCAAAATATTTAAGGCAAGAAGGAACGGCTGTGGTGCGAGGTACGAGATACCCTGTTAAACTGTAATCAAACTGTTAATTTACAAGGACGGAGGCTATCTTGACAAGGCCCTTCCCTCAGTACTCTCTCAGCCGCCGTGCCCTGCCTTCGTCGCTCCCTCAGCCCCGAGCAGCGGCGGCAGCCTGCCCGCCCGCCGCCGCGCTGAGGGGACCCCGCCGGGCCGCCGCCATCCCCCTGGCAGGGCGGCGGGCTCCCTCCCTACCCGGTGCGGGGCCGCGGGAGCGGCTCCACCGCAGGCCGGAAGAGGAAGGCCGCCGGGGAGCTGCGGAGGGCCGGGGAGGAGCCGCCGCCCGCCCAGCCCGCTCGCAGCATCCCCAAGGGAGGGCTCTTGCCAGGCGGAGTGGACCCGCCCCAGCATCCGGAGGGCCCGGCTTGGCCCTCCCTGAGGAGCGGTAGGTGGCCCGGAGCGGGGCAGGCTCCGCCGGCGGCGTGGGAGGGCGGGCGGGCGGAGGAACGGGTCTGGGCCGGGCACGGCGCGCCTCGGCGGGGCTGCGGGTCCCCGGGGGTCTGTCCCCGCGGCCTGCCCCGGCGGCGGCCGAGGGTGCCTCGCCGGGGGGAGAGCGGGTCCTCGCCGCTGACACCATATCTTTCCAGGGCTGTCCCTTTCTCGCTTGGCGGCCCCATGGTCCTCTGGGCTTTGGTAGCTCTGGGAAATTGGGGTTTTGTTTTATTTTGTTGTTTGTTTGTTTGTTTGTTTTTATGGGTGTGTTTTTTTTTTATTGCCCCCGATTGAAACTCCTGCGCTTGACCTCAATCAGGGCTTTGTTAAGGAGTCTGAGGAGCCTTCCCAAGACTTAGCAAGGTAAAGCCGGGCCTAGGACATTTCGGGGAGAGTGTGTGTGAAGAGGTGGTAAGAAAACATCAGAAGTATGAAATTCTTCCTGCTGGCTGATGACAAATCCGTGTTTGTGCGTTAGGGCAGGGCCAGCTTGGTGGCTGATCCCTTCCTGAGAGGCACAGCCTCACGGCCCGCCCCGGCCTGGCCGGAGCTCGAAGGCAGAAGCGGTGAGACGCAGGCGGGGAGCGCTGAAGGGGGTGGCTGGGGCACAAGTGTCCCGAGAAACAACTTCCCTAAACTGAAAATCCGCTCCCCCACCCTTCAAACACGTCTCACAGAAATCAAAGGTCATGGTAGAGGTGAGGTGTTTTGGTTTTGCTGATGGGATGCCAGGGCCTATAAAATGTTTGGTGTTTTCCTGCCTAGCAAAAAATACAGAGAGGTTTGAACAACAAAACTGATGGAGCACAAAGGCATGTACAGGTAGTACCTTGGGATATTGCGTAAGCCAAAAGCGGAGCTGAATGAAAGGTCAGTGCGAGCATTGATAGGTTCAAGACACATGCGAGCTGAAATGGCCCTGAGGGTGAGGTGTAAAGGATGTGACCCTGTGTAAATAACCCTGGAATAAAGTTCAGCTTGGTCATACAATTCAGTGGATGAATAAACAAATTGGGAGGAAAAACAAGATAGAATCTGCCACAATGAACACATCCTTCAACTCATGGACCTAGGGCCTGGGAGGATTTGCCTAAAGGAATGGTTGTTTTGGCTCCAGATGCTCGTATATCATTTGGGTAAACGAATAATGCTAAATACTTGTAGCGGTGGTGATTTACCATTTTAAATAAAAGGATCCTGAACATAGCCAAACTACTCCACTGTCAGATTTAAGAGCATTATGCCAAGAATTTAATAAACGGGTTGCAGGTGGCCACCTTCTGTGTTTGCCTCATAGTGTTTGAACTTTAATTATGCTTCAGTGCTAGTAAACTGAATCCACCGATAAAGAAATGTCACAATATTATTTATTGCTGAGCATAACAAAGAGTTATGATCTTCAATTAGTATAATATGATGTTATATGTATAAATGCTCTGTATGTAATACTGTATGTCTTGTCTGGAGTAGAATTTATATTAAGAATTGCTCAGTTTTTTTCAATCCTGGCCCATCAAAGTCAGTGGATATTTTGGCATTGATTGACTTTATATGAAATTTTGTCTCCTTTTTTTACTATTTTAGTGCAACAAATGTTCAGGAACTTCTCAGTAACAGGGACTGCAAATTGTTTGGTTTACGATTGAGATTACAGTGTAATGTTTTACAAGTCTGAAGTTTGCAGTTTCATGGCTTGTGTGTTAATTTTGAGATCTATTGAAACAGGTTTTTTTTTCGGGATACGGACTGACTTCTTTATTTGTTAAATACTGAACATGATATGGCCTGCCTCCATCTTTAAGACAGTTTTGGAGAATTATTAAAGAAAGTTGATAGTTCTGATATTTCTGACAAACGAAAACACTGCCTTAATCACTTGGTGCCCCAACTCATATAGCCTGTCAGTGGCTGTGATCCAGAGAAAGAAAAAAACTTTCAGAATTTTGTGTTGTTTCTTGAGTTGCTGTTGCTCTCCAGGATTTCTCTTGAAGACAGCATTCCTGCAATAATTAGGAACTCTACCTTATTTTTTTTAATCGCTATTGCTTTAGTCATTTCTAGTATGTACTGAAGGCATAAGGAATCTGTTAGTTACTTGAATGTGGATATTCAAAACAAGAGTGCCCTTTCTTACCTATTTTATTGTGCTGAGTTGAAAACGTGGGAAAGTTGTATTAGCGTTGCTCACATGTTAACAAGCTTTAAAGGCTCTTTAGCTCTGTGTTTTATTTGAGATGCTCCTATAATAGTTTGTTATCTTATTGCCCTTGTAGCCTGTTTTGGACTCAAGCAAACTTGGTGCTGAGCTAGGCTGGAGAGTTGAGACTCCTGTTCCCTTGAAAAATGGGTAGCTTAATATAGCCATAGCTTTCATTTATTTTTGTGAAGTGTGTAGAGAGCGAGAATGAATCAGCAAGATAATCTTATGAAAGGCCTGCAAAATGCTGCTGTTGACTGGATATAAATGTAACTTTTTAGAAGCAGAGCACCTGGGAACATGGCCCTGCGAGAGAGAGAAACCAGCAGCAGCTCCATCAATGACAAGCAAGAACAGAACTGCAGTCGTATTATTACAATTGTCTTCCTGGCACTCTTCATTGACTTGTTGGGATTTGCTCTCATCTTGCCACTGTTTCCTTCTATTCTTGATTATTACAGCCAGACTGAGGTAAGCAGAGAAAGTCAGCCTGCTGAAAATGTTAGGTATGAGACCTTTAGGGGTATGAGACCTTGTTGGGATTTGCTTTCATCTTGCCACTGTTTCCTTCTATCCTTGATTATTACAGCCAGACTGAGGTAAGCAGAGAAAGTCAGCCTGCTGAAAATGTTAGGTATGAGACCTTTAGGGAAAGATGAAAGAAAAATCCCTTGCCTTGGGACAAACCAAATAGCTGTAGGTAGAATAATAATATCCAGTGGATTTAAATGGTTTATGGACTGAATTTGTTTTTGAACTTCCATGAGACTCCTCTCTTGCTTTTTCATTAAAATGAGGGACTTGTTTGGGGGAAAATTCAGGTATTTGTTAGGGGCTGGTCCTTGTTATTACCAGTGCATTTGTGACTTACACTGATGTTACTGGTGAGTCAGAGTAAAGACAGACCATAATGGATCTGCGTACTGGGGTTTATAAGAACCAAAGAGATAAGAGCTTTAACCCTACTTGAGTCTTTCACACACTCTTGCTCCTACCTCCAGCATCATGTTCACTAGGTCTCAACTTCCATTCTTAGCAGGGAGCTGGCTGCTGGTCTGGGAACACAGGGCAGAAAGCTGTGTTGGTTCCCTGCTACGCAGCTGCTCACAGTTACCGTTCTCAGGTGTTGCTGGATAAGATGAAGAAGTTGTCAGGGGAGAATTATTTTTGCAGCCCGCACTTCTATCTTGCTGCCCCTGTCTAACCCCACTCCAACTGCAGCTGTAGCCTTTGTCTTTCTTACAACCTTGTCTCTAACCTTAATCATGGGTTCTGATCTCCTGGATCTTCCCCTACTTCCAGTGTATTTCATATAGCCAAGATCTTCATCTCCTTTTCAGGGCCCCCTTCTTTTTTTCAAGTGTTCCTCCTCTTTTCAGGAACCATTTTTTTTTTCACACTACCTTTTCTTTCCTGACCTTCAAACCCCTTGTTCTCCCAGTCTGATTAGTATATGTGCAGAGGGATAGAGTGTGTCTCATGTTGCTTTATTAATTGAAGGATCCAGGACATGCCACTTCTGTTTTGTTCAGGCCTGCTAATGGCTAAAATCTGATGATTTAAAAAAGTTCAAATTCAGATATTCCCTCACTCAAACACATACACCCAATTATCTGCTGCCTGTTAGCATTCACAATTTAAGTTATTTTTAGCCTGTGACGACTGATCAACCAGAACATCTTCACAAGGAGGAGGGAAGGAGTCATCTAACATTACCTCTAGTTCACTAAGCTCTGATGAAAATAAGCAAGCGTCTTTGAAAATAAAACAGAGAAACTGTCTTCCTGCTACTTCCTAGCTATCTGTTTTGCAGGATGGATTCTATTTGTCATTGCAACGTGGTGTGGACTGGTTTGCAGTGATGGTTGGGATGCCTCCAGAGAGGAAATACAACAGCGTCTTGTTTGGAGGTATGGAAATTAAACAAACAAGCTAACAGACTTCCTCCCTCCCCCCCCCCCCCAAAAAAAAAATAATAGTGTGTTGTTTTCAAGTTATTTACAGTGTTGATGTGAGGAATGATGAACAATGAGGAAAATTACAAGAAATACAAAAAGCATACTTGCCTGTTACTAGATTTAGACTTAAATAACACAGAAAACGTCTCTTACAGTAGGCTATAAATGGTATTGTTTTCACTACGTTGATAGCAATAAAGAGTTGGACAGCCCTATTGCTGTCATTTGGATACAACTAGACAGACAGGAGGAATATGCCAAGAGGAACCTTCTGAAATGGTATGGACAAATGTGAAGTCCTGACACTGGGAAGGAGTAGTCCCTTGCAGTGATACTGACTAGCAGGGAGCAGCTCTGCTGTAAAGGCCCTGGAGATCCTGGTGAGCAGCAAGCTGAGCATGATCCAGCCCTGGCAGCAAAAGCACCAACAGCACCTGGGCTCTACGGACACAAACAGAGCCAGCAGATTGGGGGATGCGATCATTCCCCTCTACTCAGCACTTGTTAGACCATATCTAGAGCATTGCATCCAGTTTTGGCCTCCCAGTACAAGAAAACATTCATAAACTGCAACAAGTTCAGCAGAGAGCCAGGAAGACAGAGGGTCTGGGGAGCCTTGGCTTGTTCAGCCTGGAGCTATTAGCGCCCTTCTATCAAGAAGACAGTGAGGCATTTCACTGGTGCGTGGTGGGAGAAGGAGAGGCAACAGGCGTAAGTAGAAGCAGGGGAGGTTCAGAGTAGAAATAAGGAGGAACTTTTTCACAGTGAGGATGGCCAGTGTAACAGGTTGCCCAGAGAGGTTTTGTAGTCTCCATCCTCAGAGGCTGTGAAACCCTGAACAATCTAGTCTAACCTCGTAGCTGACCCTGTGAGCAGGTGGTGTGAGTAGGTGACATCCAGAGGTCCCTTTTAACCTGAATTATCCTATGATCTTGCCCAATTTGTTCTACAGATTGTTACAGACCTGCTGTTTGTTATTGTCAAGCTGCCAGCTGAGGGTCAGGAGCCTGCTGTGCTAGACCCTGCACAGTCACAGAAATTACTCTCCCTTCACAATTGATCTGCATGTGATTGGAGGTCAATCAGTAGGAAACACTGGAATTAGAAGCTTGTGAGTTCAAGTCTCGCCTCCCCGCTGGGCAGCTATAGTGCAGCACTGCTTCTAAATCTCATTAGTCCTATTAAAAGCAGGAGAGCTGCTGACTTGCAGGGTCTAGAAGCATTTGCTGTCACTAGAATGCTGGTGTGGGTGAGCTCCAGCAGCAGTAGTGCAGGAGACTCAGCAGCATATGTCATGTTACACATTAGAGGCTCTTTTGGCTCCTTGCGATCTAGAGAGTCGTGAGGAAACTGAAATTTTGGAGTATGAAGATGTGAGGGTGTCTGGGTTAATTTTAATTGGAAATATCTAGACCCTTTTCTTTTAGTGAGCTGAGGCCTTCCCCAAGATAAGCAGAAGGCTTTTAAACTAAAAAAAAAAAAAAAAAAAGCAAAACTTTATCAGAATATAAGTGTGAATGTACTGTTACTATTTAAAGTAGGTTTCTGGGGTTTAACAGACATTAGAAAGTTGATAAATTCCATTCAAATGCGAGAAAAAACTTCTTTATGGTTAGAGTGACAGAGCACTGGCACAGGCTGCCCAGGGAGGTTGTGGACTCCCCTTCTCTGGAGATTTTCAAGACATACCTGAATGCAGTCCTGAGCAATGTGCTCTAGGCCATCCTGCTTTAGCAGGGGAGTTGGACTAGATGATCTGTAGAGGTCCCTTCCAACTCTGAAAATTCCGTGGTTCCGTGAAGATGGACAAGCCATCCTAGTTGTAGTCAGCTCCTGTCTCAGTCCATCTTGTCTGATTGCATCTTAAATGGTTGTAGTGGAAAGGTTCGTTAATACTTGTGATGTTAAGCACCGGACACCACAGTCTTCCTGTGGCCTGCATTCCTTCATTGCCTTCATCTACAAAAAGGAGCATAGGATTGGAAAGACACTTGCAAGATCATCTTGTTGCTTCTCCCAGTGCAGGATGTATTCTGCTCTCTTTCATCTTTGCTTAGACTGCAACCTTTTCAGGGCAGAAACCCTCCCTGCCCTTGTCAAGGCCCTGAGGGCACCTATACTTTGTTGTGGTGACCAGCCTTCACCCACACACTTTCTGCCCAGTGATTCAGGAGCTGTATTTCAGCTCAGGCCTGGGCCTTGCCGGAGCTGTATTGTAGGTATAACCTTGTCTATAGGGCCCTGTCTCTTGGATGGACATTGGACCTACATTGCAGGTGTCTTATCTCCTGAACGGACCTACGTCTTAGTCTTGTTTCCACTCTTTTCTCTGACCCTGTCTCTTGTTGGCCCTGACTGGACTCCCTAGATGGACCTGTTGTATAATTCTTGCCTTGTCTAGGACTGTTGGTGGACCCTACTAGTGGCACCCCGCTCTGCACGACCCATCCAGATAGTGTGGGACTGCGCCCTGGTTGGTGAGGGCACTGCCGGTCTTGTGGTCAACTTCAGCTCCTTGCTTATTCCTCTGTGTGGAACAGCCCTGCTTTTGCTGCTCCCTGGCTATGACGTGTTTGGTATATCTGGGTGTTTTTACAGTGCTAAGTACAAGGAAGAAAACTTGTCTCATTAACATAAACTGCCAGTGTACCAATCTATAAGATTGTGGCCAGCAGGTCGAGGGAGGTAGTTCTCCCCTTCTGCTTCACTCTGGTGAGACCTCACCTAGAGTACTGTGTCCAGCTCTGGAGCCCCCAACATAGGAAGGACATGGACCTGTTGGAGCAGGTCCAGAGGAGGGCCACAAAAATGATCAGGGGGATGGAACACCTCTCCTATGAGGACATTCTGAGAGAGTTGGGGTTGTTCAGCCTGGAGAAGAGAAGGCTCCAGGGAGACCTTATTGTGGCCTTTCAGTAATTAAAGAGGGCCTATAGGAAAGAAGGGGGCGGACTTTTTAGTGGGGCCTGTTGCAATAGGACAAGTGGTAATGGTTTTAAACTAAAGGAGGATAGATTCAGACTAGATAGAAGGAAGAATTTTTTTATGATGAGGATGGTGAAACACTGGACCAGGTTGCCCAGAGAAGTTGTAGATGCCCAATCCCTGGAAACATTCAAGGTCAGGTTGAGTGGGGCTCTGAGAAACCTGATTGAGTTGAGGATGTCCCTGCTTATTGCAGGAGGGTTGGACTAGGTGACCTTTAAAAGTCCCTTCCAACCCAAACTATTCTGTGAGTCTATGATTTTTATTTTTTTTTTTTTTTTTTTTTACATTTTTGGGGGCTTTTGAGCAATGCTAAACATCCGTTCTCCCCAAGGTGTTCAGTATCAATATTTTGCCTCCCTCAGAGTTGATGGGAGCAGAACTTCTGGTCTGTCTCTCCTCTGCCTTTTAAAGCTTTGATAGCTGAATGATCTGAGATGTATAACCTAGTTTTTCTTTTAGAGAAAAACTGTGACAGCAAGGCATTTTTTTGCCTGTTTGTTGAGAGCGTAGTGCAAATTCATAAGTATTGAAGCTAGAAATGGCAAGAGAAAAGAGGAATTTAAGATCACAGAAGCTGGAGGCAGATTTGAAAAGGCTCTTGGAGTCTGTTGGAATCACTTCTACCTCTTAGGGTGTCTCACTAACAGCAGTGCTTATGTCCTCCTTTCTATGATAACAAGGAAAGAAAAGCTAATTAAGTGTGACAGAATCAGGTTCAAACCATCAAAAAAAATCTTAAAAGAACTGTGACTATTAAAGCTGCCTTATTGCTGCTTTAAGAACAGAAAATTTGTGTAGTCAGTTGGGGAAGCATTGAAGAATCAGCATTCCATTATAACCAGTGAGTTTCAACCCCCTTCTCACCAGTGAAGTAACCAGCAAATCATCCAGTTTATGCTTGTTACTCTGGTCTGTCTGTATTTGCCACCTCAGCTAAATAACAATGCAAGATTGGTGTTTTGAGGGTGGTTTAGTTTCAGAGACAACACTGTTCTTTATAGCTGTTGTTTTACATCAAATTGTGTACTTTTAAAGGACATGATGGAGTGATAGGTCTGGAATAGGTTGTCTTTCTTTGTATTTATGACATGCAGCAAGTCTAATGATTTATTTTTTTCTTTTAGGTCTGATTGGCTCAATCTTTTCCATCCTACAGTTTTTCTCCTCTCCCCTCACTGGTGCTGTGTCAGACTGCTTGGGCAGAAGACCTGTCATCTTGATGACAGTGGTATGTGTCTCATGCTGATTTTAGTCATGCCTTCTCAATACACAGCTGAAGGCACTGTGGTCTTGTGGTTAGCACAACGGATTGGGAAATTTAATGTTCTAGGTCTGATGATTGTTGGCTGCTTCTTGTCAAGTCACTTGGCCACACTTCCAAATGCAAGTACTTAAGCTGAGCTTCCCAGATCCAGAATTGTACAAGGAAGCACCAAAATACCTATCTTTTGCTGAGATTTTCCAAGATCCCTTTCCCCTTTGTGTGGGAGTATGACTCCAGAAGCTCTGTTTACAAATATTAGCCTTAATCCCTGTATATTTTAGTTCCCCAAGTGACTAATGAGGGTTGATCACTTCATGACCTGTTTCACAGAGCCTGGGGATTGTTGATTAGGAAGTACTGTACAGGAGCGTAAGATGTGTTTCTTAGGAACATGAACATTCTCTAAAAAGTTTTCTCTGTTGCTGGTCAGAGTATGGGGTTCTAATTACAGAAGCAATGCAGACCAAGTGTGTACATACGTGGCAGTAAATGATACACAAATCCCCCTCTCCGGTAGGCTTGTGGAGAGTGAATTACATAAGCACATGCTTATGACGGATTATGAAATTTAAGGGCTTGAACTGTGAATTCTTCTTATTTTGAACTTACAGTTCTCTTGAAGTTGAAAACAAGTAGAGCAGGACATACAAAAGTGTTTTTCTGTCCAGGACTGATATAGCTTCCTTTGAAGTTTCCTTGCTCTTCTGATTTTCTTAGTAATCTCACATTTATGTGCAGCTTTTATGGATTTGTTTCTACTTTTTTTTATATCACTTGTCCAGGACATAGTGCAGTATCAGTGTATTCAGATATTTATTACATGTTTTTTTTGACTAACTGTTGAAAAAAACACCAACCAAAACAACCAAACAATAAAATCCAATGTTTAGCTGGGAAATGTGTAGAAATGAGATAAACTTTGCTCTGCTTTATAAAGAACACTTTCTTGCTTCTTTAGGTGGGTTTGATAACTTCATACGCACTATGGGCTGCCTCTAGGACTTTCGGCATTTTTCTTCTCTCCAGGATTGTAGGTGGAATAAGCAAAGGGAATGTCAGCCTCTCCACAGCTATAATTGCTGACTTGAACTCTCCAAAAGCACGGAGCAAGGGCATGGTGAGTTACATGTGTGGGGTATATGTTTGGGTTTGCTGGGTACTTTTTAATTGACTTCAGGTGCTCAGAGTGTCTTGCTCAGGTGTGTATTCATTGATCAAAACATGACTTTATATACTACATTGCTTCTGAAAAGATGCTGGATTGTTTTGTTGTTGAGCTCTTAGACTTTACTTCTCAATGACTTTTGCCTACAAGTGAAATGCAAATGCCCTAGAGGTGGAAAAACTACTTGTGTGAGTGTTTTAACTGTTACTCCTGCTGATAACTTAGAAATCAAAAGGTCTTATGGCCCAGTTTTGGTAGCTGGAACCCAGTTATAGGATACCCTGTTTTTCTCACCTTCCCAAACTGTGGAAGCACAGCAGCACTGCACAGCACAATATGCCTCCTGACTTCCTTGGGTGCTGCACTGCCTTGAGGATCTGAGCTTAGCGGGTAAAGGATATGGCATTTGGCTGACTGAGCAGCAAGTAGTATGAACAGCTGTCCTGTCCTCTTCCAGGAGGCAGTGAATCAGATGGAAACACGCTGCAGGCTGAACTTTGCCTGTGAATTACCAGTTAAGTCTTTTATCTTCTAAAAACCTTAGGGGCCCAAACTTCTATTAACAGATTCTTATAAGCCACTATGTGGAACAGCTGCTTCTTGGGAGGGGAAAGCTTTAGATTTCACAGTAATAGCTAATGAATTTTCCAAGTAATTTATTATAGTCCTGGTGAGCCAAAATATATTTTTATTTATGGAGAGGGATAGCCATACAGCACTAGTAAATAAAATGGGTCAGGACCTATTTTTGGGCTTGAGAGCAAGTCGCTTTGTACAGCATGGCTTACATCCATACGGCTATACTCTCTTCTTTTTCAGAGCAGAGTAGGCATGTTCATGTGCATTCTGGGAAGAGAATAGCATCTGATGCTATTCCCAAACTGTGATGGGGCATTGCCTGGGAGAGTGCTAGATGGGGAGGCTGGAACAATACTGGAGACTGATGTGACACCTAAGTCTGCCCTGGCCTTTTTTAGTGTGGTACTAGAGGTATAGTCAGACTCTGGAAAGCAGGAGGATCGTGTCCTGGGATGACACATGTTTGGGTCCTGCATGTATTAGTATACATCTTTGAGTGTCTCTTAAAGAAAATGAGCCAGGTCCTGCACTGTTGTATTCTTAAGCAATCTCACTGACGCTGGTGACTCAAAGTGGTGCTCTTTTAGCTCCCGTCCAGTGTGTACAGATTCTACCTCTTTTCTTATGTGCTGGTTTCACAGAGAGTTAATAAATTCTCTTTAGTGCCTAGGCTAAATTCAGGTTTTTCTGGGAAGCCTCTCAGCCTATTAGCTTTGTGAGACATAAATTCCTAAATACAGAAATTGCCAAAGCATGTTAGAAGCTGTAGACACCATTATGAATTCCTACCACGGTGCTGTCCTCGCTTCTCCAGTTTAAGACTACAAAAGTTTATCCTATGGCTGAAAGATCTGCTGGCTGAGCAGTCCCTGAGGTGAGAATCATTGTTTCCCTTCCCAACTTCCTTTCACTCATAACCACGTTACAGTTTGTTCCTGCCACTTTCCTGACTAGGCAGAAAATAAAATCAGTTATTTGGAAAGAACAGTTTTTTCACACTTAACACTCATTGCTGTCCTCTCCCTACATCCTCAGGGTGGTTACGTTCTGTATCTGGTTGCATTTCTTTAAGGTAAATGCTGGGAAATCCAAATTGTTTTAGAACTGAGCTACCTGAACAAACTGGGGTCTGAAACTTCATGTCTGTGTTTATTTTATCACTGCAGGCAATGATTGGTGTTGCCTTCTCCCTTGGTTTTACCCTTGGTCCCATGATCGGAGCTTACCTAGCCATGGAGACAGAGAAAGGAGAAGTCTTCTATCTTCGTTCAGCATTGCTAGCAGTCGTGTTTGCTGTGGCTGATTTAATTTTCATCTTCTTCCTACTTCCGGAGACGCTTCCCAAAGAAAAACGGGTAAATGGACTATAAATCTCAAGATCTGTGTTTCTTGCAAAAATAGAATTTGAGAACTGTTGAAATACTGGAAACAATGACGAAGGAGCTAAGCCAGGATCTTGGGAATCTAGCTCATTCCTGGAACTAGGACTTAATATTATTATTTAGGCTGGTGTCAAATTTGTTGCATGATGGTCCTGTCTCCTAGCCCAGTGTATTATGAGAAATTCTTTATAGCTAACATGTCTGCTTACTTGCTGGTTTTGGTGTGTTAGGTTTAAATTTCTCAAAAACTAATGGGAGCCTAGGAGGAAGATGGTGGTGAATTTTAAACTATGATCACAATGACTCCCTGGGGATGAATTTCAGCTAATCATAAAATAAAATGCATCAGAGACTGGAATTTCTTTCATATAGTCAGAATATGTTAGAAAATTTCTTAACTGTTATCTTGTCTTCACATGATTATTTTGAACACTCAAGTAGCAAATGACTCTTATCTCTGAGCTGTACTGTCTTCCACAGGTATAAAATATCTACACGTGCTGAAGTTCAGTGACTGGATTTGTAGGGCCAGACATTTATTAACATTATGATTTAATATTATGTGATCAGACACTGTCCAAAATATATCTGATTAAAGGTCTTTTGGAGCAATCTGCTTTGGTAGTGTGGAAGAGACTGACTTCAGCCCTGGGTATTTGGGTGAAGTACTCAAATTTGAGGCTTTCAGCTGAATTGGATCTTTCCTGTCATCCCTTGTTTCTAAGCAGCACTCAAGAATTGTTCTGGAAACTTCTGTCTGCAATGCTCCTTCTGGGGCAAAACTTTAGACCTTCCCTGAGTGTTTCCCAGCAGGTTATGTCTCACGTGAAATTGGTTGCTTATGTTATCTTCCCAAGCACTACAGCTATTTTTTTTTTTTAACAGCTGTTCCATGTGTCATCTGTTCCCCTTTCCTATTTGGCTGTTTCTAAACATTCCAGATAAAATCCTGTTGTTGGTTAGAGCTGCACACTCTGGGGCAGGGACAACATGTTGACATAGAGAAGTGCTGTAGAACGAATCTGTATTCTGTAGACAATTCCACCTGTGTTGTAGAGAGATAAATGGCTTCAGCGCCTTTTAGGACTGTATGATGACTGCATACCTCCCTCACCCTTTTATTAGTCTCTTGAGAGTTCTTCTGATAAGCTAGTCTGTGTTAGCCAGCATGACTGAATTTTGGTAAGAAAAGAAGTGCTCTGTCCCTGCTTTTTGGGGCTCTGTCTCTGTGCAGCAATGGGTATTTTGTGAGATGGATTAATAGGTGCCTCTCCGGGGCAGGTCCCGGTCATGCAAAATACCCAGGGTATTTGATTGCTGGTGAGATAATGGATTGTCTGGCATTAGAGCTTCTTGTGATCAGTAGTGCCTTTGTGCTGTCTCCTTTCAGCCTGCATCTGGGCAGTGGCCCCCTGTGATTTACGTGTTCTAGGGTATTTCTATTTTCACTTATGAGGCTGACTTGTTCTTTTTGTTGGATAATTCCTCCTGCTTTCTGAGTGAGTTTTCTTGGCCTATTGATGACAGAGGAAAGGCAGGTATGTTGGCTGCCTTTCTGTAACTTGGCTGGGCTGAGCTGCAGCAGGTGCTTCTGGAGCATAGGAATGGATGTGTTGGAAGGAAAAAAAGAGGGGAAATTATAATGATAACTGGTAGGAGGATGTGCCAGTGGCATCAGACATCTGTTTCCTTGAAATACACTGTGTTCTCATCATATTCTTGTTTCTCTATCAGTCCTCTTTTTCACAGGAGAGACGTATTTCACAGTCGTTCATGTTGGAATTAATTTGTAGAAAGGGGAAGGTGGAGGGGGACAGAGGGAACAAGGATGAGTTTTCACCCAAGGAGAATAAATATTTTTGCTATCCTCCTTTCCCTTTTTTTCAAGTGTTCCACAAGTTTATTGGGTGAAGAGCGACCAGAGAACTGTACCTTTCACCTGTCAGAGACAGTGGTCTTATGTGAGGTGGCCAAAATGAGTCCTGCTGAGACCTGCTTGGGAGAAAGGAGGAATAGAAAGGTCTCTAGCGGAATCTGTCCCCTTTAAGAGCTTTTGACTTAATTTTTAGCGAAGCTAGTCATGGGCAAGGCTGCCTAGCTGGAGGGAGGCTCTTACAACTTTTTTTTCTGGTGTCTAGCTAATCATATAAGGACTATGGGTAGAGCTATGCAGCATCACTTGCAGACTTATGGAAAAACAAGGCTTTTGCTCTACGCATACTAAAAAGCGTCTGATTTGAAGGGTGAGGCTGAAGCTTGGAAGGCCCAGGCTGCATTCCTGATTTGGACTGTCTCTGTGCCTTCAAGACATGTTACTTAGTCTTTGCATAAGAGGAAAACAGAGTAAACAAAGGCACTGTGAAAAATGTCTACCGTTTGAGGTGACTTTTGGAGTGATCATGAAGTTGAGCAATTTTGGAGTAATAAATCATAAGCACAGAAATTAAATACAAGTTAGATGTTGCAGATTTCAAACCTGGGAAGAATCTAAACTCCATGCAGCTGCTAAGTTGACTGAAATTGGGAGTGTATTCTTTGTTATGTGGGGGTGGTGAAACATTTTTGTCAGTTTTAGGACAATGTTTTCAATATCGATTAGTGGATGAAGTCACTTTAGACCACTGCATCTAGGACAAAGACAGGAGAAATTAAAATAAATTTATATGCACACACACGTGTATTAAAAAAAATCTAATGCATATGTATATATTACATGAAACACTTAAGATTTTAAATATATATAATGTATATCCTCAGGACCAAACTAAAATCAGCCTTGGTAGTACTAAGCAGTTTGGCAACCTGTCTGACATGAATAATAATTCAAAACAGGTACAAACTACAGGTTTTTCATTACTGGCAAACACGCTTGAAGAGATTCTCTGTGCTGTGGTACAAATACTGTCATGCCAACAAATGCAGGACCTGAGGATTGCTACAAGCCAGCTTCAGGAAATCCTCTTACAGACCTTTTAAAAGCATGAGGAAACTTCTTCAGAGTGTCTGTTTGCTTTCTGCAATAGATGCAGTGGAAGGAGAAATAAATGTGGATCAGCAGCTCTATGGCTTTATACAAAATCAGCCTGGTATATTGAACTGGTTGCTGTTGTGAGACTAATGGGCTCCAGAGCTCTGCTGTTGGACACTCAGAAGCACTATCAAAACAAGACAGGGGTCATGTTAATACCATATGGAAAGTTGATTTGTTTACAGCTTTATTAAATCCAGTCCATATGAGTCCTCAGGTCATGCATGGAGGTTAAGCTCCGCTGATAATTTGACCTTTAATCCCCGCCCTCTAGGGGGTAATAGCTCCCTCCCTATCTGAGAAGAGAAAGGTTCATCAGATAAAGTCTGTGCAGTGCTTTGAAGATGTGAAATACTGTGATTATTCAGAATTCTTGAGTCTGTCTTACCTCTTCCTATGACTGTCATGTACAGTGACAGTCTAAATTCTCCTACTTTAAAAGGAATTGTTTCCTTTAGAATTTAGACATTAGCATTTTCTTTAATTTTCTATACCTCAGAATAAAAAATAGACAAAAAAAAAAATCCCTCTAGGTGAAAGAATAAGCATCTCCTAAGCTCCTGTTGTTAAGGAGCAGGGAGAGTGCCACTAGATGTGTAATTAGGTTGAGATGTATGAGTACAAGGACCAGAAGTACTAAAAGAAAAAAAAGAATTTTTCTCTTCAAAAAGCCACACAATGTGGCTGGGCAGAATGACTCCAAGGAATCTCTCTAAAAATTATATTTTTCCTTTTCTTCCCCAGGAGGTGTCACTGGCTTGCTAAAAGAACAACCAGTACGAAAACAGGCCATCGTTTGATGTGCTACACATACTGTTCTCAGACCTGTAGCACACAAGCAAATCCCCAGCTTCCCATGCACTTGCAGGCAGGGGTGCCATTATTTTCCCAGCAAATGTTCATTGGACATGAGGGACGATGCAAAAGGTGAAGCAAATAAAGCCACCTTCAAGGCTGTGGAGAATGAGCCTCTTTTTGAGAACCCAGGAAAGAATCTCTTTTCTGTCTTAAGTAAAAGCTGCTATCGGTGCTCTACCTTCTCGTTATAGTGCTGGAGCCAGTTCTGCAATCAGAAAGTCTGGGATATGTTCTTGGGGGTCACTCACACCCTAATGCCAGTTGCCTTGTTTCATTTCAGATAATTTGTGTAGGTGTAGAAGCACATTTCACTGTTACTGTCAATTCCTTGCAGTAGTTATTACATGAGGTTTTTAAAGAAAGCTCTCTCTTTCTCTGATCAGGTCTCTTCTGTGACATCTGGATTTCAGGCAGCAGTTGACTTGCTCAGTCCTTTGGCTTTATTTCAGTTCTCTGCAGTCACCCGAGGAAAGGAATCCCCTTCAGAGGAGAGTAAGTGTTAGCTGGGGTTTTATATTAATATTGTATGTGGCGGTGGTTTCCAAGTGAAAACTTTACTCAAACCATTTCAGAAGCAGCACTCTGTTCACTCATTTAAATGAGTGAAAACCCAGCTTAGTAACTTATGAACAGGGAATTGCAAGTTCCCTTGGATGCTGGTCCTTTTATTCCCCAAAGAAGTTTTTAGACATTAGTGTTTTGAAGATTTCTGACTTGCTATTTGCTTTTTCTTCAGGTACTGTCTGCAGCGTAGAGTAGGCTGCAGTAAGTGAAGTGATTTAAAAAGATAGATCAAGGTATGAGTAAGGGAGATGTGAGTTTGCTTCTCCAAGCTGCAAACCAGGAACTTCAGACTGGAATTTTAGTTCTCGATTCAAGGTTTGGAGATGTATGATTTAAGCTGGCTGTTTCTCTATATGAAATTGTTTAAGCTGTAGAAAATAAATCAGTGTTTGCCAGGTACACCAACTTATCCAGTCCTTCTTGCTGCTGCATCAGGAATAGAGTAATATTTTTCCATTCAGAGAAAACCTGTTAAACCCTGCATTGGCCAAAAAACAAGTAGCATAATCTGTCATAGACCATTTGTAGCTGAGAATAAGGGCTGCGGTATTTTAGCCAATATCATCCTGAGAGCGGCATCAAGGTGTTAGGTAGAATGCAGGTATTGATTAAAATAAATAAACAAAATAAATAGATAAATTCCCATATAGATGGGGGTGTAAGGCAGAGGGGCTGGATTGGTTGAGTGAGACTAGGGTGACCCAGAGAGAGATTAGTGGTTTTGGCTCTTCTTCCCTCATAAGAAGGGAGGTAGTGGGCAGAAGTGATTTTGTGGCATGTTTTGTATGGATATTTAAAATGAGCATCTGAGGTGAGAACTTTTCCCTGTACAGTTGATAAATGTTGCTCTACTGTTGTTATTATATTCTCAAGCTATGCTTGAAAAACACCACTGCATTTCTCTTTTTTTTTTTTTTCCTCCTTTGGTGTTTTTATTTTTTTGGGGTTTTTTTTTTTTTTTAGATCTTCAGAATCTCAAAATCTTGGGCCTGGCTTATTTCCTGTACCTCTTCCTGTTTTCCGGCTTGGAGTATACACTGAGTTTTCTCACTCACCAGAGATTCCAGTTCAGCAGGTATAGAACACTTAAATGTTATATATTTTGTCTAGGATATTTTCCAAAATCTTGATTTAAGGTCTCTTCATTTATTTTTCAAGAAAGGTGTCCTAGTTTGAGGTAAAACAGAACCAGTTTCCTTTTCAGTAATTTTTCTTTTCAGCTAAACCTCTTCTAACTAACTGAACTTTCTGAAATTAATGGTATATTTTTCAGATGGTGTCCGCTTCTATCAGATAAGGTCTGATGTTTATAGTTGATGCCAAGGAATGGTATGCAGAGAGGCTCTTGCTTATGCTTATTGCTATAACACCCAAGGCAGCTAACTTTATTTGCCCCGTTGGGGGGTCAGAAGCGGAAAAGTGTAGAGGGGTCCCACCTGTGGGGAGGAGTGGACAGGACAGGTGACCCAAAACTGACCAACAGGGTATTCCATCCCATCTGCCTCATGCTCAGTATAAAAGCTGAGGGATCAAAGGGTCAGCCCTCTTTCTTCAGTGGCCAGAGTCTGTTTGTCTGCCTTTGATCCTGATCGGTGCATTCCTGAATCCAGATCTGGAATCCAGTTCCCGTCCATCACTGAGTCTAGTCTGGGACTTTCCCAGTGCCAGCTGGTGACGTGATCGTCATCCTGAGAGCTCAATACTAGTTTTGTGTATAAATTATATATATTTCATTATGTTCTTATTGATATTATTATCTTTCTCTTAATATTTCATTAAAGTAGTTTAGTTTCTTTTTAACTCATAAGTCTCTCTCTCTCTCATTTTCTCTCCTCTCCTCTGAAGGTAAATGCTCTCTCTTCTCTGAAGGGGAGAGAGGTAAAAGAGAGCATCTGTCGATCCTTTTAGTGGCCAGCCCAGCCCAAACCACTAACCTTTACGAGGTTAGTAAAAACACGCAGCAAGCAACCTCTGTGTTTAGTGATACTTGGGCTTTGTGGAAAGAATGTATGAAAATACAGGCACGCTGTTTGTCATGAAAGGAAATACTCATTGAATCTACAACTTCTAATAACTAGAGAAAATCAATACACAAGATTAAATTAAAGCTCCCGAAGTATGTATAGCTGGGCTAGTTGTATTGATAATAATAAAACCTTTTCTCTTGTAGCCCAAAAGAGGAGTTCTGTATCAGGACAAATCTTGGAGCTCAAAAAAGGCAAAGGATGGAGGGATGGCTATGTGATTATATTTGATTGTCAGAGTTCTGCATTGCATACAGCGTACACTCATTACATCATAGAGTTCGATTTCCTTTAGTCAAACACTAGAGAAGAAAGAGAACAGAATCCACTAACAGCGGCTCAGCTTGAAATACTTTTCCTGCCAGCTCATAGGAAGATTTGCAGCCAGGAGCATGATCTTGCAGCTTGATTCCTTATGTGTGTCCTTCCCTCTGAGTAATTCTCAGGGGTTTGTCTCATCTTTCCCCGTCTGTCTTTCATTATAGTTTGTGGCTGAACTAATGTGTGTGTGTCAAGGAAAGGTTTTCTAGTGCATTAAGCTTGCTTCTGCACAATCCTTTCAGGATAGCCATGCAATGAGATATACAGCTTTATGCCAACAATACAGGCTGTGTGACAAACAAGCTTGTTATGGAGGTGAGAAATTTTAGTTGACAATATCCACATAGTTTAGTAGATAGGAGAGGTGAAAGGGAAATTTGAAGAAATATTTAAGGGTGGGGGGAGTGATGTTGCAAGCTTTCCAGTGCAATACATGATTACCACCATGCTAGTGCCCATGTTGTGCCTTGGTGACCTTAATCAAACTCTGCATGAGTGGTGGCAACAGTTGTGAGAAAGCAAAACGCTTGTTCCTTGGAAACCAACAACTCCTGTGCATATGGCACAGATTTCTATGGCACAGGGCAATTAATGTGTTGACTCATTATGGGCCACCCCAAAAACAACTGAACTACATCACAGCAATGATGACTGCAGAGATCAGTTCATTTGCTGCTGGCAAATGCTACAGTCAGAGATGATTGCAGCATTTCCCAGCAGCCGTCCCATCTCTGTGTAAGACCTCAGAGGTTTATCTTCTTGCTGTCTGCCTTCCATGGAAACTAATGTCAGCATATTAAGAACTTTGCGCTGCTCATGCAAGCAGCAAAAAGCATTTTCTCTCTCTGGTTCAGGAAAAGGTCTATGCTGAAAAAAGTCTATGCTGAACCTGCGAATCCCAGGGTGGAATGTGCGTGACTCCATAATCTGTGTTTTTGCATCCCTTCTAGCATGCAGCAGGGCAAGATGTTTTTCTTTATTGGAATAACAATGGCTGTGATCCAAGGAGGCTATGCTCGCCGAATCAAGCCAGGAAATGAAATCAGAGCTGTAAAAAGGGTAAAAAAAAATTATAATTTTTTTCTTTTCCCCCACAAATCTGATATGTTAATTTTCAATCTAAAGTGCAGTGAAAAGTAGTTAAAGGCTATAACTCATCAAATCAAAAGAAATTTCTGTCTCATTAATCCAGCTAAATGACTTCTCAAGACACTTGTTGTTGGGCACTTGTCAGTCTAACTAAACTTTGGAACATTAGAGCCATTTCTTACCATATCAGCTATGATATTATTGAAACTTTGAGTTCTTCACATATAACTGCAGTAGGGAATGAGAACAGAGTGTCTGTCTGTGCAAGCTAGGTAAAATGTTTGAAGATTATGCTTTGTTTCAGTGATTTCTCTTGCCGTGCAGACATTGAAACTACTAAAGCTGCTTCAGAGCTGATCTCTGACTCTCTGGCAAATGATTTTCAGGGACATCATCAGTATTCCATGTAACACTAGCATGTACCAATGTTCAGACAGAAGTTTCACTGACGAAAGTCTGCATCTCTTTGGTTTGCTTGCCTCTTTCCTCATAGAGACATGCTGCTCTACTGGGATAACAGGGAACTGTTCCCTGCAGCTTATACAGCTGTGGGACAAGTAGATATGTCTTGTCATTTACATTTGTGTGTGGAACTAAAAGCAGGTTTTGCATGCTTCTGAACTTTTGGCTGCTTGGTAGTAGGTATGCTTGGACTGTTAAAGCCTCCATCAATTTATTATACATTATTTTGAGGCCAGTGTGATTTCAGCAGTGGCAGGGTAAAAAAGATTACCAAATCGTACTGCATTCCAGTGAATTGATTCAGCTTTTCTTAGAGTTATTTCTGCTGGTGAAACCATCTCCACCCTGCTCCCTGGCAGGCAAAAGTTAATGGCACGTTTGTTGTGTCACATAGGAAGCATTTCCCTGGGAATGAAAACTCACGCTGCTGTGTTAGTGCTGCTTTATCCTCTACATCAGCTTCCTCCGTGTGCTCTGCCAGTCTGCCGTGTTTGCTGTCACTGCACTGCAGCTTATGCAAACTGTGGTTTGCCCCACTAATTTTTATACTCCTCCTACTTCTCTGCACTGAGAAGTGTAGTTACCTCAAAATACTCAATTAGTTTAGTTGGTTGGGGCTGATTGCTTCTCATAAACACCCATGTGCACTATGCAGAGACCCGCTGGCCCCAGGGCACTCTCTATGGATGTCTGTGGCTTGAGTGGCTTTTGTGGGAGTTCCTCTTTTTGCTGAAGTTATTCTGGCAATTTGTTTGTGAATCTGGATCGTATGGTGTCAAACCAGGACATATGGCAAATGTGGCTTCTCTTAGTACAGTGATTACAGTAGCTTATTTATAACTGAATCTTCAAATTGAGACATTTGGTGGGAGTGAACACTCTCTTTTATGAAACACGCAGCAGATCATAACTGGTCTGTCTTTTCTGTGAAAGCTCTGTATGTGAGGGAGACATCATAGGGGAACTGAAGTCCAGGGTCTTGGAGAAGATGAGGAATGTTTTTTCTCATTGGGTTTGAATTTCAAATGCCATTCTACCTCCTGTTTTTTAATTCTTGGCTCCAGAAGTGTGGACTCTGAAAACTAAAGATAAAATCAGTCAGTACTGCTGAGAAGAAACAGAAGAGCTTTAATCCTGTTGTACACAAGCTTTTTGATCTTGTATGACAGCTCAGGAGATAAAGAGTTAAAAACTAGATTTCTGTCCAGTTCAACACAGAGCAGGAGAAAAAAAAAATCACCAAAAAAGAAACAGTAGATCATGTGAGAGAGAGAGAACTCTGCAAAAATCTTTTCCTTAGTTGTGGGAAATCGGTGGTGGGATAAATACAGCCTATGTTACAGGTGTCACGTGTGGTTGGTTATCATGTGATAGTAAGAGAGAACAGAAAAGAAAATTTTGGACTGATGTGTGGGCATCCAGGTGGATTTGAAATGTCTACTTGGGAAGAAAGGGCTTTCTGCTACTAACTGAAATGTAGCCCCATCAGCAGAAGAGAACTGGCAGGACACCTAGAATTAGGCTTTAACAAGCAGGGCTTAAATGTAACCCTGTGACTCATTCATTTTGCAGGCTATTATGGTGCTGATTCCAGCTTTCTTGTTAATTGGATGGGCTGCAAATGTGACCATGCTGAGTGTTGGACTGTTGCTGTACTCTTTCGGTAAGCTATTCACAATGCACTGAAAGCTAAGCACAAATAATTTTTCTTCATATGTTTATTCATTCACCCCATTAAAAAAAGATGCATGTCTAATTTCAAACTATAAGTAACAGAAAGTTGATGTTCCTGTTTATAAAATATGGAAGAAATAGAGTCTGTTTGGTTGGTTGTTTTTTTTTCTGATGCTGTTTGTATCACAGGAAGTTGCCATGGTGATATTTGGAAGCATCCCCAGTGCTCCTGTTGTCCTGTCTCGCTGGTTAGCTCTTGAGGGTGTTTCCCTCCCCCCCCCCCCTTATCAGACCTAGAAGCCAAACATTCACTAAATAGCTCAGCTCAGGAAAAGAAGGGAGACAGCATGTCTTTGTATTTCTGTGGTGGCTGCCTTATTTCTTAGGCAACAGACTGAAGAGACCTGCAAATGCTGAAGCTGAAGGCCAGAGAGTGTGTTCAGGCTGAGGCAGAGGGAGGGTGAATCAGCGTTGCCCTGAATGTTGCGGCACGGGGCTGTGCTGGCGGGACACCGCTCTGCTCTCTTGCATTGCGAGCTGCTAGCTCAGGGAGGGAGGAAAACTCCACCTCTTGTTTTTGATAAGTACAGAAGGGCTTTCAAAGATGTTTAAGTGTTTACATAAACAATAATCTGCCAATTTAAGCTGTTATTCAGGGAAACAATTATGGATGAAGTTAGATTCATCTACTGAAGTGCCTATCTGAAAGAAATTTCACATATTCCCAATGCTGCTTACTATTAAGAAGCTTCAAATGTGACTAATTACAAAAGTAGAAGACTTCTCTTTTGCATGATACAGCGTGCTTTAAGAGTAAACTGTAAACCACAAACTGCGTGTGTTTAGTAGCTTGCTTGTCTAGGGACAGCTGTGTGTTTGACAGGTTTAAAAAATCTGCATCTTCTCTACAGATTAGCTTGGTTTTGAAAGCCCACTGGGTGAGGAGGGGTGAGAGGAGGTATTCATTTTGTCTAACTGTGCTTCTAAGCTAGGAGCTTCGCCTTCCCTAGGCTCCGTGCCTTGGCAGAAGACCCCATCGCTTCCTCAGTTAAGCCAGCTAGAAATGCCTCTGGAGGGGCAGCTTTTCCCCCTCTCCTCCTCCCTCTGCCCCAGGAGTTAGGGCACCTGCAGTTAAGGCAACATGTTTATCATTCCTGCTCTCCAATTGTCCTTTCCTTCCCAGAAGAGATTCTGCTTTGTATGCTTAAAGCAACTTCCTTCTTGGCAGAAAAGGCCCCTGTTTCAGTAAGAGGGCAGTGATTGCTGAACAGCTCTTGGCTTTTGCGTCCAAAAAATTTTGTAACATTTTCTTCTTGGATTTGACTGTCTCTTATTTTCCAAGACAGAACGTAACTGTCTCTTTCATCCATGAGTACAGTAAAGCCGTGTGCATGGGGACAGTGTGATTCTGTGTACAGCCACCTCATTCTCCATTTGAAATATGAGCGAGTCCCTTTCCCTGCTCCACCTGACAAGACTGCAGCGATTTGGAAAACTACCAGTTAGCTGATCTGACCTCTCTGCCCCTTTCCCATGGGCTCACAGAATGAGAGACACTAATGTGAAACATCTGCTCAGAGCACTGGTGGTGCAGGGCTCTTCGGGCAGGTTGGCTTTGAGGGGGTGTTTTCATTATTGAACTGGATTAAACCTGATGATTCATTGTTGGTGCAGTGCCCCAGAGCTCAGCATAGTTCTCTGCAGTAGTAATGAGCTTGGACCACATGTTTTTCACTATTATTCTTGTAACTGTTTTGAGCTCTCTGCTGTTCATTGACAGTCTCTTTTGTGGATTTTTCCAGCTGCGGCCATCGTCATCCCATGTTTGTCAGCGGTGGTGTCGGGCTATGGTGAGTGTCTCTCCTGCTTTGAACGGTAGCCCTTGGCCACATAATTCACCTTTATTATAGATGTGGCTCAAATACAGAATTGACCTCAAGTTTAGTGATGCATTGACAGGAATGCTCGTGGTGTAGGTCCACCTTGGAGATGAATGTTGCACCGATGACTCTGGCTGCTGCTTGGCTTTGTAGGAGGCCTCTTTCTCCCCAAATGCATTAACAAGGAAAGCAGAAATGCTGAGTGTTGCAGCGAACTGCTACTCCACATCATGCTTACATAACAGTGAAGTGGCAACCACCCCTGCAGGAGTGAGGCAAAAGCCTAAGAAAGAAGAGCCCTTCCCCGTCACTTGTGTGCTGCCCTTTCTCGCTACAGCCAGTGATCCACGACTGTGGTTACCCTCTGCTCGCACCACGCTCTGCTGTGGGGAGGGAAACCAGCTGTGTGATGCTGGAGGTGCTACAGCCTTCAGCCTCTTCCCTGCTGTGAATGTCCTTCACAGAAGGGAAGCAAAATGTGGCTGCTGGGGATAGGAAGTCAATATCCTGACCCTGTGTAACGCAGCTTGTTCCAATATGATGGGGAAATTTGAAGCAACCTTATTTCTGGTCAAGACTAGAAAGATGAGGAACAGTGGGCAAAGGCCACAAACAGCACTGAGCCGGGGGTGGCCTGGATTCTCTGAAAGAGACACCAGCCATTGCTGCCAGCAGTAAAATCATTTCTTCCTGTTTCCTTAGAAAAGACCTTGTAAGGAACCTTCTAAAGCCTTCCGGGTTTGTGGAACTGGTTGCTATGTAACCTTGTAAAGCAGATGTAGCTGCGTTGCCATCTGTGCATGACACAGTTCGTTCTTTAGCTTTGGTTCAGCTAGTTGCCAGCACTGCAGTGATTGCTGAGGTGAAAAAGTAAGGCTTTGCTCATTAATGTCACTTTTATGTTGCTTTTACTTAGCTTGCATCCATGCTTCTGTATTTATTATCCACCTGTGCCTCCTCAGCAATCTGATGTACAATATAAAGGGTTTTTTTGGGGAATGGGGAGAGTGCAGTAGACATGGACACTGTCCATGGACAAGTGCTCTTGAGAAGCCCTGGTGTTTTTCCAGTGAAGCAGCCCATATTCATGTTGGTGGTGGTGAAATAAAAGCAGCTTTGAGCAGCAAGTGTGAAATGAAAGGAGGGGGAGATGCATGTGGGAAATACCTCCGAAAGACCAAGGCTCTGTGAGCTCCTGCGGTGCCCTCCCTGCCCAGCACGCTGTCTCTGCCCCAAGCAGAACCTGCACACTGAGTAACAGCTCCCTCCTCACGCAGGCTCTGCCAGCCAGAAAGGACGCGTCATGGGGATCCTGAGGAGCCTGGGAGCCCTTGCTAGAGCCCTGGGACCCATCGTCTCTGCCACTGGTGAGTGCAGCCCTGTGCTCCTTCCTGCCTTTGCCAACATACAGCAATGCTCTGGGCCCCCACAATCCAGCTGGGGGGGGAGCGGAAGGGGAAGCACAGCCCATTTCAGAGCTGTGAAGTTGTCCTTGCAGAAGTAGGTACCCCTGAGGGCTGCACCAGGGGCAGGACACAGCCTTTGTTAGCACCAATGAGGCCTCGTGGATGAGTTTAAAAAGTTCTTACAAGCAGAGATAAACTAGACAGTGGGTATTGTTGCCTGGCTTTTTAAAAATTCCAGCTACAGCATCAAACTAAGTGAGCCCCGTGCGTCTCTGCGTGGGCAGAGGGGCACCACAGAGCACCGAGCCCCGGTGTGCAGCGGGAGACGGAGGCCGACCAGGAACCCTGTTTTTTGCTGGGCTTATTGTTCCCCATTTTAGCAAGTAACCCCATCTGCTGAGGGGCCACCCCGGCATTGGGCAAGCAGGAGTCAGTGAAATGAAGGTCTCCTGTGCTGTGGTAACCAATTCCACACACCTCATGAAACTGCATCTCAAGATTATACAAATTAAGTAGGGATGGTCCATCATGTGCAGTAAAGAACTTTTCAGCATTAAAAGTATCTGTAACCTATAAACTAGGTTGAAGAGTCCACGTTGTACTATTGCCCCGTGGCTCTGGCTCAGGCCAAGCCCAGACTGTGCCTAAGGAGCACAGGTACCCCCTGCGTAGGGTTCAGTTCCCCCGAGCCATTACAGGGTAGAGGGACAGAATAAGGGGAAGCAGCGAGGCAACAAGTCAGAGCTCAAACTCAGACCTAATGTTGAGTTTGAGCAAAACCAGAACCCTTTCCCTGGGCCTTGGACTCCTCCGTGTTTCCCATAAGGGGACCAATACCAGCCATGAGAGACCTTCAAGAGCAGCACGGCCCATGCCAGAAGCAGCTGTGGCAGAGGTGCTGGGGCAAAGAGTTAAAGAGTTGCCTTGTGCCTAAAGCGGACTGTGTGACTAGGAACCATTCCCATTGCCATACTGGCAAGAACAACAGTATCATATTAAAATAACCACTTTTAACATGCTGTTTCCTTGGAATAGACCCAGCACTGCTCTTAGCTACCTCCTCCTTACAGGTTGATACCAGCAAGGCTGCACAGTGAAAGATGGGGTAGTTCTGAGCTCTCCAGTTGTACCAAAGTGTGGAAAGTGGCAGCTGTGAAGGCTGGTTTACATGGATGCAAGGACAGCACACTAACCAGCTCAATCTTGTTCCCTTTGCAGTTTACTGGCTGGCAGGGGCCGAGGTTTGCTTCACTGCCTGTGGAGCTTTGTTCCTCATCCCCTTCATTTTACTTGGTTCTATAAAACAACAGGCAAAGGAGGAGTAGGCAGTAACCACCGAACTGTCACCAGCTTCCGAAGATCTCTAGAAGACCAGACTCTTGGCACCTGACTCTGCTGACCAAACAGGAAGAGGAGGATTTTCATCTTCTGGGAGGGGATACATGATGACCATTTGCAGCAATGACAGACTTCAGGTTTCTTACGGCCCACCGTGAGCAGTTATGTTTAAGACAGGCTCCAGCCAGCTTTGCAAATAGAAAAAAAAAAAAAAAAACCACAAAACAGTTGAGTAAAGCACTAAGATCATCAGACAAGCAGAGACGAGTGTGACAGCAACAGGGCACAATGCCATCCCAGCTCACCACCACGTGCTGCTGGGCACCGCGCTGTGGGGTACACAGAGCTCTTCCAGGCTTCTCTCCCTCCGTCCCCAGCACAAGCCTGACCAAAGCCTCTGGGAAGGGGGCTGGCTGGTGGCAGCTGGAAGGGAACAACTCCAAGGGGCAGCTCTGTGGGGGACCTTCTATACAGCTGTCACAAGACCTCCACAAATGCTCAGCGGACCTGGGAAAAGCTGTATCAGCTGCCTTCAAACACAATGATCAAAAAACATTGCAAGAGGCATACTACAGGCTTCCTGAGCCTGACCAACACTTTGGCACAGGGAAACTGTTTTTAATATACAATTAAATTTTGAGAGATATTTTATATTTCTGATACTCTGATGTTTTTTGATAACCAAGCACTGTTCTTTTTGCATTCTAATAAACTGTTACATTGTACATGTGTCTAGTCAGTTACTTACAGTGAAGAAGTGACACCCCTCTGAACCAAACCTGGCTGTTTGGCCCAGAACTCCACCAAAAAAAAAAAAAAAAACCAACAAAAAAAACCAAACCCAAAAAGAATTCCAAATGCTGCCCAAGGAGGGGAAGATGGGTGAGGGAAGGACCCCTCCCTCTGCTGGGCTCTGCCTGCTGCCCTGCTGGGATACTCTGGGAAGGAATTCCCACAGTAGCCAATTTGAGTATTTTCTGAGAATAGATGTAGCCAATCATTAATCAGCACATTAATCATTAAAAGAAAGTAGAGATAATTAAATTCAACAGGCTACAGATGTGGAATAAAACTACAAGTTTTGAAAGCAGAGCAGGAAAAGACTTTTTTTTCTTTTTTAAAGATTTTTATTTGTGAGTAGAACTTAATGATACAAGAAAGAAAGAAAAATACAGGACTTTATTTTGCCCCAAAGTGTGTAACCATACCATACATGACTACATTTCATATTGTAATACAAAGAATTAAAAGAACAAACTACAAAATTAGAAATTAAGAGTCATTGCATATGTGGTCAAGATAAATGGAGGGACTCCATTAAAGAACTGAAACATATAGCAATTAGTCATTTAATTACGACCCTGCAATAAAACACAATTTAGCAAAATAAGTATTGTATGCTTCCTAGTGTACAGAGGACATACAAGGTTAAAGTAGAAGCTGAAAGCCGTTGGTGCCATGCAGTCCTGCCTGAACATCCCTGCCTCGGGGTCTCTCCTGCAGAGTGCTGCTCCTGCCCTCCTGCCCCTTCTGCAGCAGGTGACCTTATGCTTTCCACCCCATTAGTTACCACCTCAAAACCCCTTTCCCTCCTGTGAAGCCTCATAGCTCTGCTTCTCCTTTCAGCTGTTTCCCCTCGGCTGCCTGAGACCAGCCCCAGGTACCGGCACCTCCCAGCATCACCTCCGCCTCCTTCATCCAGAGCTGCCTCCAGCCGCTCCACCCACCTCTCCTTTGACGCTTTCTGCTGCATGAATGTAAGGCATTAGTTTTTTGCTATGTTACCCATTGCAATGTCTAATATTGTCCTAAAAGGTTACATCCATATCCTGTTTTATTACAGACACTTACTGTGAGTCAGCGGGTTTCCTTCTCCCGCAGCGGGGTGTCAGTGTTTCTGCCGTTTACGCCAGAAATGCGGATGCCAGAAACCAGAAGTGGTTACCTGCTGTCCCCGCTCTCGGCTGGAGTAATTACGCACGGTTTCTGGAGAATGTCTGCAAGCTTTACCTATCTGATCTTAAACTACTTTTACGATTAGTGATAGACAGAAGCATGGCAATAAGTGGAAAATAGTGAATTCGGTGGTGAAAGTGATTTTCTTTACCATGCTACATATCAAACAAACATTTATAGCAAACTGTGAAAATACACCTTTAAGGTTACTTGGGATTTCTGTACTTTACTGCTGGCAACAACAACAGCAGAAAAAAAATTAAAGAAATGCCAGTTTTTATAAGTGAAAATAATTAATATAAAAAAGGTTAAATATTCAGTGTAATGCATTTACATTTTTATCATGGGAAGGAACAAACACAAAAGGCTGCAAATAGGGTTTCTATGCATGTGCACCCAAGGGATTTTTAAGAGGGTGAAAAAACCCTGTGCTAAGGCCCAAAATACAACTGCCCATGCTTCTCCCCACCAGCTGAAAAACTTGTGAAATACTTCTAATACAGTTACTTTTTAACCTTTTCTAACAGCCAAATTGCTATATGACTGATTCATAGGGAGGCAAGATTGAAAGACAGATTTCCCTTAAACTGTATTCACTAGAAAAATAAGATTGGGCTCTTTGAACGCATAACATGAGCGGAACACACCACAGTTATTTCAGTCCCAGACATCAAAGATGATTCCAAGTGCCAGTTATAAAATAAAACAAAGTGAAAAATACTTTCATTTTGTTACAATAGTCAGAGGGGAGAAAGAGAGAAAGGAAGGGATAGCCGCAAAGCCTGACTAAAACATGGTTGGTAATCACAAGCTTGCAGAAGTTTACACATCAGTTCACCAGTACATCCCCCTTGAAGTCACCACTGCAAAAGCGTCCTTTCTACAAGTCACTATTGAAGAGGAAATTTCCTCGTGACTTGGAACAGAATATTTGGAAAAGAACACTTCTTGTGGTAAGCAATGGGTGCTTTAGTTTTAATTGCGTTTTTATTTTTTTTTTTACTCTTTTGTAAAGCAGTGCGGGCTTTAAATTAAAAATAGCGATTCAATGCCTTCCACATGGAAGTCATTTACATTTGATTACAAATTAGGGGATCAGATCTGTGGTAGCTGCTGAAAACACAGGCTTAGCACCTCTTTGGACATTAGTTTCTGGTTATAACCTTAAACGATCAAGCCGTAACTTGAGGGGCTGGTTGGATTACTTGCTGCATTCATTTACGTAATAAGACAAAACACTCAGTACGATCTGGTACATTCTAGTGGTTAATGAATTTAAAATATGACAGTGTTTCTGCAGTGCGTTTGGCCTTTAGGAGTCACTCTTCTTTTTGCTCTTCTTCAGGAAGGAAGGAGTGCGAAACTTCTTTTTCTTTTTCGATGGGGACTTCCCTGGAGATTCATCACTACCTGCATCGGCTGCTGTCCCCTCCTCAGCTGTTGGTGTTATTGGCTCTTCAGCGGGCTGAGACTGGGGTTCCTTATTTTCCACTGCAGGCAATTCCGTTTGGCTTTTGGGCACATCTTCATCACATCTCCCTTCCTCCTTTCCTAAGGGAGGGAAGCCGAGTGCTTCTGAAGGCTCATCAGGGGTGAGATCTGGGAGGGTTTGCTTGAAAGTTGCAGCGTCACTGTCATCTTTGTAAGTCTGATCCTGTTGTGTCTCTAGTGGACGGACAGACAATGATACAGTTTACTTAAGTGTCCCTACAACAGAGGAAGCCAAGCATGTTGATGGTGAGCGCTCTCTATAAAAAACTAACGTATTTACTTTGCGTAAAAGCCTTTGTAATAGGTCTGTTCTCCTTTAGCTTTGGGCACAGACACAGAAATAAGATATTCAAAAGTTTTGCTTGTTTTTAAGCTTCTTACCACAAGACAGATAAAGCTGAACTCCATCATGTGGGTGTAAACAAGCAAGAAAATAACTGTTTAGGCTTCTCTCATAATTTATTTATAACATTTGCAAGCAACATGAGACTTAAGTACAGTAAGCAGGAATTCAACCCGCAGTTTTCATTGGCATTGAAGAGAGCATCATGAAATTCCTTATCTTGATTCCTTTTTCTTTTGGTGGGATAAAACTAATTGCTGGTTTGCAGTGATGCGATACATGCAAACCCATTGACTTCTAAACTGTTGGCTTGCCAATTTTTAATCACAACGCTTGGATTTTCAGAATATTCTTCCACGAGATCTAGGAGATGTTGCTTCACAATATGATTTCCTATCACAAAGGCTTCACTTCTTTTGCAAGATACGAGTATATATTATGGATTCCTATAAGTAAACCCCATGTAGTTTATCAAATTAAATGAGCTCAGCAGGTTATGTGATACAGCTTTTTTTTTTTTTTTAGATGTATGTAATGTCTAACAGCAAAACTCACCCCTGTATAAAGGAACATCAAAAATCTAGTGGTAACTTTTACGTCCAAAGGCGAACTTTACCACTACTCCCTCAGTTCTAACACTTTCCTCATTGACTGCCATGCTTTACAGATGTGCTGTTTAAAGCTCCTCTTTATGTATATATAACAACAAGCACTTTTTAAAGTTCCCTGCAATGTTCATCACTGCACTGTAGCCAAGAAGTATCTTGTTAGCTGTGTCAAATATATCCCCATTGATGTTACGTAAGGAGGAATTTAGAACAAAATCCAGGCCACGCTCATTGTAAGGTACAAAAGAAAGGCAACTATTTTTTCCCCTTTTTAAAAGTCTTGTTCACTTTAATTTGAAAAGACTGAAGGCTTTCACATGAATTTACAGCAAATACTTGCTACTTTCCCATTTTTCCTATGGAAATGATAACGAGCATTCTTTTTATTTCAGCCAGAAAAAAATAATTCTCTAGTATATTTTAGAGGGCTCTGTTCTGCGAGTACCTGCTAGAAAACCCAACATGTTTTTCCTAGAGCATCACGAACTTCTAATAGGTTAAATAAACAAAACACACTAGTATTCAGTGCCAAACACTCAGAATGCACAAGTTAGCAGTTTAAAAGTTATAATGCAGGCAGGATTTAAAACCAAGTAAAAAAGAGAAAGCGATTATGTACATTACAAGCCGCCTCTTGGAGCTCGAGTTTAGGCCGTATACGACACACAAATTTGTAAGAAGCACCATCACCTACAATTCTTCACTACCACTACACTCTGCTTGGATTTTATTTTACTTTGCGGGACCTAACTGAAGTTATCAGCATTGCTGATCTCCCTGGGATCCAGTGATAGGACATGTGGGAATGGTTCAAAGCTGCGCCAGGGGAGGTTCAGACTGGACATTAGGAAGCATTTCTTTACTGAGAGGGTGGCCAAACCCTGGAACAGGCTTCCTGGAGAGGTGGTGGATGCCCCAAGCCTGTCAGTGTTTAAGAGGTATTTGGACAATGCCCTTAACAACAGGCTTTAACTCAGTCAGCCCTGAAGTGGTCAGGCGGTTGGGACTAGATGGTCGCTGTAGGTCCCTTCAAACTGAAATAGTCTATTCTACTCATTAGCTGGCCCAATTTTTAGAACAGGCGCCATATTAGATTGTCAGTCAGTTTTATCTTTTAAAAAGAAGTTTAAAAGAAGCTTTTAAACAAAGTTTTTAAAAAGGGATTAGAAATTCTTGAAATTAGAGAATAGGAAGCTACAAGCATTCAAACAGCATTTGCAAGTTGGCCTAAGCATTGGATAAATATAAACAGTTTTATAACTCATAAATCCAGGACTGCTATGCTTCCCAGTTTGCCAAATTACCATCATCTTTACTAAACGGATTAACATTATGCTAGAATCAGACAAACATCTGTTTATCTAGTTTGCTAAGGGCAGTATTTTACCAGAATTAGGGAGATTTAGAAACTCCACATATGGTAAAGAAAGCATATGCTATGTAAACGCCTTGCTATTCTACCTGATGGATTTCAGTAACATAACTAGGAAGGTTTAAAAACGTATCTTGCTGCAAAACCTATTTACAGTTTAAGAACTCAGCAGTACCTCAAAATTTCTTAAGTTTTTTAGAATAATCATGTCCACATCCATGCTCTCCCTTTATATATACTGTGGCATAAGAGTTTGAAAAGTAACAATACCAGTGTGTTTACAATTCACATTATTTCTGAAAGTGAAGGAGTTTGTTTTTTTTTCAACAGAAACATGGACAAACATACAAACTAGCCTATAACTGAGTTAACACAAAACACTTTCTGACTTCAGCTACACTTAAATAGAAACAATATGAGAAAAACAAAGTTAAGAAACAGCTATATACAGAGAACACTGTCATTCCACAGAACTTGTGCCAACAAAGTTGTCAAGGCATGAATTTCCAGTTACTCTCTAAAATAAGCTTTGTATGTTTGTCCTGGAAAACTTATACAACTATAAGAGTTTGCGGAACACAATTCTCAGTTTAAAAGAATTTTCAGGTTTTAGAACTTTATTAGTAACATCACAGTTGTCTATGACACAGTTTGACTTTTGTGTCTGTGACAAACACACTGACTTTTGGCTATAACAGGACATACAAATGGAGGGGGCCAGACAACCTTATTACTTTAAAGCATAATCTGATGTAGCCCTGCAGATATAGCCGAAATAGCTGTAGAAGTTCCTGCCACCAAGTACTTGCTGTTATTCCTTGGTTGGAATTTGAATTTCCCTACAGCTAATATATATAACATCGGAGTAGTTCCATATCTACTTCTGTGCAGAAGTGTGCTGGGTAAGTTTAAATCAATGTCAGTGGTAACACTTTTGCACTGGAATAGATTAGGAACTGTCTTCCATTTCATTACCAGGTCCAAGTTGTGTAGGCAGCAGCAAGCTGTTGGGGCAGAAACTCCCAGACCTGTTTCGGCTATATCTGAAAGACAACTTCAGACTATTCCTTTTAAAACTGAGGAATCGGACACACAGATATGGAAACACATGATGCCACTTTCACGGTCTCTTTCAAAGGGGGAGTGCATTTTAACATAAGATCTGTAACTACCTAGAATTTCATGAAATCAAGAACTAAAGAAATCAGCGTCTCAACTGAAAAAGCCTGCTTTAAAAAAAAAAAAAAGCAAACCCAACAAAAAACCTTAGTAAACAAAGATGCAAGAGTGAAGCAAAGCACATAAGCAGGTCAGAGTATGGAATGATACTTACTATGGTAACAGGTACTCTTTAGCATATCCATCTCCTGTTTGTAACGCAGCCACAAGAAGAAAAAAGCACAAGTAGAGAATCTATGCATTCATCACAGCCATTGGGTTAAGTTAGAAGAATGGTTGCCACCATTCTTATAGAAAACGGAATGAGATGAAGTAGTGGATGGAAGACTAACAGACAAGTGATATATCCAATGTACAGTGTAAAAGAAACAAGACAAAAATTAGATTACACCTGTTCAAGATTGTTATTTTATCTTTTTTTGAGGAAATCGTAGACTTTGCCAGCCCTGCTCTCATTTTAGTTAAAACTACTACATAAGGTGAGCAAATAATGATACTTCGATTCCAATTGAGCTGGAAAAATATTTACTGAGGTGTAATCCAAGTACAATAATGTTTAAGAAATGTGCAGTCACTGAAGGAGATTTACCAAAGCATCTAAATTTGTGTCTGGTTCACCATAAGACACTATTTCATTTCATAAGAGCAATTATTTCTTGCAGAAAATGCACAAAAGGGTAAATCAGCTGAGAAACACCAAGAGATGACAAGGCAATTCTGAAGAGATGAAAATTTGTCTTTATATTAATGCACACTTCTTTATTATTGTAAACATAACTCCTATTACACTCATAGTTCAGTGTGGTATATTTCAGGTAGCATTAAGATAAAATACAAGAAATAATTTACCTTTGTTATTAGATACTAGTTCATATATTTTCATGCATCAGTCACTAATGATGCAGTTACTGGTTTCCCCTGGCCCCCAAATCAGAAGAACATACCTTCCTCTATTTTAATCGGTGTACTGGGAGGAGTGCGAGCTGAAATGTGATCAGGCGGACTTCTCTCTTTCTGTTCTCTGCCATCTTCTGAAGGTTCTGCAGATGTAGACAAAGAGAAATTAAAAAGGCAGACAACACCTGTCAGCATGTGAGAAAACAACAGTCTCCTTTTGTTCCACGCACACAAGACACGAATACATTTTTCTGAATCGAAATTCTGCCAGGATATTAAATAATACCAAAACAAGCAAAAGAAAATTAAGTCAAAGTTTGATATTAACAAAACTGTTCAACTCACAGTTGTGCTCTGTGGTGGTGTGTTTTGTAGTTGTTTTTTTTTTCCCCATGAGAGGGCATGGATAATGCAATTATTTATTAATTGTTTTATCACGCTGTTCTAAAGAAAACTTGTAAGGAAAAACCCCAAGGAAGATGTAAACAAATGGGGGGTCAGAGGGGGGAAGAAATTATATCAATACAAGATAACACTCTTTTGCTTGCTTTGTACTGCTGAAACTTTGAGTAAACAAAATCGCATCCCGAAAGAAAAGATGACTGCACAGATAATCAGAGAAACACGCAGTAATTAAATGATTCAAAACAGATTTCACAGTGGTTTGCGTATTTGCTATTAGAAAGGAGGGTCCCCGTTGCTTCCAGGTTTAAACAGCCTTAAATCCAAAGGAAACATTAATAGAGTACACCGCTTATTGGGAACAGTATTAAAACGTTGTTCCGTCCAGTTCACCTAGACAATTAAAAGTTAAATCAGTCTCACAGACGAGAGGCAACTGACAGAATCTCCAAACGGTGTAGGTAAAGAGGTTGTTCCTTCGATTGCAAGCCCAACTGTACCATATTAGTAATACCTGTGGCCTCAGCCAAAAGGTCAGGATTGGACTTCAGTGCTTTGATCACTGCAGTATGAAATTCCTTATGGGAGGACTTCTGCCCAGCTGGCTCTTCTCGGTTAAGAGGTGTGATGACTTGCTGCATGGTCTGACAAGAAACCGATGCAGCAGCAAACTGAGTGTTATCTAAAGATTTAGACAGTGATGATATGTCACGATCCTGTAAAGTCTTCGTATCTGATCCTTGAAAAGTTTTTGATCTGCCTTTCAAATCCAGAGATTTTTTATCTGAAGTATTTTGCTCACTGATGGTCTGATTTCTAAGCAATATACTCTGTTCCCCAGCTGGTGTCTGTCTCAGTAACACCGTCTCTCCATATTTTGATATCTTATCTAAGAAGGATGTAGCAAGGTTACTGAGAGAATAAACGTATGTAGTTACACAGGCATAACAGCAGAGTATCCCACCCCACACAGTCCAATACCTGATTAACTGAATGCATACAATCTACAATGGCTCTGACATTGTCTTATCAAAAAGCAGAAGAAGGGAGCACACACTCCAAAAGAAATGGCACTTCTGGTTCCCACATCATTCAAATTAAACATTTAACAATAGATGAATGTGGTAAATATCATCCCTTAAAACTATACAGCAGTAAAGCAGGATAACAACTTCAGATGCAGTAATGATCTCTTTTTACAGCACAATTCTCTCATAATTCTATGATTATTTAGAAAGTCTATTTTGGGGGAAGTCCCCAGGATGTACCATTTCCAAATAGCAATCAAATGTTGTTCTGTACCTTCCCCATTCAATGGATTTCTCAAATCCACAAGACTGTTAGAAATGTTTTTTCTAACTGCAGTTAGAAAACTGCAGTTTTGCTGCTCAAAAGCAACACCATTCTCTCACCCTAGACTAGAAACAAAGCGGAACAATCTGCACTACTTTGCTATACTTTTTTTTTTTTTAACTGACGTTTCAAGTTTTCAACTTTATAATAGCAGCAGTAACTGGCCATACTAAACACCTCAGTTTGTCTACTAGCATAATTTTTAAAATAAGATCTACACATTTTACAGAATACTCCATTAACACATTCTATCTCCATTATGCTTTTTAAATGCTTAATTCACACTGGAAAAAACGAAACACAAAAGTTGAGTAATTTATCCATGGCCTTTGCAAGTAACCTACCTTCCAAATAGTAATAAGCTTGCTGTTATTATAGGAATTTCTGTTATTGCAGAAAACACACAGATAGAGAAACCAACCTTCTGGTGCCTTCTGCTTTCTTTCTACTTCTTTGCGATATTCTTCCAGTTCTCGATCAGTGAGTTTATTGAAGGGATTTGGTCCTGTTGTGCTCACTATGACTTTTGGTTGATATTCTTTCTCAATTATTGCCTTTGACGCAGTCACCAGTTCTCCCTGACAAAAGAAAATGAAGATACATCTGCAATTGAGCAGTAACTTGCAGAACCCTGAGAAGTACAGAGGCTACAAAGCAACCGAAAGCAAAACAAAAGCATAATCTGAAAAATGTTACATTTATTTCCTTTTCAATTAAAAAAAAAATCTATTACAGAATATATATATATTCTTAATTTGATTGACAGCAGGTTAATATAAAGGAGAAAACAGCTCTCATTAATTACTCTTACAGACACATCAGTGTTTCCACCAGGGAATATCCACCATTAAGCAGTAAATCAAACAGCAGCCAAACAGTCTAGGTGAATCATATCTGAAGTCACAGAAGTATCAAGTTTCTTTTTCTCCCCACAAAAGAAACAGGATACCAGGCCCAACTGCACAGCAGTCTCAGCACAGAACACCTGCAGAAGTTCACAGGACTCAGCTCATAGCATTTTTGTTGTTGTTGTTGTTTCAGGGGGGTTTTCTTTGTTTGTTGGTTGTTTATTTTTTAATAAGGGAAAAGCCATTTCTAGTAGCTACTATGTAACACTTAACAGATGTTATAGTAAAAAGCCATCTTGTACATGTTCTGTATACACCAGATTAACGGTTTATTACAAGCAATTTTTAAATAATTAAGGTTAACTGTAATCTTATACAAGTTAGCATATTTACATCTATAACATCTGTCATACAAGCCAAACAAAAAGTTACACAAATAAAAATAATACATTAGCAATTCTAAGTATGGTAAGTTCCAATGGACAAAAAGCAGCTGCATCAGAGATTCTCTAATGCTAAGCTTTAGTTTTTCTTCTCTAATCATATAGTAAAGACTAAAGCCATTGGCTTTTTATTGTCTCGCATCCAGAAGACAGCCTGGATAGCTGCTGTATCTTTCAAGTGAATTGTTTAAGCATTTGGTTCTTTCATTGGATACACAGAACTCTCCTGACACTAGTTTGGAAACGACTGATGTGTAGGCTGGTCTGTGCCTCGTGTCATTGTGATACCTGAATTGTCTTCATTGTTGAAAAAAGGTATTTGCATTCCATTACCAAATAAGTATGGGTTATTGATTGGCCCAAGACATCTCCATATTCAAATGTTATTTGTGTCAATATTTAAAAGAAAGCATTAGAAAGCACAGTTCAAAAATAAACAGCATGTGAACAAAGAGACAAACATTCCATTCAATGTCCATACAGTGAAGATCTCATGCTTGTCCATCAAGAAAAACTGAAGATGAAATTACACAGAGTACTACTGTTTGGAATGCCAAGAGCTGCTTTGGACAAGTTGTCAGCACCAAAAAGGTGACCGACAGGAATGTCCAGATGGAATGTGGACAAGAGCAGCTAGGTATTTCCAAAAGCCTCATGGAAGATCTCCAGAAATCTGATCTAGAGCAATCCAGGGAAGTAAGACCAGCTGGTTGTTAGAATCTATGCTGCTCTTCAGGAAGAAAACACCCGCCAGAAGTACTGAAGAACAGCATAACAAGTCTCCGCTGTAAAATCCTGAAAGAACTGCAGGAGAGAAACATCTCTAAAACATTATAGGTTGCCTCTGTTTCTCCCTAAGAGGAGCTAAGTAAGAGGAACTCTCGTCTCAGATGCAGAATATGTCAGTAAAATGTCAAAAGTCTTTTCTAAACTATTTCTATTCAGTGGCAGCTGTCTTAATACTAGAAAACTTCCAATTTGACAGTCACAGCTTTTCTTATAGGATAATGCATAAAAAAGTCATAAAAACATCAACCTTTGTAAAAATCTTAATTGTTTTGTAGAAAATATAAACCACCGACAAAACTACAGGTCCCAGCTTTTAATGATGGCAGAAAATTGGTGCCCATGGCAATTTTATATTTCCCTCTCTCTCTCTGCCCACCCTTCAAACTAATTATGTAGTTTTAACTGAAACTCAGAAATAAGTAGCAGGGGCTCGTAAAGCCCTGATCTTGGGCAAAGTTTCTAGAGTTTTCTAGGATTACAGAAGTCAACAGAGGAACACGATGTACAGTGCACACTGGCATCCCTGGAATGTTTAAGAATCTCTGAATCTTGTCCTCAAGTTAAACCCAAAATGACTGGGTAGAACTACATTCACATGAAGTGAAATTTTACTGAATGCCTACTGGTTTAATAATAACAAACAGCAAGACATGCAGTTTGCAGCAAGATGACTAGTGACTGGCATTATGTACTCTCTTCCTTAAGAGAATACCTTTCTTAACTACTGGGAATAAAAGCAGCACATCAAGCTTATGACATTTACTAAATTAAAAAAACAACAAAACAAAACCAAACACAAAAAACATACCCACAAGCAATGCAAACAGTATTTGTACTAGTTAAGCATCTTTGACTCAAGAGAAATAATATTGAAAAAGATCAGCAGCAACGACAGTAAGCAGATTATGTATTACAAAGAAAAAGCACTTGTGTTTTTAGACTGTATAAGCGAAGAATTACACAAAAGACCAGAAAGGCAAACTTTTGATCTGCTAAAAGCTGTTTCCAGATTAACACATCCAGTTTTGCTCAGTATCAATAACGTGGAAGCAGTTCAAAGGCCACTAATGAAATTTAACTTATAAGAGGGACTTGTATATTAGAGGGACTAACTCTATGGGGAAAACAAATGGAGATAGAAAATGAAGAGAGTAACACGGGACAGAAGGAAAACGAGTATGAAGGACTGAAATGACAGTACAAGACATATTAAATGTGACACTAAAATACACAAGACTTTGCAGAGCTATTAATCTGTCCGTGCCATTTGGAGATTCCTATGAACGTTCAGACAAATGGAACAAGAAGATTGGTGCTTCAAGTACTAGAGAGCCTGTACTACAGAGGGAATAAATTCCCACATAAAAGACGCGCACTCTGTTTCAACACAGGATGACATTCAAAAACCTAATGTTCTAGTGATTTCATCTGGATTTTGCTGATACTAGTATTATTTTGATGATGATTCTAGTACTAGTTTGATGACCATCTGAAGTGGGATTGCATGTGAATGCACCTGAATATCAACAGCATTTTCTCCACTGTAAGAAATAATGGACAGATTACATTCATGGACAGAATACATATTCACTCCTGAGAATTCTGTAGGGAAATACTCCCTCACAAGGATCCAAAGGGAAAGTAATTTATAGCTAATGATATACAATATATCTTCATATTAAACTTGTACCTCACATATCCTACAAGGAAAGTTTAGATTATCAAGTCTTTTTGCAACTTCTACCCAAAAGCTTGCTTTCGGAGAGAAATTCAAAACTGCTATGAGCTGACCATCATTTAACAGGCAAACACTTCATCTTGTTTTGTCTAAAGTTAACCACTGCTCTTAACACAGTCTGGCATTAATGCAGTGCCTTTATCCAAAAAAAACAAAGATTGTAAAAGTACTGTTGATGTAGAGGTCATCATTCAAACACAGTGCCACCTCTGAGGCAGAACTGAGAGGCTCTTCCTGAAGAACAAAGCCACAGAATCCCCGTTCTAAAGGAAGAGACAGGAAACGGGTGATTCCCCAAGTACTTAAAATTCTTGAAAATTCACGTGAATTTATTTTTTTTTTAAATCAGATTGCAGAATGGTCATTGGTAAGAATAACCAATGTTTCCTCTCACTCAGCCAAGACTACGGCAGAAGCTTAGTTGACCAAGTCTATAATACAAATAAAATTACATGATGCACACGGAGCTTGTGTTGCAACATGGCCAGGACTTCTCAGAACATGGACAAAGCAAGTGACGAGGCAAAATGGAGTATTTACTACTGCAGCCATAGACATGGAAGACTCAAAGCATTACATGCATACTGTACACAAACAGGATTTTTTTCATCCAAAATAGTGTGCATTAGTATTTGACAGAAATCTCAATGTTAACTGAAAACAACACATTTCAAGCGTTACTGCAATCAGACGGCACTTTTTACTTTAACTGTAATTGAGAGTCAAAGAATATGTCAACTGAGAACTTGTAATTATCTGGTACCTAAAAGTCCATAAGTCCTTGATGTACAGGTGTCCTCAAAGTTTTAATAAAAGTTTCATGTGAGGTTTATGTGGGCATCATAATATTGCTTATTATTCCTTTGTTCCACAATACATGACTGTTTTTTTAGCATAATTTTCCTAGAAAATTTCTCTGGTAGGTTTTTGTTGTCGTTGTTTGGTTAATCAGTGTTTATTATGTTTTGGTTTGTTGGGGTTTTATTGGGTTTTTTGTTGTTGGTTTGTGGGTTTGTTCCCCCCCCCCCAACAGGAAATTATTAAGCATTGAGGTCGCAATCCATATGAAGATAACAAAGATTATGAAAATGGCCACTCCTACTGGAATTAACATTGTGATCTAATTTCACACAGTATTTTAGGAGGAAAGCATTTTCATGACACCACAAAAAGGAAATACATCATTTGGACATCTAAATCCTAATATTATACTAGGCAGAGTTGTATAACCGATAGACCTTTTGTTGGCTCCTTGCCATCTACAAAAATCCTTGCCATCTACAAAATATTTGACTAGCTTTATAGAAAGATGATGCTGTTACTCATGAATAATACTTGAAAGATATCTTGCATATCATTGATGAAAGAAACTGCCTGTGTTGTGATAAGCAATGGATAACTATCATAAAAATAATTTTCAGTTTGAACGTTATTATTAAGCAGGGAATAAAAGGCAGGCACTGCCTTGAAGAATTTGGCTTTGATTTTTCATCTTAATTCTGGAAATAGTACTTCGTTATTTTTCCTTTCAAAATACGGATAAAACAAATTGTAACCTGAAAGACATCATTATCAAATTCTCAGTATGATACAACTATCTAGAATCTGAACTGGCTCATTACATTAGAAAGCGTTGTAAAGTCATGAGATTTGCAACAATGATGTAATTCAAAGTATTCTCTTTTTTGATGGGAAAGCTATTCTGATAATGAGATGTTAAGCATGACCTAACCCAAGATTTAAGAATCTTTTTGATAAAATATCAGGGCAGAAGAGACACCAATACTTATTTACACACTGTGCTTCCATGTTAGATCACTTCTACAACTCCTTCAAAATGTGGGAGAGAAATACAGCTATGGACAGATTGTTTCCAATGTGCAAACTGTTCCTGTTTACTCAGCCTCAAAGGACTGCCCACCCCAACCATACACACATCCTTTGAATTTATTCTGTATTTAAAGTATATCACATAAGCACAAGCACGATTACGTGTTTGAAAGCCAAAGAATTTTGAAAGTGTGGGGCATTATTCAGCAACTCTTGTAGATAACTGGAGGAAGTTTTAAGAAAACAAGACATCTAGCAATGTAGGATCAAAAGTTGACAGTGTCAGCTGAACGTGTGGATATCTTTGGAATTACACTGATGTACTCAGGCCAAGTTTAAGCTAACTCAAAATGGATCTCAAATTAGAGCAATTCAATACTAATAGCATGCGCAAAGAAACCCACTATAGGCAGAACCTAATCAGCACCTTAACATCGAAAGTGTTTCCTCACCAGCTTCTATAGACAAAGATCAAAATCCTTAAAAGATACTTCAACAGGGTAAAGTAACTGCTTGTATAGTTGCATATACATAATTTGAAGATCCATCTATTTTCTTTTCGAGCCAAATCATTAACTAACAGAGGGAAAGGGCAGGGTAAGGAAGAGGTAAAATGAAGGGTGAACAACAGTATTTAGAGCAGTATGACAGGGCAGTACCTTTCTAACAGACAGAGATTTAGCGGGACTAAAGGCCTGCTCTGTGAGATCGAGCCCTTCAATAGATTCCGTACAGTCTGAGAGGGGAGCATCCTGCAACAGTAAATTCAGTAAACAGAGCAAACCGAGCCCAGGCTCTGAAACATCAACCAAAAGCATTATGACGCTTGCTAAAAACATGCAAAGAAACAGTAACTGGTAGATAAAATGGCAAATGACAATGGATTGACATGCACACAATATGACACCCAACATGAATAATGTTATGGTCATGATAAGACTTGCCAAACTTTTAAAAGTATACCAGAAATACTTATCTGGGGCAGTTAAAGCACTCGGATATATAGAGCTTTAAAGTCATTCAGCTATACGGTATACTGTATAGCTCTAATTCTTACTTTACTTTGAGCTATGATTCATAGATTCAAAGTCTTTTGTATACCCATATATACATCAATAAAACTTAAAAGCAGTATAATAGCTTTTTTTCCCCCCAAAGTGCTCTTCAAATAAAATATTATGAAGCATGATAAAACATATTTAACACACAACACTACTGCCCCATAGTGAACCTGCTGTGCCCAGTATTAATACTTCGAGGTATATAAACTTGGAAAACAAAACCAAAAAGTTGTCACAAAAGCCCAACTACTTTTGAACAAGAATCTAACCCATATAAATAAGCCTTCTGAATTTCATGCATTACATTCAGCAAAAAAAGAAACAACCAAGAAGCATCCTCCACAGACATGCTTTGGCTACATGACTGAAGCCTCTTAAATTTCTGATCCTGAGCACTCTCGCGAAGACAATGGTGTTACCTCTAAGACTTACCTTATAAACAGTTACTCTCTGCCAATTAAAGAATAATTTCATAGTGATATATTAGGTGAAAGCAGAGGATATCGTAGATTAACTTTAAGCTAATAGTTTTAGGCATTTTATACTCTCACCTGTACAAGGCTCCTGTCCACAACTACCCCAGAAAGAACCTGTGATTGAGGGCCTGCGGTTTTAATATCTTGTAAATTTTGCTCTCGGATCTGTAAAGGAAAGCAGCAGAATACGGTCACGTGAACAAAAGAAAAGTTAACCACATTTTTGTATTTGGAAAAGGTGTGAGTGAACCTGCCAACAGGCTGCAACTAGTGTTGATTGCTATGGCCCTACTAATCGAATAAATCTGTGCTTACAAACACCACTTGAAGATTTGTGCTCAGGTTCCTAGTTGTTTCCTCACATTTCTCAGAATTTAGTCTGTAAGTACCACAGCAGGTATGGTTCTTTGCTTTTTAGTACTGGCTCATAATAAAACTACAGATCAGGTGACAGACACCTCTAGTTTGCGAAGAAAAGTGAGAAGAGAAGCACAGAGGTTATACTTATGCGTGTCTATTGTACCAGGCTTCTGTCACTAGCCTACTGCACCATAATATCACCTTCCTACAGAACTTACTGTAAAACACTGCACAACATTCAGGTTTTGCACCTAGTCAGGACCATATTCTCAAAGGACATATAATTATTTTTCTAAGCGTAAACTGACGCTCTGGACTACTCAAACACACCCTTTTGGTTGCACCCTTAATACCTCCCAGTTCTTTCCATGCAGAAGATGGGAACAGAAACTGGATATTTAAATCTAAGAATCATCAATTTAAATTAGATATCCTACAGTGGTAAAAAATTCATAACATCTGACTCAAAATTTATTTCTACTATATTCTGGTTCTTGTTCCAAGATAAAAGAAGAAAAGCATGCACCCACAAAGACCTCTACTTTAACACCTAAAAAGAACATTCGATTTATAAAAATATACATGCAAACAAGTATAGAAACACAAGGAATTATTAATACTTGTTATTTCAGAAAGTATGAAGATCGTGCATCATCTGTACTTGTGTCTAGTTTACTACCCTTCTTGTCATCAGGAAAGTATAAAGTTTGAAGTTTTACTTCTCTCAGTGATTTCATTCAAGCTTTTAATACAGTGATATCTGTGTTTCAAACACACAGAAACTGCTTGGCAATTTCGCCAAACTTCTCATGTCAAGTGATTATTATTTTACAGTGCCGAGTCAGGAAAAGCAAAAGCTCTGTCAACCTTATACGAATTATTTTAGTGCAAATCAGTATTCCTGCTAGTACCCCTGCACACAGACTTTCCTGTGACATAATGCTAACTCCCATGTTCCATATGGCCATCAGTTAGAAGCAGCAAAACAATCCAGGACAAGTTAAGTATTAACAAGACACCAGTGCATATTTTATACTTTAAAAGATGTGAAGTGAAAAAAAACCAACGCGTTCAAAGCTTTCCTGTTGGTAGATTGGTAACAAGAAGACCCGAAATTCGAAGACTGGAAAATTAACTGCTAGGTCATTTCAAAAAGATTAACATGTGGTTCCAAAGGCCCCCAAAAATTCTGCAACAATCACAGCAGATCATAATATAATAAAATATAATATGGAGAGAGATCTATAAACTTCTTTGTCTAGGCTACAGTTTCAACTGGTGAAACCAAAACAGGGAAACAGGTCACTAATGTAAAACTATGAACTTGGAGAACAAAATTACTATCATAAACTCAGTGGTGGCTGTTTCAGAGGTACCCAGCAACTGGTCTGACAGTAATAAAATATAAGACAATGAAAGTCTTCATACTGTGGACAGTAATACCACTTTTTATTTCAGAACATTTAGGAATTGTTTCAGTATCTAGTTATAAAGGGACAGGACAATACCAGAGCTAGGTTACTGAACCTCCAAAATTTCACTATAGCTAAGTTAGTTCATTACAAGCACACAACCTAATTGTAGTGATGACCACAAAAACGTTATTTTACTGGCATTACAAACCTTGTTCCTCATTTCTTGGACCTCCTTTGGATTGGTGTTCAATGGAACAAACAGGTTGGGGACAGCAGAGGTGGCAGTTCTATGTCCATCCTCTTTAGTCCACTGTAATATCAAGAACAGTTGAACAATCAGAATTGCTGTAATGGCTATAGACAGTCAGAGTAGCAAATTTACAGCACAGTTGATCATGCATTATACATAGCAGAGAACTGAACCAATGATTGTATTCTTCTATTCATTCCGAAGACTATATAAGTTGCTTCCTTCTTCAGTAATATAAACTGTACCCTCAGATACATTTATAAATCAGAATCATTCTATTAAGTCAAACTAGTAACAACAACAAAAATTAGAAAGCCAGTTAACTTACAAATAACTTCCACCCTAAATGATACAATTACTACAGCTATGTACAATTCGGAGATTATGGAGACGGAAAGGTTTTTATGCTGTTTTTCTGTGCACTTGAGCACACCGACAACTGCAGTGTTGTGTGTTTCTAAAAAACGTCTCCTTCTCAATCAAGAGACATATTAATACATGAGTAGGAAAACTCCAATATAATTACTTATTTTTAAGGACATTTTCATCGGAAATTTCACAGTGAGTTCATATTTGTTTAAAAAGGACACTATTCCTTACCCAAACAGAAGTACAGCAAGATCTAAGACATGAGCTGTAAAACCCTGTTATTGCCATTTTCATTTTCTGCACTGTGTTTTTACAAAATAGTATGAGAGAGACAGAGAGATCATTGATTCAATCCTCCGATACTCAACAAACATCAAAGCGAACTTAAAGCATAAGATGACAGAAGTATGAAAAGCAATGTGATGTCACTAACCAGGTTTAGTGAATGATTCTGTACTGTGAAGCAAGAGTGGGCATCACCAAAGTTTTGCATTAAAACAAGCTACTTCAGCAAAATGTTCTGTTTCCAGAATTATTTTCTGCACAAATAAATAGCTGTATCAGCACAGCAACCTAGAGGAACAGTTTGGTGATGTCGAATATTTTATAACTCATAGCTCAAAAGGTTACAAAAATATCCCAAACACAAACTTTAAGCGCTTCATGGGTTCTTCATAGATGGTTGCTTTATTTGATCAGTGCATTTAGTATGGAGCTCTGTTTAATCTGATGCACAACTAACTCTTTATCTTGATACGTTTATTATATGCAGTATCCTAATTTCCAATCACTATTGCATAGAAAATGCACCGAACAGTAAAGCAAACCTGTTTATAGAGCAAATGCTATGCGTTTTTTCCTGAGTAACTTCAAGAAACAATAAGATAGCCAGAAACTGTCAAACTTCAAAAAGCAACAGAATTTTAAAATGTTTTGCAACTGTAAAGTAAAAAATGGAATGAACATGGAGCTGTGAAATACTCACTGATGATTATCTTCAGATAAAAACTACTCCAGCTTTTTATTAAAGATAGTTTTTAGTCAAAACATATATAAAAACAACCTCAACACAACAAACTACTTTTTCTTTACGTTAATAACAAGCATTAAAAAATTTAATTACACAAACCTGTTATACGGTAGGAAATTTTCTATTGCTTCAGTATATCATTAAACAAGACTAGCTTCTGAGCAGGAATTTTGCTTCAATCTTTCACTAATAGTTTCAAATATAAAATACTACCTACTTTATGAGCTAAGGTTGAAAAGCACAAATTGCTCCAAACATATGCATAGTTTTAAACTTTCTTCCAATCAAGGCAGAACTATGGTCGAGTTTAGTAAAATGTTGATAGTACAAACAATATACGTATATATTAAGTTCTTAAACCAAAAAGAACACCACAAAAATACCATAGAGATCCTCTGTTTTTTTCAGGGCTTTCTACATGTTAACACTATATATTTTAGTACACACATTGCCTGAATAATCATTCCACAAAAGCATTCAAACTATAGAAAACTCTGAATGTAGTCAGAGGTGAAGCATAGTTTTGTAGGTGTAAATAACAATGAAGAGGTGTTCTTTTCAAGAGCACTAGTTTGTTGGTTTTTTTTTTTTAGACTCACCTGTAACCATACTACTACTATGCATTGTACCTCTACTGAAGTACTACTGAACTACTATAGTTGAGCTTAAGTCAACCGTTACAAAAGCTTGTATGAATGCAAATCCCTGCCTACATTCTATGTGCTCTGTATATGCCCAAGAAAATATCTAAACCACATTACACACCAACAGATACTGATCTCCATTTGAAAGCATTCGATACTTTTGCTTTTCAATTAACATATCTTTCAGTGCAAAATTTAACTGTAAGCAGCATTGATAAACAAAAAAAAGCACCGGTTGCAGAATCTATCGAATAGTGCCTGCTGATGGCCTGAGCTGCACTTTAGTCATGCCGCACCCAGCTGATACTTTAGGAAAGACTTTCCATTTATGGCCATCTACTTACATGCAACACTACATGCAGAAGGCAGCTGGTTGTGAACACTCAGAGGCTTTGGGGTAGACAAAAGCATAGTAAACAGGACAGGAAGAGGAGCTGAGAAACTAGAGAAGAAAAACTGCTTAAGGAGAAAAACTCAAGACACTTAAATACTTTGAAATCAATTCTACCCTCTTGTACAAAGAGAGGGCAGAAAATGGCTTGCAAATTAAGTTGGTACATGTAACAGAGGGTAGAAATTTGATTATTTTTACATATACTTGTACAAAAGTGCATTGAATAGTTAGTTTCATTTTTGTTTTAACTGAAAAGCTTTCATGCAGACAGAATTAGTAGTTCCCTAACACAGTTGTCCTTAATTAATCCATTTAAATGCAGAGCCTATTCAGTCAAAACTATGATTCAATCTGTTTGGTCATTAGCTTGAAAAACCAAAAGAAAACTAGAGGCTCCAAACTCTTAAGCAGTTTTAAGCATTAACAAGCGAGATGATTTTTACAGCTCGCATCTAATCTAAGCCAAATTAAGTGGTTAGTAAAACACATTTAGGTTTTTTATATAAGAAAGAAGAAAATAATTAGGAGAGTAATCTTTTTCTTCCCAAAGCCTCTAAGTGCCAGCCACCCCAAGTTGCTCTACATCATCTAACTATGAACAGTAAGGTAGGCACAGACCAAGCAGTTGGTAATACAGCTTGGCACGCAGACACCGGACGAGAGAGACTGCAGCAAGGGTTTCACGTGATCGTGTGTAATGTTCGTCCACACCTTAGTCTTCGACTTGGGACTGCTGCCATTCTGCCCTTCTTCAGAAGCATCATCACCTCGGCCAGAGTTCAGCCACCTTGTCTTCTCTCGCTGCTGTTTCTGAAAACTGTGTCTGAGGGGGGAGCAAGTGCCTGATTCGCCATCACTAGCAAAGGAGTAACCTGTGACACTAGCTGGAATCTCAACATCGCTGTACTTTTTAGATTTCTCTCTCAGAGCAGGGCATCGATACGGATAGCCGGTTCTGTAACCCTGAAGAAGCAGAGCACCAGAATTAGTCTCCTACATCTCCAAGTTTTGATACAAATTTAGGGCAGATAAACAGATCTCTTCTGCATTCTAAAAATCTAGAATTCAACATATTGTATAGAAGGGAAGGCTTCAAGAATGATACTTATTCTCTCCTTTCCCTGATCTGCTCTACCTATGTTGTTTTTCCTCTCCTACTTCCTCTGAATTATATTGTTTCCCTTTTCACCTTCCATTATACACTAGTCATGTTTTCCCCTGCTTTCTTCCATATTTTGCTCGGAATTTAACATACAAAAAGGGCACTTAACAGTTTCTCTAAGAAGTGTCCCCTAGCAAACTATTTTCAATGTAGCTCAAAGAGAACCTCTGAATAGCCTGCCACCCAAAGCACTCAAATTTTTTATAGACAAAGCTAGTGGTAAAGAAACTTCAGTCCTGAGTATGCAGACTTAGCTTTCTTTGCAGAGTTTCCATGCGTTAAGGACTGCTGAGGCATTAATTTGGCTGCTGCTCCATCTTTTAATGATCAAAGTGCATCTTGAGTAACTATCTACTGTCTAATGTAGTTAACTATCCAATACAATATGTGGCTATTTTTAATACTAAGGACCTGTACTGGATGACTGAAAGCTCCTTTCTATTCCTGTGTTCCTAGCGAGTACAATGCTATTTCCTTTGTGATGCTGCTTCCTGTGCGCAGTAAGAAACATAAAACCGATACTCCTTAGAGAAACTGAAATCCAACTGAACCTGCCAAAGGTACCAGTCAGCGATAGAGGGATTCTGCTACCCATAGCCAACTACATTAATAGTCTCATTATTGCTCACTAAAATCAATGAGAATTTTTCTATCAACTGCAGGTTACAGCTGATCACTTTGATGTGAAAACACAGATACTCAAATTACTAATGAAGTAGCCTGATTTTTTTTTCCATACTACAGATAAGACACCGATCTAAGGGGAAAAAACCCTAGTTATTTACTATATAGTGTATGTGATGGATAGTGTTTTAAGATATCATCATCAGTGTGGATCCTGTCGGGGTAGATGCATCACATTACTGTGAAGACCACAGTTAAGTCTACAAAGGAAAGAGATTAATTAAATCACAAATCAGAAGACTATGTCTAATTATTACAGTGCTCACATTTTTTGGTATGTTCATTACCACTGTCTACAATTACCACTTGGAGCCTTATGACAGGAAACATCATCTTTCCCATTAAAGCTTGAGAGAAAATTTTCGTAGCTGGTGATTTATTACAGATGGGATTTTACTGAAACCATTTTATCTGAAGGCTTTTATTTATTTATTTGAAGTCTGTCTTTTGAGCTCTTCTAGGTTCTAGTAGAGTCTTACAAAGTCAAATCGTGCTGGACCCTGCACCTGACAAAACATTAACACTGTTTTACGCATTTTGGGAGTGGATGGGAACAGAGGGGAAGACACAGACTAAGGAATAGCAACATCACAGCACTCTCACTTGGAAGTCCCAAATTACAGAAGGATCCCCTCTCATCTCACCGATAACTACCAGATTATGAATACAGAATTAAATCTGCTATCTGCACAAAGGACACCTGAAGCATTTTGTGGTGCTTTTCATGTTATCTCCTCCTCTGAGGGCCCTTAATCTTTGGGAAAGAACAGCCTGAAAGCTCTATAAACTATCCCAACTACATTCACCCCATTCTTTACTAATGTCCCTTATTTGCAGCTTTTGAAGTATTTTATACATTATCATATGAAACAATTGGACAAAAACACCTGTCTTACCAGATTATCAAGCATTCGCATAAGAGCTTCAAACTCCTGTTCGCCAATCTGCCATTTTGGATGGGATACAGTACCCTCACCTGCTGGAGACTCAGGGGAACGAGACTTGGCTTTATACTTTCCAGGATCTAAAAGCACTAAATTGTCAGGTCCACCTGCACTGGCAAGGGTACGTACCTTAAAAACAATAAAGTCATCTATTAGTTTCTTGAGGGGAGGGGAAAAAAAAGACCCCCAAAAATTTAAAAGAATGACATCAGCAAAACAGAAGAAGTCTACTTCATGTTAAAGGTAAATAAACTAACATACTTGTGTAAAACTTGTCTCAAGGCTTTGAAAACATGTCTATTTTAACAGGCGGTATATATCAAATCAATGGTTCCAATACAGTATTTGAATATTGCTGGTTAAACCAATGTTTTGGATGTCCTTGCATAATATAATGATTTCACAGATAACCATTTTAGATCAAGAGTTCAACCAGTAAAGTGCACAACTATTAATCTGTTTGAAGGTTAATATAGCAGATTGTATTATTACATAACATACTAAAATTCTTACTTGAATCTCACAGGCAAGCACTAGATTATGAATATAGTAGAAAGCTTCCTCAATAGTCTCTCCAACTGAGACTAAGCCATGGTTTCTGAGAATAAGGACCTAGAGAGACATTGCAAAGAAAGTTAACAGCAGGAAGGCAAGTATTTTCTTGCTCTTGATTGAAGAACACACCTCCCCCACGTCTACACACATACTTTTCTTTAATTCCAAATGTAAATACTGACCTTGCTTTTAGGCCCCAAATTTTTCTGAATAACCACCTTTTCTTCATCATCCACTAAAATACCATGGTAGTCATGATAAGCTACTTCCCCTAGAGAAAGTGCTTCAGGCGAAATTGGCAAGAGACCACACTTCATTGCAGAAACCTGAGAAATATTAGAACTAACTTCATTTCTTGCAACAGAAAAAACGGAGAAAAATGAAAATAATGATAAAAATTATAATAAAAATAGATTTTTATATATTATATGTGTCTGTACAGGCACATACATAGTGGTCTTATACTCCCATCCCTAAAGCCTCTATTTTTCACAACTTTGGATTGGATACAAAAAGTCAGATTGATCTTCAGTCTGACTCAGTGTGGTTGCTTTTACATGATGTCAACATCAATATGAAAAGACTCAGAAGGAAAAAAAAATATCCAAACCCCAAAATCAACTGCATCCTTCATTCCTTTCAATTATTCTTTATTTCCTCCAAAAAGAAGAAATTTAGTGACAAACTTTGACACAGGTAATTCCGCAGCACTGCGGGTAAAAATTAAGGAACACTTTTAAAGACTACTCTATAATTCACAATTTTAGGAATCTGATCATTTATCCTTAGAATGGTTCTATCACTGCTGTTAATCAGTTAAAAATATAATTTAAAACAAACAAACAAAAAAAAACCCCACAGAATGTGAACTTTGTTATATAGTCACAAGATGACTCTCTCAAAGAATTCCAAAGAGGTAAAACTGACTTCTAACCATTTGCTCTAATGAGAGGTATTGGAAAAGTTTCAAATATTTAAGAAAACCTTGATAAATTGTGCTTTACAAAACCAACAAAATATGCTGAAGCTCTTATGACCCACTGTCAAAAGATACAGTCTTTTGTGGTAAAAGAGACACAAATATGAAATACGCATTTTCCAATTATACAGCTCAATTTACTGTCTGACCACTCATATAACAACCAAATAAGGAGGATTGATTCAAACAGAACCATATATTTGAAGGCAGACTTAAAGGCTCTGTCCCCTTCAAAAAGGAAGCAAAACTATGATTAAGGGGGACCCACCTATTTTCCAGCTGGGTGAGGTGAGGGAAAGTTCTAAAATGTGTGCTTACCGCTGCCCCTGCTGGCGTATGAATATGAACAATGCATTTAACATCAGGTCGAGCTGCGTAAATTGCAGAGTGCAAAGTAAAACCGGCTTGGTTTACTCCCAAGTTAGTGCTTCCACGATCAACTACATCTCCCTGAATATTGATTTTAACCTGGGAATGAAAAGAATTCATTTCATAAATCAATCAAGACTGCCAAAAATCTGATTTAATTCAGCATCTTCCACTGAAGCTCTAAAACTGTATTTCTTTCAGTATTTTAACAAGTGTCAAAATGTGCACAATAAGGCTGTAGGTAGGTGATCAGGGCCCCAGCTTGAGATTAAACTAACTGAAGAGGATATGAGGAACTACGGGATATGAGACGAGAAATCGCTGCATGTAACAGGCAATAGTGCAAGAAGCTGACAAAAGTTACAGACAGCGCTGTGACAAATGGCTGCATTTCACAGAGAGTTACGGTGGAGTTATACAAGAAACTTGCAAACTTTACAGATACCTGAAGAGGAGTACTGGGACCTTTTGGGGAGTAGATTCTTGAAAGGCCAGGACCTAGGTAATCATACCACTGATACCATGCAAGGCTGAGATTGCCCAGGTAATAATATTATAAATACCAAATTTGGATATGGACGTAGAAAGACTGGAATAAAAGGGAAAAAGTAATTATGCATGGGTTGTTTATTTGGGAGAGAACATGACCAGAGAAAATGCAGTTTCAGAGTGGAGAAGGGAAGAACAAGCATGGGAGAAATGGAGAGAAAGGGGCAATAAAGGGCCAGTTGTGTAAGCAGGCTGCTGGTCAGCATGCTTATCTAGCTAAGCTATGTGCCTTATCGCTGTAGTCTGTCTTATTAAATCCTGCTGCTAGCTATTTTCTGCGTGAACATGCTCTCTACTGTGTGTGTGTGTGTGCATTTCACTACCTTCGCGCAACCTTCATTCTCAAGGTATTTACATTCCTGATATAGAGATAAAAGGACACCTTAAAAAGAAAAAAAAAAAAAAACCAACCCAAAACACACAGAATACCCCCACAGTGTGGCCCTTACCCTCCTCTGAAAAACTTGCAGTAACAAGAAAGGGCAGGTCTCAGTTTTCTCCATTCCTTTTCCTACAGCTTTTTCAATTAAAATGCTACAGGTGGTTAAGGTGGAGTTATGTAAGAGCCAACTTTACAGATTGCTGAGGGGGAGCATTGGGACCTTAAGGTGTCAAGAGCAACGCAAGTTTGAAATGTTACTACTCTGCACATACTTCCCTCACGTCACTGTTAGAGGTTACTTACCTTACAGTAGCCAGGTGGAAAGAATAGCATGAAAGTTTCTATTTTGTTTCAACACAAGACAGTCAACCACATTAACTCAAGTTGTTTTCAGCAGCAGTGTAGACTAGACTGAAGACAAATGCTTACAAAATGCTTCCCACTAGCTAACAGTTAAGGAAATTGTGTCTTCAACTGCAACCATTAGATCTCAAAAATATAACTTATCTACACCCCCAGCTACTTACACCTTTAAACAATGGCAACTAAATCAGGCATCTGACATAGCATCTTGAAACTGTAATTGGTTTGAATCATTTTTGACTGAAACACATACTGTTGCCCTTGACAAGCCTGATTCAACAGGCAGCAGCTTTCAAGAGCACGATGTGATCAGCTTATCCAAATGACCTGGCTTTTCTTTACAGCTAGATCAAGTGGAGGACACCTGGTGGTGAACATGTGCACAGAAATCTCTCCCAGAGATACCTCAGCCATAGCAAAAGCAACCACGTTCAATAAAATTATTCTAAGTATGTAAGACAGAGTAAAAAATTCTCTAGGACAGAAGTTAAATGGTGACAGGTATACAGACAGAACAGATTCAGCTATTCATATCTTACAGCTGTGAAAACCAGTAATTGCTTACCAGACTAGATGCAGTAACTTCACTATAGAGGAGTCCAAAAGGTACAATGAGGAAGTGCTCCTGCTCAGAATTTACTCTGGCCTAAGGACAAAACAAGAGTAAAATTTATTAAGAATGTTTTATAAAAGCACACAAGGCAGCCCAAAACTATGAAAGTTACTTTTATTTCCCATGTATGGAACGGGCAAGTAAGCCTATAACATATGCAGTATGACTGTCATGTATGCTACAACAGATGATCAACACAACACACAGTTAATTAACTCACGTTGAACAAAACCAGATGGTAGATACATGCCAGAATCCTTCAAGATTGGTGGAAGGTAGTAAATCCTTTGATCCTGTGGTAATGACAACTAGACTACTGTGGATAAAAGCAATGACACCAAAAGAAGTGGGGGAAAAAGAGTTACTGTTCGGTGTGGTTTTTTTGTTGTTGTTGTTTTTGGGGTTTTTTTTGTTTGTTTTGGTTTTGTTGGGTTTTTTGGTGGTTGGTTTTTGGTTAAGTTTTTTTTGAAGAATGAGTTTATACTACAACTGTATCTCTACCCTAGTAAAACAGAAGGTAGGAAAAAGAAGTGTGTGAGAAAATGCAAGATTTTGGCCCACAGATCTAAAACATCTTGATGCTGAGAAGGGTTTCATCACTGATGCTAGTGCCATGTGAGACATTCGTGAGCAGTACAGCACACTTGTAGGTTTTCTCCGAAGTATCCTGCCCCCCGCTTATGTTTTTGTTCTTTTGTCTAATTCACACAATCGGGAGTTTATAACACAAAAATAATTCTGACTTCAAACCATTCGTATGTTGGCATGTGTCTGTTTGAAGTCTGTAAAATGAAAAGCACAGGACAGCTAGGTAGTTTAGGTGTCCCTCAATGGAGAATTAAAAGGCTTCAAATGTTTTACTGGACACGTGAGACAACTCCCTATTTTGTGGTTTTGCGGTTTGTTTTTTTTTTTTTGGGGGGGGGGGGGGGGAGATTATTTGGTTTATTTTACTATTTTTAAAATGTTATTTATTTATGAGTTTTCCATTTCCCCAAGATGCAGCTACTTTATGGTCCCTCATGTCTTCTACTACTTGCAACACTAAATACATATATACTTTGATATAGTTCTACTGTAGGGGGAAAAGAGTTCCAAAATAAGTAGTTGATCAGTCATCCAAAAGCTTCTAGTACAAATCTAGCTTCCTTTACAACCAGCTGTTAACATGCTATCGCATGAAAGCCTTAAACTGCACCAGTTAGTTCAAGTTAACCCATAATTTTATGAACCACCAAAATAGTTCTCCATTACAGAAGTGTAAATGATCTAGAAAATCTTTTACATATTTATGCAAGACAAAAACCAGGTTATTATTCAAAATGCCACAAAAGCTAATAAGAAAGCTCAAACATAAGATAAACAAGCAGCAAGACTCACAAACCACATTACTTTAGGATTAGATCAAATAAACAGTTCATGCCCTCAAAGCAAACCAAGACTTGGTGAATGATGCATACCTTCTGTAACTCTGTAATCTCAAATTCTGCCTAACCCTGGAGGCACCCAAGTTTACTCTGCATTATTGTGCTTGACATGAAAACTCTTGATGTTCTGTAATTCTGCTTCTGCATCAGGACTGCACCAGTCTGAACAATTCCACATGCAGCAGGTGTCAGTGATTGGTCAGGATCCAGAAAAGCAAAGCTACTCGACCCAGCTCCCTGATATGCCCAGATTGGCATATGCTCCCATATCCTCACAGTTCCTTTCTCCTCTAACACACAGGCTTATGCTCCTCACAGAAGGCTGTTTTATCTTTTCTCTTCCTTAAGAAGTGCACTGGCAGCTTTTAACTTTAATGCAATCACCTAGTAATTAGAGCATCCACCCACAAAACGAAGACCTGAGATCAAACTTCAGCCCTGCATGAACTGGTAGGCATTCACCACATTACGAAGGAGTGCCTTACTACTTACACTACTACTTCAGGTATGGGTATACAGAACAAAACCAATACTATTTTGTAAATATAACAACCTTGTTCTAGATTTGAAGGTTAAATTATATCTGTTAGTCACCTTTCAGAATGTTATTTACTGGAGGAGTTTGTAGAAGTACTACTACTTGTGATTGCTGGTTACAAACCATTAACCAAGAACTTTCCAATACCACTTTGCCCTTCAAAACCGTCTCAAATACTTTCAGAATCTCATACTCCAAGTGCTTTGACTGTCTTCCACCTCAACTGGTATCACCATTATCTAATCTTCCTGTGCTCCCCCCCGCCAAAAGAAAGCAAACTTGAGGCATTCCACCCCAGTCACACAACCTTGCCTTAACCACTTCCCCAGGCATGCCGCTCTTTACATTACATTTACCTTTTTATCTAAACGCATACATTCCCAAGGCTGAACTTCACATTAGAAAGCCATCTCCAAATCTGCTTGCCTCGTAATCTTTTTACCGCATTAATGTCCCTTTTACAAAATCAATTCTCCTGACATGTATGAAAAAATTAGGGGGCGGCACAGCGTTGTTTACAAGAACCATTATGTTGGATACTTTCCCTTACTAAAGGAACCAAATGATCTAACCAGCATTGCCGTGATTCTATGCCTACCCACATCATTTATCGTCTTCATCTGTTCACAAATAATATAGCTCGAAATCTCAAAAACCAGTAATAATAAAATTACCATATTGCATTCAGACTGCAACTAGAAGAACTGTAAATACATAAAGGACAACCTCTACTATGTAGAAAAAAAACAAAACAATTCAGCTCTGTTAGGAAAACAATTGACTGGGTTGCACACCACAGCTGTGACTTTACTCATAAGATTCATGTTGATCATTCCTCTGGCATATAAAACCTCCTTGATTTGACCTCCTTGTCATTATTTTTATGGATGCCAGCAATTACTCAGTTGCAAGGAAAATTGCTGGCACGCTGCATTAAGCTAAGTAGTTTGCTCATGTTCAGAAAAACTATGTCTTCTTTTCCAGAAGTACCTTGAATTATAAAATTGAACTGAATGACTAATAAAAAGATATTTTAGTACTTAGGAAAAAAACTAAGACATGACCTTGTAGAATAATACATACAGTTATTCAAAGCATTTAAGATACTAAACGACCGAGTTTTTGAGAAAACTTAATTTCATCATAAGAACGTTCATGTACACTCTCTTAAGACTCTATTCAGTCTATGGTAGCTGACATCCAAGCTGTTCCAGTTCTTATTCTTGAGATGCAATGACAAATCTCTTCACTATTATACTCCTTTCAATACCACTTTGCTCCTCTTCCACACAAAGAGAAAATGACAGATGGGGGAGGGAGGCAATCCTTTTGTATGTTAAAACAATTGGTTTAGTTATCTGTTGATTCAATACTCACTGTTATATGATTGTAAATAAGCTGAGACCAGCCAAAGAGATCTGCTAATCTGTAGAAAGCTGCCAATTTACACCGTAACAATTTCTCCCCTTTTTCGTAAGCAATGGAATCTGATCCTCTCAGATCATTCACTGGTGTCACCATGCCAAGACCTGAAAAGGAGAAGGGGTAAAAAAACCAAAACAAAACAAAAAACACAAGAGGGGTTGCATTCAACATCAGTTAAAACCTAACAACATGCACTGCTATTATAGGGGTTGTTCTAATTAGTTTACATCAACATATTAACCTAAGAAATGGGTAGCAAACTTCCATTACTATGATGTCGTAATTTATATTACACAAATATAATGACAGTCTCAAACAAGGTCATTTATCTTTGGTAGACTCAGCATTCATTTCCTTCCTCAATATTCATTAGTGCTAAGGTGACAGTGCCTTCCTCAGCAAATTCCCCCCCCCCCCCCCCCCCAAACTAATGATTGACTGCAAAATACAACTTAACTGCTAACAGAAAAATGTAACCCCAAATATTCCACTTTTTGAGATATATGATTTGGTATTCCTGAAAAGGAGAACTGAACATCTAAAGAGATGCACACAAGTTTATTTAATTGGGAAAACTTAAGTACAAGCTAGAGAGGAGGATTATGGCAAATAATTATAAAAACTGTAGTTCTAGTTACAGTGCAATTAAAAACGTGGTTAAAAGTAACTGTGATAAAGCAGAACCAGGCCATTCTACAGTCTAAACTATAAATTTATTTTGGAGCACAGGCAAGGATTTATATTATCTTAACAGAAAACCCATGTGTACATGCATTTGCACGTTTTGGTTTTTGTTTTCCTTCTTTGTTTTTCTTGCTGATGTTTCTTGTCTATAGCTTCACAGAAGAAGTATTTCAATGGCAAAAATAATTAGTTTCTAAAGAACTTCATTGTTACTAGACTACTAATGATCATTTAATTTTCTGGCAGGCAATCCAAGTAGTAAACATTATCAATAGTTAAATCTCTAATTTTTTTACTAGTGCTGACTTCTCAGGCTTACTTTTCAATTAAGATTCCATACTTGAAATAGCTTTTGATATAAATTATATACATGGATGATACTGCATAACACTGTGGCATTCAGAAATTAATTAATTCACTTTATGTTTGCAATGTTCCTGTGAATAGAACAGGATAGCATTTGAACTTCACAGCACTTTTCATTTCATTCACATTCACTTCATTTTAAGCCTTTAAAAAAAAAAAAAAAAAAGAATTCAACTATTATAAATTAAGGTGCACTCACTCATGTTTAATGCAGCCATTCCGCCTTGTGGTGCTGCAGGGTAGACATTTGGTACGTTTGTTGTCATGAAATCTGCAATCTGCTGTAAAGCCAATAAACCTGTTGGGTTCTTCCCCTTCTTAAATTGCTCCTGGATCATAGATTCGAGTTCTTCACAAAAAGCCTAGCAACAGGACATTGCATGTTTTAAACCACGTTCAAATAAATTTCAACCTTTCATACACAGCTTATTTTTAGCACTTAGATGGAAACATCCTATACCTATTCTGAAAAACAGATCAGGGCATCAGTACTGCACACACAAGTTACTTGAAAATGTTGCTCTCTAGAGCTCCAATGATATGAGTCACTTATTTTTTTTGTGAATGAAAATTCCAGCATTCTCTCTTCAAATAACACCAAAACTCATTGAACCTACTAATATGGATTTCTGGAAGAAGCAGCAGAATGTACAATCAACTTTAACACAAAACATGAAATGAAACCTAGTAGAAGCAGAAAAGAGAAGGAAAATTACCAGTGTGTGCCCCCCCCCCCCCCCCCCCCCCCCCCCCCGACAATTGACAGCCAAGAAGGCATCCAGGAACATAGCCATTGAATTTTTTAAATATGTTTAAACAAGGGGTTGTTTACTTTTTTCCTGGTTGGTTTGTTTTTGGTTTTTTTTCTTTGTTTTGGGTTTAACTTTGAAAGGAAGAAAACAAGACTTTTTTACTATTGCTGGGAGCTGCTGCTTTTGACAAGAACATTGGAATTTGTACTGAAAGAGAAGTGTACCAATTGGTAAGTGAATCTAAATAAAATGGGTTGATTTCACATGGAAAGACTGGAAATATACCACTATATTCCTATTCTTAATTAATTCATGTCATGAAATGTTTCATATCTACAGTAACCCGTCAATTATTACAAAAGGAACAAATGTTATGAGACATTTGGGTTTGTGTACTTTCTCCCCGAGGGAAACATCTTTAATATTACATTTCAAGTAATTCACAATGTATTATTGTGCACCCTTTCAGAAGGAGATATATAAAAATATTTCACATGTTAGAATCACACATGAAAACTGAGCACAGGACAGACCTGCCTTGTATAAGCTACTCTTGGCAGAGTTAATTAAATTAAATGTTTAAATGAATTCTAAATATATGAAACAAGTGAAAAAATGTCTGACTAGGACTAGGTAGACAAAATGAAAGAAAGTTGACGAATACAAACAGAATTCTGAAAGCAAGACTGAGGAGCTGCTTCGTGGGTTGACAATAAAAATTCAACCAGATAACGTGAGGAAAAATTATGCTACAATTAGGATACTGTAGAAGAAAGACCAATGAGAAAAAAGATCAACTGGCTCTAAGATACCACAAATTTCTCCAATTCCATAGCGATATTAAAAACAGAGACATTAAATTTATAATTTCAAAATTGAAGCATTTTCTTTTCTTACTGGGCTTTGAAGAATCATGGAAACTCTCTTCTTCTGTTCCATCATATTAAAATCCTGGCGAAGGTCAGGTGCCATATTCCTCTCTCTCAAATAATCTGGATTATTTTCATCAACTCGATCAAAATATCTCTCTTTATGAGGGGCTGTTGTTGGAGGTGGTGAAGTCACCACCCCCACACCAGAATCACCATTCATAGCACAGTTTTAAGGAACCTATGAAGAGGGGGCAGGGAAGAGAAATAAATAAATCAAGCAAGGAAATAATTAAGAACTTCAAATGTATTTCTTGTTTCAGAGTAACAGTTCGAATCCATCTAAAATTAGCATGAATTTCCAACCACAGAAACCATGTTATGCACATGGACAGCAATACTTCAGAGGAGAAAAAAAGATTTTAAAATACAAGGCTAAAATATACGCAAATTCAAATATGCTACATATGTACATGCTACACAAGATTTCCCATTCAAACTGTCTCCAGTTCTTTAAGCTGTCTACGCAGCTTGATTTTCAGAAGCATGGGAGTCCTTCAAAATTTCTCACAGACAACAACAGAGAAGTTCAAAACACGAGATCTAAAATCACAGGGGTTTTGTTTGTTTGTTTTTTTAAATATATACTTAAAAAGTTAAAGCAGATGTAATGAAAAGAATATTACAGGAAATAGGACATTACACATGTTCATTAATATGAAGAATCAACCCCACCAAAACATGTTCAGATTGTAAACAGGTTTCTGGAGACAAACTCAGAAATACTGACTCTACATCCCGAGGCATGCTTTTCACAAATACATTTATTTTAGGTTCATTCAACAACATGCACATCACTACATTAGTATATGGGTTTTAGAATCTGGAAAGCACACACACACACACACAAACAGAACCCCACCCACTGGCCAGGGTTCACTTCAGTTTTGTATGCTGTAATCAGCAACTGCATGTATCTACTAGAATGGCTGAAAACTCAGCTGGTATTCTCATACACATATCCTTCTGTCACTCACAAGAATCCCTTTGAGTAACACTATCACAGTTTTCTGGGCACAATATTATAAGCTGCATTCCAAAATCCTTTTTAAAAAGATTTTTTTTGAAGCCTTCCACTGACAAGCAACTAGTTTAATAAAGCCACCCTTGCAACACCTTTAGACTCAAACCTCTGATTCCTGATTATCTGACGTATCAAATTAAATTTTTTTTTTTTTCAGAAAATATTTATTTTCTTGGCATATCATACATGATTCAACAAAAGGTCACTAACACAAACCTCATTTCACGAAACTGTAGTAAGAATATTCAACTCCGCATGGCTCGCTAGTTCAGCAGACTGCAATTATTTACATTATACACAAAACACGCAAGGTTGAAATCCCCCGCTATCGTGACATTTAGCAACTTTACTAAGCAAATGTGCCAAGAAAAGCTAGTAGATCTTGTCCTGGAGGTACAAGAATAGATAAAAGAAATAAAGTAGCAGAATCTACCTTCCTGTCCCATTAAGGCAAAACTTCCAATAATTACTTTCAATAATATTGATTTAGATTCGGGGTTCACACAGTAAGGAGAACCCTGATTTAAACAGTCTATTTCATTATGCATCTTCAGTTTTGCAAGGATTAGTACCATTAAAATCTGCTGATATTATCAAGTCATTGCAATTCTTTTTGCTATGTAGTAAGAAAGATTGTATGTATCTTCATTTAAGTAATGATTAATCTTCTACACGTTATAACTAGTAAATTTTGATATATGTCTATTATTTTACTATTTTTAGATTTTTCTTAGTGACTCATCTTAAACTGTACTTCGTTGTGGATTTTAATTTGATTGGGCATTTACTTGCATATTTACTAGCTAAAACCACCTCAGATGTGGATCCACACAGAATAGGCAAGCTTACATAAATTCTTTTGAAATACAGATTATGTTAAAATCATTGCAGTGAAGAAAAATACCTGCTTCAAGACTTCAGAATTAGCAGATCTCATCCTCTTTAATTACTACATTAGAAAATGAGTTTCAAAACTCAATTGTTTCTTATTTCAGAATTAACAAATCACTGAACTGAGACAGTTGAACACAAGGAGCAAAAGAATTTTCCTTGACTCTGCAAAAGAGGATACTACTATCAAAATCTATGTTAGCACTTAAGACACTTGAGTTTTTGACGCTCCGTGATTTCCACCTACTGAGTTGCTAAATAAACACACACAGACGCCTCTGCATGGTTTAAATTATTTCACTTTAAATCAGTCAGTTTAAGCTTTAAAAGTCATGGTTGGATTTTTTCTTTTTTTTTTTTTTTTCCCCTTCTTTTCTTTAAAGTAAGCACTTATACACATCTTTATTATTATAACTTCTTTTAATTACTAGGTTTTCTCCACTCAGGAAGAAACACAGGGTGTAGCAAGAACAAACAACACTTTTATCCATGTGGAAAACTTTTTAAGGTATTACATTTAGAAAGTTTTAAGCAAGTGATGTTATAGCAAAGGATCCACCTCTCCTTTGGCAGCTTCTGATTCCTAACACATACCTTCTAATTTCTCTTCTTCATCACAACCTCTAGCCTGCACTATCTGCCATTTCACAGCCCAAAAATGCTTTCAAAGGCCCACTACCACCTTCCACAACTCCCCTTCTGAGCTCTATTAGCTATCCTGATGCCTCTACATCTAGGTTTTGGTTGAAAAATTACAGTTTCTAGGTCCAAACATATGGCTTCGTCTCTTAGAATAATAGCTCACTTGGCCTAATCGAAATCTGAACTTCACCACCCTCTGCTTATCACAAGGAATCAGAGAGCTTAGAAACAGCGCAATGGCAAGCCCATGAATAAAGACAAACCGAACCACTGAAGTAGTTCAGAATTTATACTGCATTCTGTTGAGTATAGCCCCTAATGTGTATTTACTTCAAAGCAAACCATGAGAAAACTATCATGTTCACTCTCACCACCACCAGCAGAGAACAATGGCCCGCTCCTGCCTGCTGAAGCATTCAACTTCTAGAATATATTTAAGTGTAATGTTGCATCCTGTGTATATGTGCATGTGCAGTCTTACTTAAAGGAGAGTGCATACACATCTGCAAACATAATTCTGCATTTAAATTATTTACACTAATTCCATCTTACTTTCATAGTACCAAAAGCTATTTCCAAATGGATTATACCCATAACTGTTTCTCTTCACTGTTCCTTACTCACACAGGAAAGAAGCTGGTCCCTAACAGCACGCACAGGCAACGTTACAATGGGATCACAGTGTCTTGCCAAAATTGTTAGTCCTTCACCCAAGTACAAGATGGCATTCAAGAAGGTCCTGGGAAGCTATTGCTGCTTCACCAGTGGCAATAATTTAACAGGAAATTCAGTGTTTAACATTAAGTGATCATTTTACATCTAAGGTTAAATACCAGTTTCATAGCTCAGTTTTGTAGATGCCCCAAACTAATGGCATTCTGCCCCTAACATCTAGTAATTAAGTGTATTAATGTAACTGTAATAGTAATTTTTTATTTTAATGGCTGTCAGCTACCAATGACACAAGTATTGATTTCTGAATTAGAAACAGATATGTTTGACAACATTTTGCACAAGCCACTGAAATTTATTTCTGAGTTTCCTTGGAAGACCCTTTGGGAGTAAGGCATGATGAACTCTGCAGTAAGAGCTTCAATAATATGGATACCAATAAATAAGTAAAAGGAATCTGAACTGTTAAGCTGAACACACACACTGGGGAATGGCCAATGGTTCTATAAACTGGAAAGCCACACCAAAAATCACAACAGGCTGCCCAGACAGTAAAAAAAGAAAAAATTAAGACCATCTTCACAGCTGCAACTCTTCAGTAAAGATAGTTCCTTTCTGATGAAGTGTTCTACAGCCCCCAAGATAAGCTATAGTTTCAAAGGACTTTTTGCCATGATAAGTGTTTTTATGCAAGAGCCTGTTCTAACAGAACTGTGCCAGAAAAAGCCACACCCTTAACTGAAAAAGTTGTGGCTGGAAAATGTAACAGCATGAACAGCATGAAAAGCCCTTCTCTCGGAAGCAGCTATTTCCAAATATAAAGAGACAGTCTGAGGGAACAGCATATATTATGGGGGGTGGGAGGGAACGGACAGGGACGGGAATGGGACACACAATCCAAATCACGCCTTATAGTAACTGAAGCAATTAGAATCATAGAATCATAGGGTTAGAAGGGACCTCTGGAGATCATCTAGTCCAACCTCCCTGCCAGAGCAGGGACACCTTAGAGCAGGTTGCACAGGAACACGTCCAGGCGGGTTTTGAATGTCTCCAGAGATGGAGACTCCACCACCTCCCTGGGCAACCTGTTCCAGTGCTCTACTACCCTCAAGGTAAAAAAGTTCCTCCTCATGTTTAGGTGGAACTTCCTATACTCAAGTTTGTGCCCGTTACCTCTTATCCTGTCACTGGGCACCACCGAAAAGAGCCTGGCCCCATCCTCCTGGCACCTACCCTTTAAGTATTTATAAGCATGGATGAGGTCCCCCCTCAACCGTCTTTTTTCCAGACTAAAGAAACCCAATTCCCTCAGTCTTTCTTCATAAGAGAGGTGTTCCAGTCCCCTAATCATCTTGGTAGCCCTATGCTGCACCATCTCCAGCAGTTCCCTGTCCTTCTTGAGCTGGGGAGCGCAGAACTGGACACAAATTAGATCCATTCTTCTAATATGTATGTATATATAAACACTAGAAATTTCAATAAACCACCACATCAAATGACAGCCACCAAGCCAACTCACAGGATATCGTACTTATCACAGGCCATGTGTACATGTATGCAAATACTATAAACAGGTTGTTCATGAAATACATTTTTTGTCATAAAGCCAGCTTTATAAAATTTATAGCACATTTACAGATACTGAGCATTGTTTAAAAAAATAATACAAAATTAGTATTAATATTTCAGGTTACTTTTATCTTTCAAAATCCCCATCCTCTTCTAACCCAAGAGAGTTTCATCACAAGAGTCACCTAAGAGGAAGTGGTGTTTAGTTTAAACAAAAGAAGAAAGTTATAGAACAGGAATGCCATAAAATTGTTCACGTTAACATCCAGGAAGAAAAAAAAAAAATCTCAATTTTTAAACAGCTTACATTCCTTAGTACTCAAACTGGAGAGTTAGATGATGCATATACAGTTAAATAAATTAAACAAGTAAGACAGTGAATAATACCCAATAAGAAACTACAATAACTAAAGGGCACATTAAAAAAAACACCCTTAAATCTAAAAAATTATGTAAAATAATTTAAAAAACCCCATCTGATTTGGGCTGGGATCTCATTGTAGTTAATACACACATTTAAAACTTTAATATTAAACTCATTTCAATGCCTGGAAGTTGGGACAGATCTAAGTACTTATGCCTCTGGTAGTTTATAGGTTCAGTGTTTCTCAACTGAATCATCATCATTAATGCTATGGGAACCTTGAGATGATATAAAATGTCTCACAGGAACACCAGCAGGGAACAACTAACTGCATTTCTTAGAGGAAACAAATTTTTGCAGTCACTTAATGGTTGGTTTCATTTTGTTTTTTAATAACTTGTAATGGGTTACTTTTTGCCCCTCCACACCCAGAGGAAGTTGTTTTTACTAAGGCTGCAGTCTATGGGATTTGACCTAATCTAAAGGCTCACTGCCACCAAAAGGACTGAGCACACCTCTTCACATCAATGCAGCTTTAAGCCTGCTGAGGCCAATTCAGAATAAAAACACACTCTGAGAAGCACGTTGTGTCAAGAAGACAAAGGAACCTGCAAGACTTCTAATTTAAAATACACTGCCAACTCTAAGGCATCATATAAAAACAAACAGACAAACAAAACCAAAACCCACAACCCTACAGTTGTGTTGGTTTTTTTAGGTTTAGGAGAGAGTTATCTGATCAAAACCTTACAAAATCAAGTCATTTCAGAGAGGAAAAAACAACCCCCAAACCTGCCCTCTTCCTGGTAGCTTACAATTTCTTGGTACAAAGTAACATGTGAGCAAAACATCTGTATGGGACTTATTGTCAAATCTGTGAAGTAAATGAGCAGCGCACTTCTCAACTGTTGATACAATCCCAGTCACTAGCAACAAAGATTGATGTTACCCATTTCCAGAACATATAGCTTCTGAGACCTATTTTGATAACAATGTAGTAATTTGCTTTGTATCCATTTTTTCATGACAGTTCTTTCAACAAGTTATCTCCTCTCACACCAGAACTATGCCACTAAGTCTAACAGAGGTGAAAAAAGTTTTGACAAGAAGTAACTGGAGAAGGGATAAGGGGGTAGCAAAACAAATTAAAATAACTCGTTTTCTTTAGTGTTGTGCAATCAGCAATCTTTGAGGAGTAAAAGTTACCTAAAAGGCTCACGTAAGTGACAAGTCAGGCAATGTGCTGGCAAAGGGAGGGAAGGGAGCTCTATATTGGATGCAAACAGAAAAGGACAGGGAAAGAATAGAGAAAAGACAGAGTAATTTTATGGCCCAGGAAAGAGAGTCACGGGACTGTGGAAAGCTACAGAGCTGGAACTACTGCATGAGGAAGTCATGAGGAGAGAGGAGGGAGGAAAAGGAAGGGAAAGGGCCAGGCAGCACTGCGGGCAGCAAGAAACCCAAGAGATAACTGAGCCATTGCAGACTGAGTTTGTGTGAAAACTGAGCTGATGTGGAGATGGCAAGGAAGCAGAACATCCATCTACAGAAAATAAGGTTTCATTATCACTTGGTATGTGCCAAAAAAAAAAAAAAAAGTTTTATAAATTTGCGCTTTTACCACTTCATTCAATATTCTGGTACTTTCTGGTTTTGTGGTTTGTTTTTTGTTTTTTTTTTTTCCCCAATTTTCCTTTACTTTAGAATAACATTTGCCAAACTGGCCCCTTTAAAGATTAATATAACTTTGTAATAGGGAACATTTATGATTTGCACTATAATTTCCATCATTTTCAGTGAGAACATTTTGGCACCAATGACACTGGATTTGTTCTTGCCATTTCAAATGTTTCCTACTGAACTTTTAAAAGGAAAAGCTGGCACTATCTCAGGAAGTCTAAGAACAAAGAAAATAAATCATGACTGTACTACTTACTACACAACATACTTAACATCACGAACAATTATATTCTTTTTTAGCAAATGTTCCTAGCTCATGCATCTTCAAAATTTCCTCTGCTCTTTGTTTTCAAACAGGAAGAGACTATTTGATGAACAAGAACAGTTATTTATCTTGTACTGAATACAGGCACCGTCATCTTGCTTATTAACAGAGATGCTGCAAGTTAAAAACTGGACTCTAAAAATTTAGAGAAATCAAACAGAAAGTTTATCTGACCAAAAGTATTGCATTTTATATCTGTAATATCATGCCTTAGTATCTAAGACAGTAGCTCAAGAAACAAACCATGTTAGAGAACAAGGAAAAGGGGGAAAAAAAATTAGACCAAGTCACAAAAACTTCTTTGCAACGCATCTACTTATCAGCAATTGTTTCCTATTTGCACCTTCTCCAAAACACTGAAATCAAGCCTAGTACAGTGGGCTGTGAATGATCACAAGGTTACATTACAGAACTGGCAAAAATTCATTTGGGCAAATTCGAGGCTTCAAACCATACAAAACAATGACAATTTGTATCAGTTTTTAAGGCACAGTATTACTTGTCTACTGAAGGTCACCATCTCATCATATTATTTTCAACACTTAAATAAATCTCTTTAAATGGTTAAGAACAAAGAATAAAGCTAGAAACCTGCTTCAAATTAGACGTAAAATTCCAACTACTTATGAAGGGCAAGAACCTATGTAACAGAACTGTCAGAACAGCAGTTGCTGTAGGCCTTTTACCAAAAACAAACCCCAAGAAACCAACACCCCCCCTTCCTCAAAAAAAACAGCTTGAAAAGTACATATCTTAAGAAACAAAATTTCAAAAAGTACTTTTTGTAACCCGCTAATAATCAGGTTTTCTAGGCTGCTGTGTTAAGAGAACATTTAAGAACCACAGGTAGAACACAGCCATAACTATGTCCAGTTGCGAAACAAAGTAATTGTTGTCTAGCTTTACTGAAGTCAAATTAAGAAGGTGACTGTGAAAAGCCAGCATGGATTTACCAAAGGCAAACCATGCCAGGCTAACCCTATCACCTTCTACAACAAAATAACATTTTCTGTCAAGATGGGGAGAGCAGTGGATGTTGTTTACCTGGACTTCAACAAAGCATTTCACACAGCCTTCTCCTGGACAAACCGGCAAGACACAGATTGGATAGATGGTCTGTGAGATGGGGAGGAAACTGGCTCCCAGGCTGCACTCGGAGTACTGACCAATGTTTTTTACTCAGAATGGCAGCCTGTCACAAGTGGGGTCCCCCCAGGGATCAATACTGGGCCCCACGCTGTTCAACATAATCATAAATTACCTGGGCGATGGGACTGAGAGCACTATGACAAAGTTTGCTGATGATACCAAACTGGGTGATGAGGTGGACGCGTCAGAAGGGAAAGCCATCCTACAGACAGACCTGGGCAGGCTGGAAGACTGAGCTAGCAAGAACAGTATGGAGTTTAACAGAGACAAGTGCAAGGTCCTGCACCAGGGACAGTATAACCAAAGAGCCCAGTGCAGGCTGGGATCTCTGTGGGTGGGGAGCAGCCTTGCTGAAAGGGACCTGGGGTTGCAGTAGACAACAAACTGAACAGGAGTCAGCAGTGCGCCGCTGCAGCAATGAAATCAAATTGTATTCTGGGTTGCATCCACAGGGGCGTTACTAGCAGAGACAAGAGATGTGATCATCCCACTCTACCTAGTGTTTGTCAGGCCACACCTGGACTGCTGTGTCCAGTTCTGGTCTCTACAATTCAAGAAGAGACACAGACAGACTGGAGAGGGTCCAAAGGAAGACTGTGAAGATGATCAAAGGCTGTAGAACCTGCTCTATGAGGAAAGGCTGAAGGAGTTAAGTCCTTTGTCCCTGGAGGAGAAAAGGCTCGGAGGGATTTCATCACAGTTTTCCAGTACTTAAAGAGTGGCTACAAAAAGGATGGAGCCTCTCTCTTCACAAAGAGAGGAGAGGACAAGGGGCAACAGGTACAAGTTGCACCAGGAGAGGTTTCATCTTGATATAAGAAAGACCTTTTTTTACACTGAGAATAATCAATCACTGTAATGACTTCCCCAGGGACATGGTGGAGTCCTCATCAGCTGGAGGTTTTCAAGACAAGGCTGGGCAGGGTGTTAGATAATATTATCTCGGCTCCCTTTCCCACACACATTGGTCTGGATGATCTTTTGAAATCCCTTCCAGCCTGGGCTGTTCTATATTCTATGATTCTACGTAGCATAAGCCCATCAAAAACTTAAGCCAGAATTTAGCTGGGCAGATTCAGCTGGAATAGTGTTCAAATACAGATGTCTAAATTCTGCAGAAGTTTCAATATATATGGCTCAGAAAACATAATTCAGTCCTTGCAAACTGAAGAGGGGAGAAGCCAGCATTAAAACTACACTAGAAGCCAAAATACAGAAAGGTAACCTCCATCCTTTTATTAAAGATTTAAAAGATCAAAAGTATCAAACTTTTAGAAACAGTAATCACTCACGTCCACTCCCTTACCTGAAAAAGCATTGTATCTGAGATATCAGACTCCACAGAAAGCTGGGAATGATACACAAGGAGGAACAGGGTAGCACACGGTGTTATTTCTCCCCTCAGTGACTGGCATTGGCTACACTGGAAGGCACAGTTGCAGCCTAGGCTCACCATTGGTACCATTTTTATGTTAAACCCTCTCTAACATGACTTATTAATTCATGTTAGAAAGATCAAATTTCCAGCAAACAGCTCATTCCAAGCTAATTAAAAATGGGAAGAAATCCCAATCTAAAAATGGGACTAGGAATAAGATCAAAAAGGAATGACTCTTGAAACTGTTAACTCACATCTCCTATTGACCAGGTCCCCATTTTCTTCCCAGTCCTAGCCTTGTAACTTCCCTTTGCCTCTTTAGATCATTTCCTTCTCTGAGTTTTCTGCTAAGCAGTTTACACAACAAACAACAGAACAGCCATTTCTAGCCTCCAAGAATTTGATAAAGACTAACAGTTTCAAACCCACTTATCAACATGAAGATTACCTTGCTTTCGTTTCAACTCAGTAATTTAATGTATTTGTTCCTTTCGCCTCTCATATAGCATTTCTGGAAATGTTCAGTGCATAAATTAATGAAAGATTAAGGACAGTGACAGCAGAAATCATAATACAAGATGTCACACTGATCATAGAACAGAAAGAATCGCTTCGTAAGTATCTTAAACCACAGACACACTAAGCTTTTCTTCTGAAACTCTAAGAGCTTCACAAATGTATCAGAAAACTTGCATGCAAAAGAGAAAACAGGAATTTCACCAGTGACTTTTGCGTTTCTCCAGGCACAATATGAAAGTATGGAATCTGCAACCTATCACACATTTTCCCCCTGCCTCTTACCACCAATGGTCACAGGCGGTAATTAGGCAGTGGGGACAGTTTTACTTTTCACTACTTTGGCGGCTATTAGCCCTGAAAATAACTCCTTACAGTTCAGTGAAAAACACGTGCTTCAGTGTTATGGTTCATAGCAGTATTATGATTTTCAGATAAGTTTATTTTATGAAGGTACTCTAACAATGAAACTGAATTTGCTGCATGTTGAACCTGGACTTCAAGAGCCTCTGAAATGAGTCTTTGTAATTACACTGCCAAATAAAAATCTGCCAAATACCACAGAGGTTGATTTGTCTGCAATTTTATTTCAGAAACCTGAATTCCAATTCAAAGAAGCTTCTCAAGTAAAAACCACAGAAAATTATGTAATTAATAGTACACAAAATTCAACTTAACACAGCTAATGCAAAGAAGTACAACTGGAAACAAAAATGAAGCCAGAATTACTCAGTGCTGAAAGGCAAGATTAGAATTGAATTCAGGAGCTGTCATAGATCACTATGTAGGAATTGCAAAGATTTTGCTGTGGCCAAGTGGTCTACTGTAAGCATAAAATAAAACAGAGAATATCAAGTAGCAAAATTATTTTCCCCAACTTTGAAAGAACCGCTACTACAATATTATTTCTGGTCTTCGTGTACACGTTTCAAAAAGAGAGACATGAAATATCAGATTTCAAGGAAGAGCTACAAAAACAATCCAGAGGGTAGAAGACTAACTTGTAAGGACTAATAGCTTGATCTATTAATTTAACCAGAAAGGTTAACTGGTCATTGAGGTGAAGGGGCCTTTCAGTCCTGCTAACAAAAGTACGAAGAGTTTTAACACTTGGGAGTGAATATCAGACACATTTGCCCTTGAATAGCGATGGAAGTTTCTGAACCATATATACACAATACTGAGTCAGTAACTTTGCTTTGGAAAATCTTTATAAAACACAAGTTTTAATCCACCTTCCAGAATACTTTCTACTATATGTCTGCACTGAGATCAGAGTCCCATCTGCTTCTGAAATCTATGAACCTGCCCTTCCTTCTTAGGCTTTAGGAAAAAAAGTTCCCACATGCACAATATGCTCATGTTATCTTCAGCTTCCAAAGCACTTCTAGTATTCTAGCACTTTTTTTTTTTTTTTTTTTTTTTTTTTTTAAAATAGCACCTTCCTCTGCTGGTAGGTTGGTGACAGCTGGAGACTGAATGTCAGACAGAAGGCACAAGTACTCAGAGTCAGTACCAAAAATTCTCCTTAATCCTTCTCCTGCACTCAGGTCAAACTGATCAGACTTGCAATTAGGACAAGTTTTCCCTCAGATCAGGTAGGATATCTCTTACTATTTTTTAATGACCTTCTGCAGCATGAAGTACAAATCTATCCGAATCATTCAGGTATACCTTAGGTGAGAAATTTAAGTGACAAAAACCACACAAGTTCCCAAATACCTTAGCTTGTCTCATTGGCTTCTTTGATACATTCAGCAGTTTAGTCCACTGAAACTGAATTGCTTAGGTTAATGTGTTTTAAAGTTAAGTTTAACAGTCTGTAGAATAAAAAGAGTTGCACTAGAGACATCATCTCTCTATGCCTTATTGACAAAACTATAAAATTTGTTTAACAGAAAACATTGGTGAAAAGTATTTTTTCCAGCCTGCTTTATTGCTACATTAAATTTTGTCATGGATGTCACAGAGACTCAGCTACACATGCCACTCAGTACTACACAAAAATGAGTCAAGTCACCGATTTTAGTTTTCATCCTCTAATTGTGCAGAAAGTATCTGAGGCCAAGACAATGTAAAATTCAAATATTTTTCCACTGTTAATATTCATGGATGGTGACGGCAATACCAGAAAACAAATGTACATTTATTTTTGCCATCAGGGTCACGAGTCCATACAAATTAAGAGGTTTAACCCAAATACTGCTTATTTTTAGGTTTCTGTGAACCCACATGCACTTCCCAAGCCTCACACCAAACACGCCAATAAGCTGGTGCCCTCAGATTTTTAAACACAGGTCAGATCAGATCACCAGCTTTTCAAGGGCAGGGCCACAGCTTTATCCAACAAGTATTTAGAAAGCTTGAGACAAACTGATCAGCACGTCTGACCCAAAATGAACACTGATACTAAACTGAAGTTATAAAAGCTGCTAGACTTTTAATTCCAACATCGGATTTGTGGAAAACACAAAAGCACACATCAGTTTCTCAAAGAAAGAGCCAAAACCGACTGAAGCAAAATTAGATGTTTAATTTGCCAACATAATAAACCAGGTAAGAAAATTTCCACAATTTTCACATACATGCATTTGATCAGATTTTCCTAGGAAACAGCATACTTGAAGTCATGAAATGTCATGAAAGTCCCCCAAATACCTTAGCACTACTCCACACAGTCCCTGGAAGGAAAGCCATCTATCTGTGTAAACACACAGAGGTGGTGCTTACCTGAGAAGAGTCTATTGCTGCTCCACAGAATAGCAAGTTCATGGAGATGCGCAGTGGTTGCGCCAGTGGCTTTAGACAGAAATGACAACCAGGTCAGGACCTGCAATCGAGGACAAGGTTTTACCACTGTCCATCGTAAACTTAGGGATGCTGCTGACACATCAGGTCAAGAGGAAGAGCTCACAGCACAGGCTTTTCTCCACAGCAGGGAGAGGCTCTAGTGCTGCATGAGAACCGTGGAGTTCATAAACAGTTTTACCAGAAGGCAGAAGACTCCAGAGCAAATTTGAATGCAGGACACAGTACAAGTTGCAAGTTGTCTAAAGAAAGTCACACATGCGCTCTAGGTGCAAAGGAAGGCACAAGAGGAAAGAGAAGCTTTCTTCTTCCCTCAAGATTTTCTTTTGAGCTCAAGGTTCAGCAAAATATGCAAAATGAACAAGGCCCTTCCACTGTGCAATACGATCACAGTAGCATTGTTTCACTTTTCCTATAAGGTTTTATAAGTAACATTTTCTGATGGCAGTACCTATCCAGTGCTACCCTTCTTTTTTTAAATAAAGGAAAGTGGACATTCTAAAATCGGACATGAAAATCTACCTTTATTAAAATGTTTGTTAGGGTTTTCAAAAAGGTTATACCAGATCAGTGTCTGAGTTAAAAAACAAACAAAGAAGCAAAAAGACCCCACCCACATACCTAATGCTATCACAGATATAAACCCCTTGTATTTAAATTATCTTTAATGTTTACCACTGCTGAAGCCACTCAGAACCTATGCTTTTGAAAAGCACTGTGAATAACAAAAGCTTCTACAAAGGACAGAAGAAATTAAAACTCATTCTTGAATAGGAATACAGATATTTCCCTGATACTTTAAAAATTCAAGAAATATCAGTAACTTGAAGTATTCACATCTAAAATATCAGTATTATGATGCATAAAGGATCAACTGAAACACAGCAGTGCATAGGCAAAGTGGCCCCATTTTGGCTAGGATCCAGTTATTTTCATGTAGACTGAATAGCAAGGGATGAAAAGCGATGAACAGAACAATGTCACTTAACCCTTTGAACTATTCTGCAAAATAACTTCTTCCAGAATAGTTGGCTGACATATGGTATCTTTATTTATTTATGGGGAGAGAAAAGTAGTTAGACTTCTTCCCTCAATTACACAGATAGCGAAAACACTGCCCTAGACTTGTTACAGCTAGGATTTCACCTTATGCAAGAAGGAGAACTATTTTATGGGTTTGGTTATAGCTGTTTTGGGGTTTTTGGTTTTGTTTTGGTTTGGTTTTTTAAGTTAATTCAAGATAAACTCTGAAAACATCTCTCATCCTAGAATGAGGACTCTGTTGACTTACTCATTTGGGTAATGACTACCCTCTGGAACAGAGGACTTCCTGGAAAAAACTTTAAACTGATCAGATAGAATAAAACAAAGATCAGTTAATTTTAGTTTTAAACATAATTGCATTGACAATGTTAGAGCAAGTTCAAATGCGCTGTATTCTGAGTTCAAGTCAGTCACAGAAATTCTGATAGACTGTAAAGGACAACTCCACACTTTACAGTCTGATCATACAATCCTCACAGATCAGTAACAGTGAAGATGGCACGCCCACAATCCCTCTGAATTGCCTATGGACACGTAGGAACAAAGACACCAAGGCACTGCTTCTCAATTTCACCTCTAGTATGGAAAAGCCCATACCTAAAGAAAAAATTTCCATATACTATTACTGTTCATTAAGAGGCTGAAACTGGAATGTTTGAAGAGGGGAGTAGGAAGAGATTCTGTAGGGTTTTTAACCACAGGACATCTAAATGTGGAGACTGGACTTACTGGAGTTAAATAAGTAAACAGAGAAGTTTGGGGTTTTTTTAATCAAGGAAGTCTACTAAGAAGCCGAAATCCTAAAAATCAAGCACAATCAAGCACGAGTGATCAGATTCTGCTTTACAGTTTATTCTGATTATGTAAACAGAGCTTAGGGATTTAGAAGAGAGTTCTGCAAAAAGAACTGCAAAATTGAAATACTCTAGTTCAACTTCTTCACTCACCAGAAATTATTAAACCTTAATAACAGTTCTTACACATCCTGATTTGGAGACCAGACATTCTTATTGAAGCAAGGGCAAACAAAAAGTGCATACACATATCAGTTTTGCATTCCAGACTGAAATAAAGTATTGTATGTTCCTTACATATTACAGTAAGGAACAGTGTCACTAATGTGAGGTTGTACTAAACAATATCTATTTTTCTTATACTAAGACATCTCATTCATTAACTCTTCTTGTGTTGTTCTGAGCTCCTGCTCTGAGGTACATGGCCTTGGAAAAAAAAAAAAATAAAACTTGCCTATCCATCAACAGTGATAATTAGTTTTCAGAGAATTTGACACACACACCCTTTTTAAGAGCTTATACTTCATTATGCAATTTTCATCTGAATCAGAGGTACATTAAAACTGTTTTTTTTTTTATACAATATCCATTTTTGTTGATGGATTGATTAGGCAATGACATCAGAAATCTGTATGCTCTCAGAAATTAGTATGCTCTGGCAGCATTTGCTGCTACTCAAAATTATGTAATAATAAAATTCAAGAATTATGTGAATTTCCTTATGCTTTTCAGGAAATGTTAAGAAAGTCATAAGCAATTAGTGTAGCTGCTCCAAAAGATTACAAAAATCATGAAAAGAAGGATAAAGAGGCCAAGTAACAGCGTGCATCACCACCGGAAAACAAAGCCACAAGGAGAACTTACTGTTTCTTGATGAATTCATGATTAATATACCTATAACTTTGGAGAACCTACAGCAAATGCCCCACAAGAAAAAATCCTGCATTATTAAGAGACTGTTTGGTTGAGATTTTTGAGATGGAACTAACCTAAATATTCATGACTAGACACGTGAATTCAGCCATTATTTTCCAGCAGAGCCAAGTAACTCAGAAATTGCTACAGTGATTAGAGAGCGTGCAGGCATTAGGCTGGAACCAGCAAGTTTGATGTGTAAGCAACACAAACATCGTTGATGGGTGTGTTACCATTTTGAGCTAGAAGACAGTGAATCAAAGTACATAAATGAAGTAGAGGCAAATATGAAGACTGGAGATTTCAAGTAGGCTTGAATCAGGCTGATGAAGGCAGTAGAGATGTTGAATTTTTCATGAATTTCTCATTAACTTTCAGCAGAGGCTTTTCTAGGTGGCACCCCCCAGTTCTTTTATAGCATTTCCCAGCTTTAATGGGGGAGGGAGGGAAGGACAGAAATCTGGATAAGTTATGAGACCAATTTAGTCTCTTGACACAGTAAAATAGGACAGAATTTTAAAAGCCTGTATGCAGGAGGAAACAAATATATTTGGAGAACACAAGCCTAAGTATTAATTTTGATGTAAACCTTCCCTATGAGATTTTATACCGCACCTGCACATAAAAACAGCTTTGAAATGTGAGCCTCACATATGTATCATCATTCCATTTCCAAATTAGATAGCTAACAGCCAGGCTTATTCAAATTAAAAAAAAAAAACAACTCCTTTACATGGTGGTTAATCAAGCGTAAGTCCTTCAGGTAGATGAAAAACTTTAGGAAGACAAAGTGGTTTATACCATTCTCTATGCACCCTACACTGAAAATTTCTGGACAGTGTTTAAATTAAATGCCCTATATAAAGGATATTAACACTATCTTCATAGAAGTCTTAGAAGTGACAGTAAGACAAAGTTCATCCCAGTTCCAAAATCCAAGAGCATTCTCTTTACCATCTCTCAGAACGCTCTTGACAACTTTAGCCTACAGATTAAAGACATATAAACTTTGGATAAAAGTCTTACTGGAACTCATTTTCCTGTATTAGATCGTTGTTTGTTCCATATTAGGAAATAGTATGTCAAGAAAACCCCATGAATTCTATTTTAGGAGCAACCCATTTATGTTTTTCTTTTTCCCAGGGGAGTGTGAATGCGCTCTGCACCCCAAAATTATGCAGTCATGTTTCCTACTTCTGGGTAAACCTCAAGGGTCAAGCACACCCACACTGCAACAGATGAAACACCATGAGAAAACCATCTTCCTGATCATGCTGTCTGCCTTGTCAGGCAAGTATTGCACAACTGAATATGGCTGCATAAATTAACCTTATGCAAACCCAGGACTTATCTTCCAGCTGAGATTCTTATTGTTTCCACCTGACAGAGGCAAAAAGATGTTATTTACTTTGCTGTACTGTGGCCAGTAGGTCGAGGGAGGTCATTCTCCCCCTCTACTCTGCACTGGTGAGGCCACAACTGGAATACTGTGTCCAGTTTTGGGCTCCCCAGTTCAAGAGGGACAGGGAACTGCTGGAGCAAGTCCAGCAAAGGGCAACTAAGATGATTAAGGGCTTGGAGCATCTGCCTTATGAAGAAAGGCTGAGAGAGCTGGGACTCTTTAGCCTGGAGAAGAGAAGGCTGAGGGGAGACCTTATTATGGCGTACAAGTATCTAAAGGGTGGGTTGAAGGAGGATGGAGCCAGGCTCTTTTCAGTAGTTCCAAGTGACAGGACAAGGGGTAATGGGCACAAGTTAGAACCCAGGAAGTTCCGTTCAAATACACGGAAAAACTTCTTTACAGTGAGGGTGACAGAGCACTGGGACAGGCTGCCCAGGGAGGTTGTGGAGTCCCCTTCTCTGGAGATTTAAGACCCGCCTGGATGCAGTCCTGAGTAATGTGCTCTAGGCAATCCTGCTTTAGCAGGGGAGTTGGACTAGATGATCTCTAGAGGTCCCTTCCAACTCAGAAAATTCTGTGATTCTATACAGGGTTTCAGAATTACATCTGGGGAGAAAATACAGTAGTCAAGTTTCTCCAGTCATTGTAAATCACGCAAAGAGCATTTAATGGCCATTTTAGTGAGGTTACTTTCAGAAACACAAACACAATTCGCTACAGCAGCCCAGACTTCAACATTTTGAGAATCATGGCCACTCTCACACTTTCTACTAGGTCTATTTCTTAACTAGGACAATTCTAGTCTCCAGACAGTTACATTATTCAACTCAAGATTCATAGAATGGTTTAGGTTGGAAGGGACCTTAAAGATCATCTAGTTCCAACCCCAATTCAACAGAATGAAGGAGAACGCACAAAACACAAAAGGACACGCACAAACCACGGAATACAGATTCTGTTTGCATTGCAGGAGGACAAGGACTAACCCAAGCCTGATACTTGCTCAGTTACTAGAATGGCTGTAGGGCCTGGCACACCACGATCTAGTTAATAGAACAGTTCATGCTCCGCTCTACTGTTATAAAGTAAGCCTATTCATAAAGGCTGCCTTCACTGAAGGGGCCAAGCTGGCTGCATTTACATTATGGGTCTGGTTCCAGCCATCCAGCCTGAGACCCTAGGGGACAGACAGCAGCTCTCCCTACTGCTCCTCCACACTTCCAGCTTTGAAAGCACCAATCCCAAACACGCAAGTCCTCTCTCAAGGTTCAGCCCCAAACATTAGGTAAAGACAGAGGAGCACACCTGCCCTGAACAGCCAGAGTATCCAAAGGTCCCAATAGTTTTGCATGGCTATAATGTTTTACAAAACTAAACTAAAGCCATTATTAAAACCAAAAGAACAAAACTGAAATCATGCTTCTGGGCATTCTGCACTTACTGAATTAAGTCCCAGCGTAAAACATGAAAGCCTCCTGTTCTACACATCCCCATGCTTTCAGATTAAACTGAACACTATCCATCCATTAGGCAAGGATTATTTTAGTTGACAAACATTTGAAGATTAATAGTAAAAAACCAATGTTTCTACACATCTGTCATTATTGGTTGTCTAAAAGCAACTCCACTGACTATCATATTGTCTTTATTATTGATTTTTACTCGGATCTCTATCCAAGTGACTCCTCTTCTATCCATAAGCAAAATGTCCTCCATCTTTCAATATCACCACTACCAATAGCCAGAAAACTTGTAAAAGCACAGTACATCTGCTTATGTTTGCCTAGTAGTAACCAGAAACCTTTCCCTACTGTGTTCTAAAAAAATCACAACTAGCCAGTGTTGGGTTTATAATCCCAGAAACAGAAATTTAAGTTAAAATAATGAACATCAAGGATACATAGTTGTATAAAATCAGCTTGAGTCACACAGGACTGTGAATAACGCACACAGCACTGTCAAAGTACTTTTAATCCTGACTCAAGCTGTAAAATGAACTCTTACTAGAAACCTATTGCCACTATTTTCTTGCTGGAACACGTATGCACAATTCTTTCAAGTTCATTGAAAGGCTACTGGCATCAGAAATTGCAAAACACAGCAATATGCACACAGTATTCAAAGCCAGAATTCTAAAACCAGCTTTTACAGTGTTTTCCCAAACAGCATGCAGTCGGATACGTGCCAGCAGTTTCTGTTCATGTGAAGTCCAACTGATCTCAACAAAACCTTAGAAGTTGGTAAGCAGCTCTCCAAGGAGAGGGGTAAAAAAACAACTGTGTGAAACGAAAACAATAATCACTTGCATTAGAGCTGTATTGTGGTATTTGTTTCTACAACAGTATTATTTCATATGCAGAAACATCTACTCTTTAAGTCTTTGTTTCCAAATTTTGTAAGTATACCATGCTTTCTCAGGAGCACAGTATTATTTTCAAACTCTTCCTTGACAGTTATTCCCACATTGTGCCTACTACATTGCTGAGCCTACACAACTGTTTGGTCCTGCTGTGAGCTGGATAACAGGTAATTTGTAAACAAGCACACCCTCCACCCCCGAACCTGCAATCAGATCTGTTCAACAGAAGGTCCTGCCCTTAAGGGATTTCAATATGATCTAACATGTCCGCATACTTAAAAGTACATTAGGCCATAAGCAATTCCCACTTTGTTGGAGTTGTTCAGTAACAAAGCATCCAATTAAGCTTATGAAATCCAACAGAAATACTACACTAATGTATTCTATAGGGCTATAAGATAAATTACATTTACTGTCCCATTTTTAAAATTAAAATGTGACCTTTCTATGCACATCCAGACACCAATATATTCTATCATGTCTCTCCCAGAAGTCCCCACACAAGATGTATAAAAGTCTATATAGTCCATTCAACTTCAGCTACCCTGGAGCCAGGAATTCATAGCTTCAAATTGGTTTGTTGTTTTGTTTTTTAAACTAAAACAAGTCTGACAATTCTAATGTTCAAATATTAAGCATGATGCTTATTTAGTCAACTGCCCCGATTTCATAAGGAAGATATTCTGTAGTATTCTGTTTTGCATACAAAGAGCAGCTGCCAGAGTAAAATCATTTGGGGTTTTTACAAGCAAATGCCAAAACTTTGTCTAAAAGGGAAAAATTGCCAAACTCAGTCAAACTCAGTGGTTAAATATCCTGATTAACCGTGGCCAGTGTGCAGTTTTAAGAAGAGCATAACACACACATTCTCATTTGCAGTGACTTACTGATTTATGCTTTACACCATGAAAAAATTACATACACTTCAACATTCCTTCTATAACTGATATAGAAATGTGTAATCTTACCTTGCACTGTGCTAAACTCTTGACTGTAACAATACCTCATATAGCAGAAAGTCCCATGGGCTAATACAGAACGTGACTTTTTAAAATCATTATTTTAAAGACACTATGTGTAAAAAAATCCTAGAGAAATCCTGTGTGATGTAATCCAGATTTTTAAAACTGCTTCTGACCTCACAGTATCAATTTATTTTTCTATTCTACTTCAATTTATTTTTCTCATCTGTCTTCTCTGAACTAAACCAACCTCAACTTTCCCTGCTGCCTCATACTTCCCCGCTACTTTCTTTCCTATTAGTACCAGACCTTACCATAGAATTTCAGAGATCTATCAGCTAACAATGAACAGGAAATACTTTAAATTACTTTTTTCCCCTTTAATCTCATGCACCTCTATGAACATCACTGAAAATCAGATGGTTTTATGAAGTTGTTCGATAACACATAAAAGCAACATAACTCACTGTCTTAAATTATTCTTATTTACGAGTCTGTTATCAACCATATCCCTGATCTTTCTCTATGTTATCCTCAAGTTCCTTGCTCTCCTCCTATCTCAAGTAACCTATGCAAGACTATCACATCAAATTTAATTTGCTTCAGTTTTCAAGATCTTTAATAATATAGGAAGAAATTAACCGTAACAGAATCTGAACAGCCCATCATCTAGTCATTGTACTGTTTTTCCTTGTTGCAACTTTGTTATATGCAGATGCTACTGTCCCCACCAACTATTCCTTAACATTTTTCACAGGGAAAATAATCTAATTGAACAAGTCTTGGAAAGGACATACACTCACTCTTCTTTAGGGGGAGAGGGGGAAGTAAGAGTTTTCTGATTTATCCTCCAAAGATCAAACTGTGTGTCAACATGTACCTTCACTTTATAAGACATTTTAGTTTATAAGGCACAGTGACAAGATGAAAAATATACCTCTAAGAACACTTACTAAAAAAAAAGTGTCACCAGCTAACATGATGCAGTATTTAAAAAAAAAAATAAAAAAATTAACAGACATGACTGTCATATGAAATAAGAAACCAAAATGCCAGATCTGAGTATGCTGCTGAAAATATAAATTATTCCAACTTTGACTGCATCCCTTTCAGAACTAGCTATAGCATAGGCTATATCTGCAGGGGATACTACTCTAGACAATGTAATAAAAGATTATTTCAATTTAAGGCAACTGAGCAATATTCAGCTTCAAATTTGACAGATAAATGAATTTAAAATACTGTATCTAAAAATGCATATAAAGCCAGAAAGCTTTTTCTTCTCTTCAGTGTTTAATACCATATTTTCAGTTAACAAACAAATTACCTGGTTCACCAGAAGGGGAAAACTGATAAGCTGCTGGTGTCATATTCATAAAGCAAATTAGAAGAAATGAAAATGATTTTTTTTTCAGTAATTATTTTTCTTATGTCTATCATTCCAAGGCAATAATGTTATTTACTTTAATCTAACACTTTTTCAATTACCATGGCAAATCCTATACAGTCGAGTTGAAAAACATACTTTAAGAACAAAAAAGTCAAGATAATAAACTTTTACAGTTTTCTTACTGCCCATACATTCTTTCAAAATACCAGTATTCCTAAATACATTCTCACAGCAAGAGCTTTAAGATGAAATCTGCTAAGTCATCCACTCTTTGGAGACCATTGCCAAAGAGTCTGAGACTTAAATTGGATTTTTTTTTTCTTTTATTACATGAGATTGTCTCTAGTTCACACATATTTAACAGTAAAAGACTGGATAGAATGTCTAAATAATCAAGCTAATTAAATACAATGTAGTCAATACTCATATAATAGCAAACGTTTCCACAAGCTCTAAAATATTAACTATTCTTTATCAACTTTCAAAATTATAACCTTGAAACACTTTTCCCCAAAAATTCCACTCTGGGATGTAACTTAGCCAACATTAACACTTAAACATGTGCAAAGTGCCATTTAAGTCTCTGATGTTATGTCTATGTATTTACTATTTATATTAATCATTATGTGTCAATACAGCAATTTAATTGAGTAAGACCTGGTTCTCAGTCTTTCACATTAGTTCTGAAAACATCAAAATACTGTTGAACTTGTGAATAAAGAAAACACATCTGATTTAAAGCACACAGATAGGGCTAGACACTGCTTTGGCAATTTTTTATACCTAAAATCAACAGGAAATTCAACTAACAGCTAAAGGGAAGTCAATAATATGCATTAAGCACAGTCAGGAAGGAACCTTTCAAACATCATTAAATTTCTATCCCATCCTAACCAAACTACTTTCCATGCTTGAACTTCCTTCCAAAACCGAAGCTTTCTAGATGAACATTTACAAAAAAGAGTAAGTAAGGCAGAGTTAAAGAACAAAAAAAATATAAAGCAGATACTGTATTTCTGCCTGTGTTTCTGTTCATATAAAAAACATATGCAGTAACTTACACTACTGATATAGATGAAACAATTGCCCAAATGAGTGTTTACAAGTTTCCTCCTGGGTCTGAAATACCTCAGCAGGAATTAAAGCATGATTTAACGTGTCATAACAATTGAATAAATTAGAAAAATATTGTAACCTCAGGCAACATTAATTCCCCAATTTGCCAATTAGTGTCCTTCTGCCAGGGAGAAGGCAGTAGAACCCTTTTCTTTGTCAAGTCTCCTTTAAAACCACCAATCTTCTATTAGGCAGAGATATGCAAGTGTCTCTCATTAGTGCAAACACAAGCACAATGCTTCCTCTAAAAAATTACACTCCAGGCTTATTAGACGGACAGTCTTCGGACAATATACAGGAACAGCAGGGCAATAGATAGCAACACAGCATACAGGGGTTTCATCACATCAACCTTTCAACCCTTCAGCTTGCACCAGTTTAGTTTTTTTTAAACAGCTCACAGGAGAATTCTCAGAGAAATAGGAAGACAATGACATAGCTGTGCATGTTGCAAGCAGCTTCTTTCAATCACACAGGACAGCACAAGAAAACAATACAGGGCTCATTATTCAATCTGTTAAATTACGCTGTGCTAATTTGGGGTTTCTTAATGCAAGAGATACGTAACATACAATGTAGCATATTACATAAAACAGTATCTAAAACATCCTACTTGTCTAACATTTATTATCCCTTGATATAAGCATTTACATACCTCAGAATGCAACTGGTCTATTCGTCCTAGAAACAGACCACCTATGTACCTACTGGTCTCTGGACAGTAGCTGGTCAAGTTACTGTATCATATTTGACTAACAAGACAGGAACCACGGGAACAAACAGACATTCTGGGTGAAGGAGTTCAAATCCCAAGGTACTGTGGAAAACTACGTTATATCCTCTCCTCCCCCTTATATAAGCTACCCAGCTCCATCTTAAAGACAGTCTTATTCCACTACTCCTAAGGGAAGGCTGTTGCAGACTTCTGTGCCTCCGTTGCTTAGGAACAACCTTTTCTAATTTCCAGACTAGATTTATTCTTGGATAGTTTATACCCATTTCTTCTCATACCTCAAGCTTAAGCTCTTTTTTACCCACCAGTGTTGTTTCACTCGTATTTTTATGAAGAGCAACCTCTTTCGTGCTTTATTTTCCCATATCAAACAAGACACTCCAAGTCCCCATCATGGAGCAAATTCTCCATTCCCTTAGTCATTCTAGGAATCAGTCCTGTACCTCTTCCAGTCCGAATGCCCTTTTTACTTGATGGCGGGTGATAGGAATTAGACACAATATTCCAGATAAGCTTTCACCAGTACCAGAAAAAGGCAATACCACTTTACTCCTTTAAAGGAAAATATTAGTAAGGCAACAACAGTATACTTGGTATCCTAATTCTTTTCACAGTTGCTAACTTTGATAGGTTAGTCATCCTGAAGTGTTGTAAGATCATTTTCCATTTTTTTAATGTTATTAAATATGACTCCTTTTCCTACTGGTCATGTCCTAAGGTCTCAACTTCGTTCTGTGCAAAACCTTCTTTTGTATTGATGATACTTGACATCTAATGAGAAAACACAAGACTGGCACACAAGTACGAATGTATCAATCATAGAATGGTTTAGGTTGGAAAGGACCTTGAAGATCATCGAGTTACAACCCCCCTGCCAGAGGCAGGGACACCTCCCACTAGACCAGGTTGCCCAAGACCACATCCAGCCTAGCCTTGAACACCTCCAGGGATGGGGCCTCAACAACCTCTCTGGGCAACCCGTTCAAGTGCCTTACCACCCTCGCAGTGAAAAACTTCTTCCTAATGTTTAATCTAAACCTGCCCTCTTCCAGTTTAAAGCCATTCCTCATCGTCCTATCGCTACATGCCCTAGTAAAAAGTCCTTCCCCAGCTCTCCTGTAGGCCCCCTTTAGGTACTGGAAGGCCGCAATAAGATCTCAGAGCCTTCTCTTCTCCAGGCTGAACAGCCCCAACTCTTTTAGCCTCTACTCATAGGAGAGGTGGTGCTCTAGCCCTCGGATCATCCTCGTGGCTCTCCTCTGGACACGCTCCAGCACGTCCATGTCCTTCTTAAGTTGGGGACTCCAGAGCTGGATGCAGTACTCCAGGTGGGGTCCCACGAGAGTGGAGTAGAGGGGCAGAATCACCTCCTTTGACCTGCCAATACATCACCTTCTGGTCATCCAGTTCTATCCATACTCGACACATCCTGTCACCATTTAAAATCAATTTTCACAGAAACATCACTTTAGTTTTCACGTGGAATCATATTACACATTATATGACTCCTAAGATAAAAGAGGTCAGCTCTAATCATGTATCCTCTCCAAGAAGTCAGGTATCTTATAAAAACAGCTGTTAGATTTCCCTGACAAAGTCTTCCCCTCTTAAGAGATGTATCCCTTCATACCCCATTTTGCTCCATGTATAATAGCTTCGCTTTCTGAATGTAAACAAATTCCTAAATATTAAGGTCACCCTAACGATGCAATAACTATCCCAAACCATCTTTTCCTCTAAAAATAGTGACTACTTTTGCTGCTTGCCAGCCATCTAATACCTTTCTGCCTTGACATTTAATAAAAAATCTTGCAATTGAGCCTCTAATTGCACAGACTTACCAACTTCAAAATTCCAGAGTAAACACTATGTAGTCCCACTGATCTGCACCCTGTAAGTTTGACTGTATCTTTATGGAAATAATTTTTATAACCTCACTTCAGTAAGACCTATTTGCCAGTGTGCATGTGTTCAAAACTGTCTTCATTGGAAATTAAGGCGAAGTTTACATGTAATCTTTCACCTGTACCTAAACAACTTTTAGTCTTATTTCATTGTCCCCATGCTTCCTCTGAGAAGACAAGTGATCACTCCTTTTTCAGGCTGTTTACTCCTGATGCTCCTCTTCAATTTGCTATTAACTTTGTTAGATCTTGCATCTCCACTTTTTTTGTTTATAAAAAAATATAAAAGTTTGGTAAGAGCGCAACTATTTCATATAGTTGCACTAATTATCTGCATTTATTGCTGTATCAGAAGTTCAGCCATGCCAGAAGTAGCTGAAAGCACCTCATCAAATAAGCCCTGAATATTGCTGTAAAACTGGAATTGCAGGAACACTTGGATGCTAAACTAAGTTATAGCCTTTGCAATTTGAATGTTCACTTCTATAATTACAATTACTAACAGCTTTTCATGACACTCAGAGACATGTTTGGGTCGGTCTTTTTTTTTTTTGCTTGAGTTGGGCCTTTGTTTGCTTGTTTTTCCCCCTAGATTATGAATGTCTAAAACACGAATAAAAAGATTAATGCCACAAGGTCTCCCCAGAGCTAGAGAAAGAGAAGGCAAGTTAAGGCTGCTTAATTTCAGCTTTACCTCAGATGTTATAGCCAAATGAAAAAAAAAAGCAACAAAACCTATATTATTAATATTTTGTTTTGCGAACATACTGCACAGCTATTACAAAACTTACTTGAAGGGAAAAAAAAAGGCTGTAGAAAGAAGGTTCAAATTTAGGATTACTATAGCAACAGAGAGGAGGGAGGGGAAAATTACCAGATTATTCTCTCAGATCATCAAATCCTTGAAAGAATAAATTTATATTTGCGTTTCAGTCAAATGAACTGAATTTATCCTATTCATTAATGATTAACACATCAAATTAAGGATTAAATTAAACAATCAAAAACTATAGTACAAGAAGTAAAGTCGTAAATAAAAAATTTCAGACTGAACTATGTTACCTTTTTCTTCTACCATTAAATATTTGGTAAAATAACAGGTCTTCAAACCAACAACTGATGCACAGAGTATTATTTAGGAAAGTGTGTAGTCCTGATTAAAGGTCTGCAAAGAAAGAGGCATTCGGAATCTGCCTCATTCTTAATCAAGTGCCTCCAGTAACTACACTACTGAAAATGTGCAATAGTGAGCCCCCATTTGACTTGGGAAGGCAATGAATTTCCAAAAATACAGTTCAGTTATTATAGAACGAACATATGTTAGCAACATACATGAATGCAGTAATGACCCAATGCCCTGAAAACCAGGGAATGCAGAAATAAGCTTAAGCTCTTTAAAAAGGTGACATGAAAATCAAATCCAGGATACCCTAAGTAACTATTTAGATCTCTTTTCATTATGCAATCTTTAGCATTCTTTGTATTTCTGGGGTTGTTTTGATAAATGCTTAAAAATAATTAGCATAATGGACAGTATTCCAGTATCAATAAATACCATACTTACGTTAATGACTGAAAAAAGAGCAAGAAAAATAGTAGTCTCGGTCTTTTTCAGAAACCAGCTATTTCCATACTTTATCCCACTCACATTAGATAGGACCCCAAATGCATTAAACGTGCAGCTGAAGTGGCAAATGTTTACTTTTGACATTGTGAGCTTTGCTTGAGGCATGAAGGGGTGTCTCCCCACTTTAGTGGTAAGTATTGACCCATAAAGACTCTGAGCCTCAGGCAACTTTTCCACCAGCCAGAATGTTCAATTAATAAGGCTGCCCTCATAATCTGCAAGACTGCCCAAGTCCAGCTTTTCTGGCTGACATTCAGATTTTAACCCAGCCTTCTGTTCACCACTCCTGGCTTTTGTTGACCAGCTGCCAAAATGCTCTTTATTTTCTGGTGGCTGGGCAGGCCAGAGGACAGTTTGAGAGACTACCTTCCTCCAATTTGTGCAGCAAACTGTGCAGCAAACTGTTCACTTTATTCTCTGCTCTTGGCTCCTCCTCAAGTTGCTGCAGTGAGGGAAAACTGGAGGATACTGGAAGGACTGTCATTCCACAACTGTGAAGCAAGGGTATAGGAATCTTAACTGGGGTTTCCTTGTCCTTAAATCAACACCTCCATTAACACACTGGAATTGAGTCAAAGAAAGTTTCCTAGATCAACAATAAACACTATGGCAGATCCAGAAGTGGACATCTCACCTGTCAAAATCCTTACCCTACGCTGCAATCACAAACATCCTCTCTTTCCAGGAGAGAGGCAAGAAGCTCTGTATAAGATGATCCACATAACTCAGCAGCATCAAGAGCAGAGCAGGTTCTAAAGTAGATTGAGGTAAAGTGGAAAAAACATACAGGCAGACATTCAGTTACAAGTAGCAGCAATCAAAGAGAAAAACAGGATGGTCCCCTCTGAGTCCAAGGCACAGAAGTCCACCACCTTTCCTAGTCACACAAAAGACATAATAGCTTTCCCTTAAATTAAGCATCTATGTTTTATCTCCCTCTCCATTCAAACCATGTACGACTCACTTGCTTTGAGAAAGATCTAAAGAATCTACTAACCTTTTACCTAAATCACTATATAAGCAAACTGGGGGGTGGGGGGTGTGTGTGGTAAGATTCATTTCCTATTTACAGTTGAGATCTAAGCAAACATCTAGAGCTTATTATTAATTTATTTGCCCTGCCTATGAATAGACTCAAAAATAATTCGATACTGTACTGCAAATGGTCTACATAACAAAATAAATTTTTACCACATACTTCTGTCCACCAACACTTTATGAAAAATAACTTACAAAAACAAACATCACTTTCCTGACATCTTCATCCTTAATTCATTCATAAAGATACAAAATTGTTCTGAAATGCTTCCAAGTTAGCAGTTATAATCAAAATTACCAGAATATCTTTGAAAACTCACCACCTAATAAATTTTACTTTAAGCTCAAGAGGGAGGGGAAAAAACACCCCAAAAACCCACACCTTGCTATATATGCTAGTAGGCTTAAGAATTATATCCACAATAAGGAAAGAAAATTTACTTTGGAATCAAAACAGAATCTTGTGCTTTACACTGAATCTGTTATTCAAATCATATGGAAACTTGAAGTGACATTTAAAAGTGAAGCAATACTTTGGTTGTGTATAATTTTACCTGACAATTGTGAAAAACTTTACAGTAACTGAAAGCACCTAGAGAAAGATGACAGATATAATGAAACATGGTTTCCTATAAATTGAAGTCTCCTGTGCTTTCCTATTGATCCTTTTTTATCCCAAGTCCTCATGTTCCCCTCTACATTCTGCAAGAGTCAATCCTTGCTTCTCCCTTCACTTGAGCACTGGTCCATCCAGGTTGGCCATGCACGTGGCAAAATACACTACAACTGGTTCAGAGGTACCCATATCCTGACTGGCTGGCAAGGGTGTTAATGGCTACACAGCCAGATTCTGCCGCTGCTCAAAACAAATCAGAAGCCATTCCCCTCTCTTAGCACGTGCACAAGTTTGGGGCTTACATGATCACATTACTGGGAGAAACTGTGGGTGTTTGAAGTCACCGTTTTCCTGTTAAATTCAGTTGAATGTAGCTAATAGGTTCAGAAGTTTAAGAGAAAAATAAAATAAGTCCCTTTAACTTTGTAATACTTTAAGCTGCGTTGATTCAAGATTAGTATGCAAAGCTATGTTAGACAAGAGGTTTTGGAGAAAAAAATCCTAGTATACTGCATCTCAGTTAAGGCACAACAGCAGCAATATCTTATTTTGCTAACTTTTAGATGAAATGGATGTTTCACATTTTCAGCAACATTTTGTAGTGAAAATATCTAAATAAATTGTTTCAGCTGTTAAAAGAAAACTACATTGTATAGCATATTCTTCACCTCCAGTGTCATAATGCAGGAAGAGTAACTTCATGCTCACCCACCCCACAAACAAACAATCAAAGCCCCAAACAAAACAAAAAACAACAACCACCAAAAAAAAAACCACCAAAAAATCCACAGAAGACAATCTTCATGGGTTGAGGTTTTCCCAGACACTTGCTGGTTTAAACTGGCATTAGCTATATTAAAGCTGAAATAGTGTATCAGACCTCTCAATATTCAAGATCTGAAACAAGACAGAGATAAAAAGCGTAACAAGCACCACAATAAGAAATTGAAATTTGTACATACAAAACAAAAACAAACCCAAAATAAACTAAGTTTCTATGGCTGTAAGTCAAATTATAGCTTTTAGTCCAAAATTGCTTTTACATGTTTACTGCTTCCAACCAAAAACCTAGATGATCTTTGGTATAGTAATTTGATTTTCCCCTAATCTTCAGTGCATAAATGTACCACAACTTAACATTTATCTACTCATTTGATGTGCAAGTATCAAAGATACCATAAAGTGTTACTGATTAACTGCATTTACTGCTCACTGTTTCCATGACCCCTTTTCAGCAATTCAATTAGGTATATGGAAGAAAAATATAACCTCAGAACTCTGAAATATTTTACTCCTTTCAGATTTCATGAGTCAAGATCTGAAAGCCACATAACATATGGTATAAAAAAATCAATAATTTTAAAAGACAAAACGCAATACATTAGTCAAATAAAAATACAAAGGATATTTGATTAGTCCGAAAAGCATGGAAACTCCAAATCTCAGTTTCAAGGAGTAGCTCTTAATATCCTAGTTTTAAAACTGAATAGAAATGCACTTTCATGTACGTTGATTTTTAATTAATCTGCAGAGAAAACCACTCAAATAAGGGATAGTGAATAACTCTTTTGATGGCCCACTTGCTAATGCAACTGATCTGAAGTTGAAACGTTGGTCTTTCACTGAAAAATAACTGTACCCAGCAGAGCAGCCAGAGATCATTTCTCAAAATGCAACCTAATAAGCAAGGTCGAAAGGAGGAAGTTAGGAAGGTGCTGAAGAAGTTGTTACTCCTGTTTGGCTACGCCTTCAAGGACAACATTTTCAGTTTCTTCTTAACGGTCAGAGTCAATCCAGCAAAGCCAGCAAGCATATGTGCCGGTCAGCCAGCTCGACTGGTAAGTAGCTACTCAAATCCATCTCTACACTAAAACTTAATTTGCCCTGAAATAAAGAACAGTTAGACTCCAAAATTCCCCAAAGTAGCAGTAGTACTTAAACTTTATTCAAGACCAAGACCGCTGGTAAGAATGTTGAACCGGAGCTCTCATGACAAATGACATCATCTCAGCTTATACCTGATTTGAAAACGCAGTAGTTCTAAAAAGTGTAGTTTTCCTGGGGTCTCTGTCCTTACAACTTTTGCAATTACTAACCACTAAAATTGCTGAACTGACAAGACCACAATAAACAACATCCTCTGACTGATAAGGAAAGAAACCAATTATTTGCTTCAATTTGACTAAAGATTATCAATATTATTCTCAATAAACAACAGATGCTTACTGAGATGATACCAGATCGTAAAGTTATGTTGAACGTTCCATTAAACTACTACAGAACCCTGTTATTGTACACACAATACTTTAAAACGATAGGAAAAGTAACCATAGAAGAGGGTAATTTTAAAGTAAAAACTACCACAGATCAAAATATCTGTATAACCAGTACTTCTAAAACACTACTACCTCTAATGAAAAGAAGCTTTCCTCAGGAAATAAACTGATTTACGTGATTCACACTTTACACCTTTCTTTGCCAACAGGTTTGTACAGCTACACTGTTCTCAGCCCTACCAAAAAAGGAATATTTTTGAAGAGAAATGCCGAATACGTGGCAAGACTAGGTAACATTTTCCTATTCCCCTGAGAAGGCTAATTAAATCATATGAATGAAAATTACAAAATTCAGGTAATCTAGGAACTTCTACTATTTTTAAAAAACACCTGCTTTTGAATCTGTTAATATCGAAGATCTATAATTTAACAGAAGAGTTTTAGACAGGTTCCTCAGCAGATGTCAAATGACCTGCACAACAGAATCAGCACTTTAAACTTACATTCATATCTGCTCACAATCACTTTTTAAATATAAAGCACCTATCACTCTAAAAGTGTCTAAGAAATATTTAGTTACTGTATGTATTACTAATAGAGTGCTATTTCAGAGATTGCTTTCTGCCATGCAGCATGGTCCAAGAGTAAGTTATAATTTAAAAGCTATCAAAATCAGAAATTTAGCATTATTTTTTACTTCATGTCCTCATGCTTCAGCTGTCCTCACTGCACAACAGAAGCTACACTTCTCTGATATGCTCTCCTTCATAAAAGTAGTGGGCAAGTTTTGTTACTATGAATTTTTCCGTCAAAGCAGGACTGGCTCATTTGCATAGCAACAGTTTGGGATTTACAAATTACTCACTATTCACCACTGCTACCGTTCTTAATTACTTAAGAAAACTATTTCTACAACTCAGAAAAGCAGTGGGTACAAGATTTACTGTCTAGCCTCCTCAGTGTTAGAAAGCACTTGTCACATAGAAGTTGTACGCTTATTAGCAATCAACATGCTAAGTATCCTTCTAGTTCAAAACCTCCAGTTGCAGTATTTTATTCTATTTATTAACAAAACTGGCTACTTTAAAATTCATCTTTTTCCTCCTATAGCAAGTCACAGAATGTTGGGTGAGGAGATTGTGAGCACTTCATGCTGCGAAGCTACCCTTCAAAAACCGAGACTGGAATGGCACAGAAGTAGCTTTATCCTTACTCCTGTGAAAGTCCCTCAGTGCTCAAATGGGTTTGTCCACACAATCTCATCAAATGATCCAATTCCACACATGCAAAATAACATTTAATATTGACAGTGCATCTCAAAGAACGAGAACAGAGTTGAGTAATTTTCTGTTGGAGACACTTAAAAAGAACTGTCACAGAAAAATACTGATTTGGTAAATGACCTTCTTCACTCTACAGCATTAGTGAACCATGCTCTAATGAACTTACTGGCACAACATGCTAGCAAAAGCGCTTGTTTCAGATGAAGCGCAAATGTTCAGATTTCTCACACCATTTTATAATAGTCAACCATAAAAAGAAAACATTCAGGCAATGCAACACAACAGATTTTGGCTGAAAAGCACTATCCTCAGTGTGGAACCTCATACAGAAAACAGAACGCCAGTAAAACCACAAGATACTTATACAAACAAAGTAATGCACATATTATTTTCCTACAGTGAAGATGTAAAAACTTGCAATTGCCTCTTCCTCAAAGCTCTCCTATGAAAAATACCAAGTTTAAATTGTGTAATTGAGGCAAGCTACATAGAATGTTATGTTCACTTAAGACTATTTTTACACGATCCCAGCAAATCTGCCTACTGAATATAAATAAATACCAAAGCCACCTGCTCCAGAAGTCCAGTCCATAGTTGCATTTTTTCTCACTTACCATACAACAGCTCTAAAGAAAAAATTTCCTTATTGAGGTACAGAGTTGTTACATCAATCAATTTCAAGGAAAATGGAAGCCGATTTTAGAAATACTTTGTATTTCTTTATTTTTAAAATAAATTATTTTGTTCTATAAAAAAGAATGAATTTGCGGCAGTTAAGAACCACCGAGTATTGTTAGCACTTTCAGTTGCGTTACAAGAACCCAGAGCTGTAAATAACCTGAATGAGATACCTATAGCTTTCAGCAAAGCATACAGAAATTATCTAGCAGTAGTTGCAGTTTGAGAATTTATAAGTGGAAGGTAGACGTGTTTTGTAAAGCTCCGTCCATATAAAGACATAAGCCACCATGCAAGAAAACAGAATACTTCCGGTATGTGATATTATGATCTATAGCAACTTTCCAAAAAACAGATAATAAAACAAAACCAACAATAAGCTTACACCATCAAGCTACAGCAGTATCTCATGAAAGATGTAAACCCAGTGCTATTCCTAGCCCCCTATCTCAGTACAGCCATGGATATTTTTCCAGCTTGACTGGATTTTCCCCCTCCCTAATTGCTAGTTTTAACTAAAGCCAACATAGATTAAGAATCAACCTTAAAAGCAGCATAGAGACTGTGCAGTAATTATGTGCAGAAAGACAGGTGACATTTTGTATCAAAAGCAGACACTGGAAATGCTAGAACATAGATACCCCTTCCAGCAGAGGAAACAAAACAACTGCCCGTCTGCTGCTGCTGCTGCTACCCCACCAATCAATAACACCGCACAAACGCATCGCATCACCTCCTTCATTCTTACGTCCTCTGCAGACGATTATTTGGACACTCTAATGCCCGCATTTTGCCAAGCATAATCAGCGGGTCACCTCGCAGTCTAGAAGAAGGGGCAGATGAAGCAGAAGGGCGGTGAGGGAAGAGCCTGCAGACGCATCGCTTGGGCGCAAAGGAGATTTAAACGCCAGGCGGCCGCTTCCTGCGGCGGTGGCAGCAGCAGGAGCATCCCACCCCGCTCACGGCGGCGGGCACGGACAGGGGAATCGCCTTTCCTGACAGAGAGCTGGCAGGAACCTGCCCCTCCAGCCCTCAGCCGCCCCCGCAGCTCACCCCCCACCGCCCCATCCCCATCAGCGGCTGAAGACCACCTCACTCTGCCCCCCCCCATCACTCCAGGGACCCGAAACCCGCCCTAGCCCCTCACCACGGGCACCCTGCGAGCAGCGGGCGGCTGTTTTTTCAACACACACACCCCCTCCTCCCACCCGCTGCCTGTTTTCAAGGCACAGACAACAACCTTCCCCTCCTCCCCGCCGCCCTGGGCTAAACAAGCTGGTTTCAGCGTCTACGCCCCCGCCTCCCCTCGCCTCTTCCCCCCCTCTCCGCCTCCCCGCAGCGCCCGCGCCCCTCCGCAGCGCCCGCCTCCCCCTCACAGCCTGCCCGCCGCCAACGGCTGCGCCCGCGCCCCCGCCCCTCAGGACCGTTAACGGCTGCGCCCCTCTGCCGCGCGCGGCCCCCGCATTCCTCTGCCGCCCCCGCCCCCCGGGCCGTTACCGGCGGTCCCCCTTCCTGCGCCTCCCGCCGCCACCCCCGTAGCCCTCCGCGGCAGCGCTCACCCGAGGACAGATGAGAAAGGGCGGCCGGAGGGAGCGGGAAAGAAGGGGCCGCTGCAGACGGTCCCCTTGCCGAGGCTGTCTCCGTCTCCTCCGCCGCTGCTGGCCCCAGCTCCGCCTCCGACAGCTCCGCTCCCGCCTCCCCCACAGCCACCGAGCGGCCCCAGCCCCCACCTGACAGGGTGCGGCTTCCCCAGGCCGCAGGCCAATAACCGCGCCGCCCATTGGAGGGCGCACGCTCGGCGACTAAGCGGCTCTCCCATTGGCCGGCGGGAGGCGCGGGGAGGGGGATGGCGGCGAGGGTTGCCGGCGCCGGTGGAAGCGGGTTACCTCAGCCGGGGCCGGCCTTGGCCGGTCGTGAGCCTCCGGGAAGCGCTGGGTGATTCCCGAACGACCGGGTAGAGGCCGAGAAGAGCCCCCCGACGCGGGGAAGGGGTTTCTTGCGGAGCTGTATGCCTTCGGCAAGGAGCAGCGCGTCGTCTGGGAAGCTTATCTTATAGCAGGCTGGGAGATAGGGGCAGAAATCAAGTAATGGCCAAGGAAGCGTTACGATAAAGGGTTCTTTAACACGCGGCAGCGACGATATCTAATCGCTGGAAGCTCAAGGCAGGTCAAGATCGATCCAGAAGCGCAGATAGCCAGTGAAAGGAGCCCAACTCGAGAACTGCGGTGGTGAGGGTTAGAGGCATCTGTCAAAACCGAAGGTATTTAAGTCAGTCGAATATCCTCCGGATGTTCAATTCTAGCCTAATGAGGAGTTGTATACTTGATTCGGGAAGCATGCAGATATATTGTATCGGTTGTATATAGGAGGCTTAATTAGATCTTTATAAATCATCCCTTTAGATCTTCTATATCTAGTATAACCCCACAGTTTATTAGTCACTGAAAATAAAGCACCAACTGGAAAGTTAACTTGTTCTGTTAGCTATCTTTATTTTCTGTACATTTTTACTATTATGTCTATATCATTTTAAGACTGCTGCTTTACACTTCTTTTTGGAAACTGTTGTATAGAGTAGTGCCTGCCTCGGGTCACAAGAAGATTTGGGGGCCTGGGAACAGGCTTTCAGAAACACTAAACTTTTCTCCTCTGTTACCTGTACCCCTCACCCCCAACTTATCCATATGATCAGAAGAAAAATAGACTCCTGCTAGCAGAACCTGACAGGTGCCTTCAGGGGCCATAAACATCTCTCCCTTGGAATATGGGAGGAATCTAGCCTGCTCCAACCACCTCCACTGCGGAAATACACTCCACTTACCTAGTTCATGCTTTCTGGCAATTAATCTTCATCTCCAGATGGAAAACCAGGCCATAGAGATATATGTAAACCTGTATGTGAATTCAAACACCAAAAATGGTGATTTGGGTCAAGTGATGACACAGAAAGGTTATGGCACATCTGACAATAAGACACTGCTGGACATAGATCTGCCTAATCAAACCCATACCACAGTAGGACATGTGTTAGTGTAATTATTAATAATTAGCAAATCATGTTTGAACTTTTTTTGTAAGAACTGTTGCTATAAGCCTAAAACATTGAAGTCGCTTCATGTGTCTAGTGCTGAACCCTGTTAAACCCAGTGGATGTGTTTACATACCAGATAGCATACTTTTGTCCTTGTTCAAAGTCTAATCAAGGAGATCTGCAGGTGCTCCACATCTGCAAGGTCCAGCCACCTGCCTCACACGTTGTCTTCCCCTTGGCTGGCGTGTTTCTCTGTCAAAACTTTCCTTCATCTTGGCACCTCCCTTGCCTCTCTTTCCTCACCATAACATTCAACACATAAAGCTCTCTTTCTTCTTGTTTGATAAAGTAAATGGGAGAATGGATCCAAGTTAAAAACTAACTATTTCGTTTTAAAAGGAATGGTTTTCCTCTCCAGCTCAGCACATGGCTGTAAGACCAGCAGTGCCGGGAAAGAGGGGGGTGTTGAGGACAGCAGCAGCGCCCAGGGACTTGGGGGGAGGGCAGGGTCATTTCTTCCACTGTCAGTGCTGGCTTAAGGTGTTTGTGTAAGTACCGGGTGTCGTGCCACAAGCAGCTTAGGCTGCTCAAAGGATGCATCACACCTGTTCACTCTAATGGTGAAACACTGCAGAAGAGTGCTGTTCCTTTACCCCTCTTTTCTGCTGTCCTACCCTGTGACCTGCCCAAGGTCACAGGTTCCTACTGTCCCCTTCCAGCCTTCCCTCTGCCCATTACATTGTATCCCATAATCACGAGGCCACAGAAGATATTTTTCCACCTGGCTAATCTGATGGAAAAATCGGGGGGATGCAGGAGGGGGTGAGGCCAGCTTTCTGCTGAATCAGCTGACTCAGCGAACTCACTTTGCAGCCCGAGCCTGCTACAGCTGATGTATGACAGTGTTAATCTTGCCTGCTCAGTTTTTGGCCTGACCAGGTTCCTGAACTCCCTCGACCCAGCTGCTGCAGGAACAGCAGTGCTGGTGCAAAGGCAGGATTACATGGGTAGAAACATAAGGGAGGGCACATACGTACCGACGTGTACTAAAACAGCACACAGTGCTGCAGGAATGTGGCAAAGACAATCTGAAAAAGCACTTCTGCATTATTTAAGACATAAAGAACTTGTCTGTCTGTGATAACTCCTACCAGCTGGGTTTACAGCATCACAGCTGCAACATAAGGTACAATACGAACCACAGAATTTTTCAGCCTGTGGTATCTGACTCCTTCAAGATCTTTGTACTGCTGCTGAGGGGTCTGGGAAAATGACCAAGAGAAGCTTGTTGCCAGCAGGCTTGCACTTGCTGTGTGTACATCTGCAGGTGTACTGGAGAATGGTTACTGGCCCTTCAAAAAAAAAAGAAAAATACTACCACGTATTTACAGACAGCACCACATTCCCACGAGAAGTGTCAGAATGCAGTACTGTTCAGGTGAAATAGATGCTCCAGTTGCTGCCTCATGCACTGTAAGTTCTATTCCTTAGGAGGCTCAAGCAGCAGCAGCACTGGACTCAGCTTACGCCATATAGTCCCAAATAGAAGAGTCAATGCGAAGGTATTCGTTTACAAATTATTTTAGTTTGGCTTTACTAGGTATCAGAAAAATAATACTGTACAATTATTTTTACGCAACTGATCTCTTTACCTGGCATTAGCACTCCTTGTTGATCAAACCGTTTACAGCTTACGCACAAGTAGCGTTACTACCAAAAAGCTCGTGAGGGATTTTTCTGTGAAATTACTGAACTTAAATACCTTTTTAAAAATGAGGTAATGGGTTATCTTAATTTCAGCTGTGTATAACAGCATTAATAATAATCTCATAGTTTATGTATAGTATTACTAAAGTCGGTCAGTGTAAGTAAGGTACTAAAAAGTACTATTAGAAGCTTTATATTTGTCCCAGCTACAATCATATTCATCACAGGAAGGAGCTGCTTTTTTGAATTTTACTGTTTTATGTAAGGAAGAAGAACTTTCCCAATGATCTCAAAATAGAATATAGAAACAGTCTTTATATATATATTTTATATGTATCTGAAAAACATTTGATGGAACAACTACATGGAAGGGAAAAAAAAAAAAAAAAAAAAAAGTATTCTGGTCTACCTTCATCTTCCTCCACAACCAGACAAAAACACATCTGAGGTTTATTTGAGTTGAAAAAATTAAAAATTAAGAGAATTGAAGCAACAGGTGGGGAGAGGACAGAGCAGCTGGAACAGGCTGATACAAAATGTTGCCAGATTTTATACAATCCATTAAACTGGGAGGCCACTTTGGCTTTAAATTTGAAAAATACTGACTTTATGCTCAGGGGAGCCACAGGGAAATTTTTAGACACTATTGAGATTAAGTGTTCTCGCTTCATGTTTCAAGCTGGTTAATAACAGTTTTAATTGAACACAACCACAGGTGCAATGATTGCTTTAGCCAAAAGGAACTCAAGCAACCAACTTTCTCTTTTAACATTGCAACACTCTTTTTGGAGGTTTCGGTTTGTTTTTCCAAGTAAAGCCAATTCTTTTAATTGCAATATTCATGACTTCCTAAGCATCATGTACCCTCTAGATGTACCTTCTCTGCAAGCTGCTTCTATACTAATTCCAGTGTCGCTAGAGCTGCTGAGATTGTTTTTAGCTGCTCTCTTATGACACCTTCATCCTCAGTAGCAGTAGAAGGAAAAGTGCCACTAACAGAAGTTAGAAGTTTTGAAGAGGTAGGACTTAAAAAACAGACCCAGGAGAGTAAAACAAAGAAAGGAAAAATGTACCAGGGCAAGTTTAAAGTAATGAGGAGGGCTGAGAAGCATAAGAAAAGTTAAAGTATTTAATATTATTAGTAGTATTATTATATACAGAAGAAAATTAATCAATCTTGGGAGACGCTTTACGGTGTTAGAATATCAAAATTTTGAATTCCTTTAAATCACATTTTAAAAGGCACATTTTCAGCAGTACTCCCATGATTAGGGTGTGGCTGGCATTTACTTGGAAAAATAAATAAGCATGAATATTAGCACAGTGTAAATTAAAGCACAATGTAATCACTGAAGCCTAAAACAGACAGCTTGCGAGGCCACACCTGGTACATCGTTCCTTATTCATCCTGTCATAAAACCCTTTCAGAAGTTTACATGGAATAGACTCTCCTTTCCTCTGTGCTCCTGTGGCATACCTTTCACATCTCTGCCCTTCAGTACAGGTGCAAAACCTTTCAAAAAAGCTTTCAAGGCCAGAATTTAAGTGCACATCATTCTCCCAATACAAGAGCCAACTGTGCCAAGATTGAACACAGAGGGACTTAGTATGAAGGGGTTGTCAAAAGGCACAAAAAGTGATAACTCAAAGGAAGGTTGGACACTTTTCCCTGCTTTTATGTACCCAGAGATCTAATCCTGCAAACAGTTATTATTACTGTCATTTCTGTGCAAAACAACTCCAGTAGAGTTGTGTGCAAGTAAACTTACATTAAAAACGATTGTTTGATATCTCTAAGATTACATGCCCACTAGGGCTATGTCACAAATTTGAGAGGTTGGATTACCCCACTCCCTTGGTAACTAGATGCTGTAAGGAAGGAGGTACAGGTGAAGGATAGTAATGACCATCCTGTAATTAAGATACAGGAATGGAAGTCCCAAAAGAATAGATTTTAAGGCTGGCTATGCTACAAAACTTATGTACCCTAAACCCACTGAACTTAATCACTTCAGTTCATCCAGTTTTAAAGTAAGCTCAAATCCCACCAACTCAAAAAGTCTGAGTAGCATTTGGTATTTGGTATTTTGGTACTTGAAGAATTTATAGTAAAAGAACTATGAGCTCTCCTATTTAAGGGGTTGTAATCATGGTCATCTGAAGCACTCCCATTGCTAGGAAAAAAAACAAAACACCACCTCCGTGACTTCAAGGAATTGACTATTCAGTAAGAAACTATTGCGACATCATGCCATTTGCTTGCTGCTAGCTGACGTATTTAATGTTCAGAACAAGGCTTTAATGCTTCATGACATAGATCATTTAGGTGGTGCTCAGATATCCATTATGTAAATTCTACCTCAAAGTATACTTTAAGAATAATTTAAAAACAGAAATATAAAATTCAATTAATTTCATTGTCATCTAGGTTAAAAGACATTCAGATGAGTAATTTTACTAAATAACATTGCTACTTACATGACAAAGATGAGCCAAAAGATGTCTTAAGGTTCAGAGACCTGGCCCATCAGGTTTCCACCAGAAGTTAAGCTTTAACCTCTAGCTTCTGTCTGAAGTCACTTAGGATTGATTTCTACACAAATGACTTCTACGCACGCGCTTAGCGGTTGTATTCCTGTTGCTTGGATCCCTGCGTGGAATAGGCTGACCAGCAGATGTCCCCAAATTCAAAATAATCACAGTTAAAGCTTCAGAAATCTTTACAGCCCTTTTCAACTTTGCAAAGCATGAAGCACCAGAGGCCATGAATACTCTCGCTGCTTATTTGCTTCTTGTAAAAACTGAAATTCTGAACTGGAGAATACCTGACTGCTGACACAAAGCACCTTTTTTGAACTGATATCCAGACAAGTTTTCTATGACACTTTTTATGATACACTGTCTATTGGTCGACAGTCCCTTGTTGAAATTTTTGTTTTCAAAAGCATTCTATTTTTTTTCCCTAGAAGAGCAATCCCCCCACAAATATCACCTGTAACACTTTTTCTTGGAAGTTTAGATACAAGAGCCATGACTTTTTTCCAAACTAGTATCAATTATTTTGACTTGGATATTACCCCTCACAAACTGCGCTTTTCTTTTGGCATACCAAATACTGCTTTTACATTTTTCTCTATACCTCTTACCTTGAATTCTGGAGATGTCAGAGATGTAAACCTATGAGGCTGTAAGCCTACTGTACTTGTACTAACTTACAGATGTAAACCTACCAGGTTATACTGACATTTCTGAGCAGAAGGGTGCTGGGAAACGGGAAGGTCCTCTTTTCTCGAGCAAGCTCCTGGAGAACACCTTTGAAGACTTGGCTTTCTTGCTCAAGCATTCCTGTTCCTCTGAGAAGCTTTTTTTTATTATGGTCGTACTTGCATTTTTGTGTCCATAGATATAAAGAATGTTTCAGTCCTCAACCCTGCACTCAGGAAAATTTGAAGTAAATAGAAAATGGATAATTTCCACCCACAGCCACGCTTGTCCAGAATGCCAAATTTCTGATAGTGTTGCTTACATGAAGATTTGCTTCTTAAGGGGCATGAAAACTAATTCTTCTAATTTCACAGCGAGAAGAATCAAGTATTATTTAACACAACTACAAACACAAGCATTAAAACGCACACCCATGAAGTTAAAGACGACTGCACAAAATTTGGTGAACTGGCACTGAAAGTTTATCCCATTCAGAAATATATACATTTATATAAAAAAGGAAATTAACACAAAAAATTTACATATTTGCAAATCTTGTATTACACAGGTAAAGACAGTGTTATGTTTTATATGTATTGATTACGTAAGTATTTTTACAGTTTAAAAATCTGAAGAGTATATGGTTGCAAAAAAATTAAATATCTGAATAGGGCCCCAAAGATACCGTACTGTAAGTATGACTGTCATGACTCAAGTCAATTATTCCCAGACAGAGAAATATTTAGTCTGTAAACAGTATGTGTAAATACTGCAAGAAACTAGAACTTGCTCCAATATACATATATCTATATGCCAAAAATATTTTTTAAATGCTTTGTTGGCTGAGCCTTCTTTACAGAGTGGATCGTATCAGGGTAGTGAACCACAGGGATACTCATTTAAAATAAAAGGAAATAAAAACTTAAAATATCCAACACTGAACAGAATCTGACATTTAAGTATTGCATATTCATTACTTTGTGCATATAAACCCTATTACAGTGGGAACAGAGATCAAAAGACTGATACTGTATGTCTGTGTCTTGCAAAAGACAGAGGCAGAGTTCGTGCCCCTATTTCTATGTATGGTCCTAGTATTACACCTCTTTATTAAGGAAGATCCCTTAGGGATTAAATCCTGGTTTACTGTTTTCATATACAGAAAATTCTTATTCTGTAATGATTTTGTTTATGTTTTTAAAGTTGTGACCATCTAACTGTAACAAGATTAAAACTGACATGTATAAACTTTGAAAAAGTAACTGGAAAAAAAATGAAATTTATAGATACAGATTGAGACTGATAAAAACTAGATACCTCCTCCTGTTTCAGCAGTGACAGGATTATTTTTTTTTTAATTATTTTTACAAGTCTTGTAAACATTATTAGAGATATGAAACCATTATAATAATACTTTTGAATCAACAAAGTTATTTAACAGGTCATTAAAATAAATTTCCCTTTTTTTATTAAAATTTCCGAAGAGGGTAATTTTTGGCATAAATATCAAGCCCTTGGTTTTAGGACACCTGTCCCCAAAATATTAGGGAACAAATATCACAAGCACCCTGCTAACGCCTATCACTGATAGTCTGATAGTGCTGATAGTATGCTAAAACCAGATTTTATTTTGCAACTGAGAAGCGATTTTAATAATGGAAAAATTCCTGTTGAACTACAAAAACTAGACTAGGGCAGTATGTTTTGCCCTAGAATAGCACAGAACACATTGGGCTGACAACCTGATCCTGAGAGACTGACCACAAAGATTTATGGAGCAATAGTAGCATCACACTCATGGTTTCAGTGGGTGTTTTGTTTTAAAGAACCTTTGATGATTGCAACATGAGAGAAAACAGCTAGTCAGAATTTGGGGTATTCAGAAGACTCCCTCTCTTCCCCCTTAAGATTAAGTAGTCTTTTCTCTTTTCTCATACCCATTAAAAATACTAGTGGCACCTCCCCTTCCAGTTCAGAACTAAGTAAGGGGGCTGCCATGAAAGCAAAGTCAATATTATTCCATGCCTATCTGAAGTGCACGTCATTAAGTAATATGTAGGATGCCACAACCCTATCAGTTGGATAGTACCCTGGTATTGATTACTGCAGACATTGTAATCAGAAGTTACATTTATGTATGAGGTGGCTTAAAAAAAAACAAACCACATTTCCTGATCATCTTTACCTATAGTAAACCAAGTTATTTGCACGGAAGTCTTCATTATTTACATGTCAACTATACAAGTAATACAAAAACTCTCAGTTAAGCACCTGTGCTGACTTAAGGAGTAATACCTTCAAGTCAGAGTATTAGTATTCCCTGTCACAAGTGAACTCTGATATAATTTCAGAAGTTTCTCTTTTCTGTATTGGTTGTATTCAGACCACTTCTTTGTTCACGTCCACATTCCAAGGAGATTAGTAATAGCAGCAGTTTTATAGAAGGTGTAGGTATCATGCACAACTTTCACAGCATCATCAGTTCAGATCTTTTTAAAATAAAAGACCATAAAATCCACTGATCTGGACTGTAAAGTTTTACCAAGAGTTCATTAAATGAAGCCTATACACAATTCATGCGAGAATAAATGGTTGAAACAAACTCAGTTTCTGTGTGCAAACACTGTGACATCCAACAGGGTCAGGAGTCCACATTTAATTCAAGGGCAGTAGGGAACCCACTTGTCCTAAGTGTCAGTGAATTATGCCAGTCATGTCACCTTGGTTTAGAGTAACCATAAGGACACCGAAGAATCAGGCTGTCGTGACTAGGTAAGACATGAGTGCTATAGTATTCCACCAAACTTCCCATGTTCAAAAACATGACGTCTGAATCCAGGTAAAACTTGCAATCCTGTTGTAAAACAAAAACGTATGTAATCACTGACAGTATTTTTTTCCAACTCAGTGTTTAAAAAAAAGAAAGCAACCCCAAAACATCATCATCAGTACTAAGAAGTTTTTTCAAACATGCTATTGCTTTGCAAACTAGTCACACAAGGAAGTCCAAATTAAACTCAGGAATTTATTATTCCTTCCCTTACGATTCGACTGGAGCTGAAATTTAGATTTGAACATTTATAGTCAGTTTGTCTTTTGCACAATACAGTGACTAGAAAGCCCAGATCTGATACTCAGACTCTCATCCTATACCAGATATTTTTAAATTGGCTTATTTTTACTTTTAGGAATTGGAAGAAATTTAGACTTTGACTTACTAGTTCCGATATATTCCTATACACACGCACACTTTATACACACATATATACATGACATTCATACATGTATACATACGCATATATACACATACATACATGCTGCAGCTACTAACCTTTTCAAAGATTCTGTAGTTTCTCACTTTTTCTGCAGATTCATCCCATACAACCAATACCTTGAAGAAGAAAAATGCAAATATTCAGTCTATGCTAATATGCTCTTCTAAGTCAATGTATTATTAAGGAATTAGTTATAATCCAGCCTAAAACCAAAAAAATAATCACTGAAGTTATAATAGCGATTTTATTGCTTTAAGGAAAGAGCACATCTAAGTTGTTAAGTACTTTATCATATATAAGATACAGTATCTCTAAATCAAAAAGGTTTTTTGGGAGTAGATTCAGCAATTGCCAGTTACCTTTCCAGGCTTAGTAGATGAGTTTCTAATACAGTACAATCCATTTTGTGGTTGTCCCCGTGGGCTACTAGCTTTGAATGTCCTAAAAATAATAAAGCAATTACAGGTGTTAGAATATTCTGAATCAGACAAGTAAAATGCCTAGATTCTTAAAATTATTAATATAAATCTCTTTCAGTTTTAGTGATTTGTAGCACATTGTAGCTGAAAGAATTTCGGTGTTCTAGCATCTGAACCAGCAACACAGTACAGAATATCTGGCTTTCTGTCCCATCTAGCATCCCGGCAGAACAACCTTCTCCAGATGGTGCAAAAATCACTTTGCAAGTAGTATGCATTTTCAATCGATACAAGAGCACTAAACTAACTCCCCTAAGAAGTGATTTCCATATTAAAGGAATTTAAATACTTTTATTATGTTTCTAAACACAAATTGTACCCATCAAAACGATCTCTGGACTACTAGTCAGGGCATGTTTTTGTAGGACTTCTAAACAACTGTTTTAAAGTCACATCCTACCTTTCAACTTCAAAGGATTCAGAGGTATTAAGAAATACTGAAGCAGGCAGCCCAACCTGTAAAAAAAAAATGAAGAAAACCAATCACTGTGTAAGTCAATGACAACTCAAAATGCTAGCAACTTTTTATGCAAACAAGCTACAGCCACCAGTATCTGAAATTATTAATGGTGATTTAACCTTTATTTTATGCTTCTTCCTCCTTTACATCTAATATTAAAATCCAGAATTTATCAAGGCATTCCTTAAAGCTCAAAAAAAAAATTAAAAATAAAATAAAACTCACACAGCGATGTGTTTTCAGACAGTTATTTTTGTCCTGAAATATGCATTTAAAACATTCCCAAAACTATACATAAGCAAGAAAAAAATGCTCTTTGAGAATGTATCATCTACTTGATCTTACTTTTTCATAGTCATCATCAGAATCATCATCAGGTTGGTTTGGCTTAGAGGGTAGTGCTGGTTTTTCAAATGAGAAGCTTCTGAAACTCTGTCCATCTGGTGGTGATCTCCTGGCAGAAACAGAACAAAAACTGTAGGACATCTCCTCAGGAAAACGGAACAAATATACGCAAAACACTAAAGGGATAATAAAACTAGAACTTATGAGCAAGTTTCAGTTCAGTTTAGATTAATTTAGGTTGGAAGGGGACCTGTAGAGATCATTTAGCCCAAGCTCCTGCTCAAAGCAGGTCCAACTAGATCAGGTAGCTCAGGCAGCCATGTTCACTTGTGTTTTGAGTATCTCCAATGATGGAGATTCCACAGACTCTCCGCAGCAACCTGTTCTGGTGTTTCACCATCTGTGTGGTGAAAAGTTTTTCCTACTACCTAGCTGTAATTTCCCAGGTTGTGACTTCTGCCTGTTGCCTCTTATCACTGCAGACCTCTGAGGTGTTGCTTTGCCTTCTCCACACCCAACCATTAAGTAGCTGTAGACAGCAGTGATCTCCCATTAGCCTTCCTAAAGGTTGAATTAATCCAGTTCTCTCAGTCTCTTCTTGCATATCTGTGCTACAGCCCAAACATCTTGGTGGCCTTTCACTGGACACTATATCAGTGTCTTTCTTTTATAGTCTTTAAAGAGTTTATTACTTGTTCTTCAGAGCTGCTAAATGACCCAATGGACAAAAATATGTCTATCTGATTCACCACCATAACTAGTTCCACGTCCCTTACTAAAGCTGATCTTAATACAAAATGAAACACATTCCCTATCTTGACAGAAGCCTAAAATTATTTTTGCAGTTCATTGAGGTTCTGACATAAAGGCTTCTTATTCACTGAGATCAAAGGCTTTTAAGTCTTTAAGACAGACCTGAAAACAAATTAAAAAAAATTACACCAAAATTTTGTAGTTGAAGTTCAGTTTATCTACTATTTCTTTCTGAACTATTTTAGAAGCTAAACTGATTGTGAAATTTTCAAACAACATACAGAGGCAAAAAAGCATAATGCTGAGGAAGAGAGGGATGGTGCAGGGAAGAGAAACAGATTTCTCTGATTCATATAGACATATGTCTGTCAACAAGTTAACTAATATGCAATGGAAACATTTAACAGCACGTTGTATTTTCACACTTACTGTAACTGGGGACATGAAGACTTCTCTGGTCTAGGCCTGATTCCAGGGGGCTGGTGGCTTGGCACAGGTGGCTTTGGGAGCACTGGTGGTACAAACAGCCCAGGTTTACCATGTTCTCTTGGCACTTTGGGCTCTACTGTTTTTTCAGTAAAATGTGACAGCTTGGGTTTACTGCTTGGTAGTGGAGGAGGAGTTCGTGGTGAAAGGTTTAAGGATTTTAGCTTCTCACATCCTTCTGGAGTAGCAAGAACTTGAGCTAGAGGCAGAGGCTCTGGAGGCAATGAGCAAGATTCTTTGACACACACAGGCTTTTTGAAAAGAGGTAGTGGGGGTACAGGAGGCAGCTGTTCACTTAGTCTCCGGCTTGAGGACTGAATCTTTAGATTAGGTTCAGCTCGGCACTGTAACTGGGGTTCTCTCACATTTAAGTGATCCTCTAGTTTGATATCAGGTAAGCTTCTTTTAGGAGGCGGTGGTGGTACTGGCACAGTAGATTTGCCAGGAAAGGAATTTGCCCTTGATTCTGAGTAGGCAGCTTTTCTGACATGAGGAACGGGCGGAGGCGGGTAGGCTGGGGGCAGGACCATATCTACAGAAAGAAAACATTCAAAAATCATGACACTCTGAGGGGAAATACAGTACATCAAGCAACAAGACTTTTCAAATTTATTTTTTACGTGATTTAAGATGTTTCATTGGCATCTGGTCTGATAGTACCCAAAATGCTGGATAAGCATTCAACTTTCAGCACAATTCTGAATGTTATGTGTAGTAAACTCCTGCAATTTTTATTCAGTCATGGCTTATGATAACTTCAGTTTTCCCTTTGCTAAAAAGAAAGAAGGAGAGGCTATGTTAAAAGCATTACCCCTCCTACAGACTGATGACCAGATGCAGGACCTTCCAGGGCAGGAGGCCAGCAAGAAAACATGCCCTTAAAGGCATGTAACACTTTCTGTAAATTGTTCCTGCTATTTACTAGGAACTTTTAATCCTAAATATCTCTCAAGATTAGATAACTGTGCATTACTTCAGTTATTTTACCACCTGCAATGCTTAAGATATGACCAAGACAAATAATAATTCAGCATTCTACATGAATATTGCCTTCATTGGTGACCTTTCATGGGGATGGGGCCTTTTGTGAAGGGAATGAAGAAATCACATACCATCTTTCACTATGTCAGAAGTATCTGGCTGCAAGTAAGATTCATCCTCTTCCTCCTGGTCATAATCTGCAGATAAAAATCAATGTGTCAAGACACTGATAAGTACTCCTGGAACAAAGAAAAAGTATTGAGTACTTATTGCTTTTTAATAAACAAATATTTTTCAGTTTTGGGGTGGTTTGGTTTTGTTTGGGGTCTGTTGTTTTTTTTTTTGGTTGGTTTTTTTTTTGTTTTGTTTTTTTTCAAGAGGTGAAAAAAAATTAAAAATATTGGTCCGCCTCTCTGCTATTTAGAATAGGCTTTTCCTTCAACTTTGATGTCAATTAAGAAAGCCATCACTTACAACAGTGGGAGATGAATTACACTGCACATGAAGTTTTTTCAATCTTTCAAATTAAATTTTATTTTCTGGTGATACTTTCTAGTGAGTGCTATAACCTTCCTGAGAAAAATTCAAACCGGTCACATAGACACAACTATATGGATGCTCTAGCAAAACCAGTTGGATAAAAACAATCCTCAAAACCTAACCCTAACACATAAACATCGATGATTTTGCAATACCAAAGCTTAAGCAAGCCTAGTGAGCTACCACACAATTAATTCTCTTGCCTTGCTCTGGCAACAAAAAAACCCACACCACAACAAATGCTTTAAATGGTTTCAATGCTGCCTTGAACTCTAAGTCAGAATAATCAAGACACGAAAAACATGCTACTTCTAGGCAGTAATTTCTCATCATTGACTATGATAGGAGCCTCAAAGACAATATGCAGTATTTCCCCAGAGAAATGCATTTTTTAAAAAAAAGTAAGAATACCTGATAAAAATCAGTTGGCTCTCCTAATTTTCATAATTTAAACTCCTGCTAAGCGCCTTAACATAATTCGTATTGCATGCAACCCTTCCCTCCCATAAACGCAGAAGTACTAAACTACAATCCTACATGAAATGCTGATGAGTCTGTTTTCCTCTGCTTTGCAGCAATTGAACTGGATTTCCTAAAGAGACTCACTCCTGCCTTTTTGTCCTAGTCAGGAAAAACAGTCAGGAATTTCCTTTCAGGAAATGAGAGTACTTGCTCCAATCAACCCTGCCGTCAGATATCTGAAAGGGCAGATGGGAAAAGGCCTAGCAAAGGAACTATGTTGAAACACGAGGCAAGGCTTCTCACGTTGGATTTTACTAACACATTTCTCGACTAAGAAATCAGCTGCTGAAATATGCTGTGAACACCTATCTGACAGGCTTTCTGTAATGTCCTCACTTCTAATTAAAAAATAAACACACTCAGCCCAAACTGTTTACTGTGAAACAACTACAGCAATGAATCACAGAATCACAGAGTTTCAGAGTTGGAAGGGACCTCTAGAGATCATCTAGTCCAACTCCCCTGCTAAAGCAGGATTGCCTAGAGCACATTACTCAGGACTGCATTCAAGTACGTCTTGAAAATCTCCAGAGAAGGGGACTCCACAACCTCCCTGGGCAGCCTGTGCCAGTGCTCTGTCACCCTCACCGTAAAGAAGTTTTTCCGTGTATTTGAACAGAACTTCCTATGTTCTAACTTGTGCCCATTGCCCCTCGTCCTGTTACTGGGAACCATTGAAAAGAGCCTGGCTCCATCCTCCTTCAACCCACCCTTTAGATACTTGTACGCCATAATAAGGTCTCCCCTCAGCCTTCTCTTCTCCAGGCTAAAGAGTCCCAGCTCTCTCAGCCTTTCCTCATAAGGCAGATGCTCCAAGCCCTTAATCATCTTAGTTGCTCTTCGCTGGACTCGCTCCAGCGGTTCCTTGTCCCTCTTGAACTGGGGAGCCCAAAACTGGACACAGTATTCCAGTTGTGGCCCCAGTGCAGAGTAGAGGGGGAGAATGACCTCCCTCGACCTACTGGCCACACTCTTCCCTATGCAGCCCAGGATTCCATTGGCCTTTTTGGCAACAAGGGCACATTGCTTGCTCATGGATAATTTACTGTCTACTAGGACCCCCAGATCCTTCTCCTCAGAACTACTTCCCAGCAGGTCCACCCCTAACCTATACTGGTGCTTTGCATTCTTCCTCCCCAGGTGCAGGACCTCGAACAGGTATCAAACTCTGAGTAAAAAAGGCTATGCTAAGAGTGAGATTTTCAGAACCTTACTTTAAAAAGTTACTCAGTTTGAAAGTCATTGGAGAACATTATCCTATGCATTTCACATAGGCCCATCCTATGCTTAATGCAAGATCTTCCTGAAACGGAGGGATGATCAGTTCTGTTTTATACTAAATAGACTACACCACAGATGCAACAATGCAACAACATCCCAGCGTGGGTGACTGCTTGTTTTGCAGGACAGGTGACTTAATTTCACAGTCTAGATAGGAGGTAACTAGCTCCACAATGTTTCACTGCCTTGTCTCTGCATGTTTTCAGAGCATGCATGTTTTCAGAGCATACTTTTAAGTGACTAATATCCTATTATTATATTAAATTATTGTCAATAATATTCAATTATCATAATAAAGACCACTTTGTATTTCCACACTATGACCTATATACTCAAAAGTTTTATCTTGTTGCTAGATATATAACGTTTCCAACATGCAGACTTCATAAAGATTTTAAATAGTATATTAGAGTGTCAGACACCTCCTTGAAAGATCTTAATTTCTTCAGTTACCTTTTATTTTTAGAGTGGCTTATGGTACAGAATATCTGCTTCTGATTTAAAATTGCAACAACTACACACCTTGTAAAAACAAGCATTTATAGTGCAAACTGGATCAGTTTGCTTAAGCTACAGGAATAGTTCCTGCAGAATCCAGAAGAAATAAATAAGCAAATAAATAAATCTTATTTAGCAGTGTCTAAATTTGTCACCTTCATTATCTGCTGAATGATGAGAATACTTGATATCAATGGGACGTTCTACTGAGCCATAGAAACTGTCTGCATCAGAACCAGAGTCACTGCAAAAGAAAAGACAGAGTACCTTCTGCATCACTGTGCTATGTGTCTTGGGACAGTAAACATGTCTGTTAGCAGGACTATGGCACTGGAAAGCAAGGCTGGAAAAGCAAAAGCAATCTATTCTTATTTCCCAATTAACAGCCAGATATGTTGCTGCTGTCATTTTGAAGTGTTTATTGGTTTTACACCAAGCTGACATTTAAAGTTCTCTTAGTAAAAATATTTATTTTTGTTTTGGTATTATTTAAACTATGTGTTAGGAAGGGTTGATACCTGAATTCTGTTACTGTTTCTTTCTTCTCATGGTAGTGATCAATCTCCCTCCTCAGGGATAGCATCCAATTCTAAATAAGAATAAAAATACAACATTCCAAACATCCAAAACATCCATCTTTAAATCATTAAAGAAAGATGCACAGTATCTGTCCTCTGTAAGAATAGAGTAACTGGCAAAGAACCTATATTGAAACAGTATTTATCCATGACTTAGATATATGCATTGAGAGGACTTATCAGTCAAAATGTTTTGACTATCTATGATGCTCTAAGAACACGTTAAAATATTAAACTTTCAGTTTGTGAATTTCAAACTGTTACTTCTAAAGTCAGGTACTTGTTCATAGTATGTTCATGGGTGAGAGATTTCACTGAACAGTTTTCATGCTTTATCAAAGGTTTAACACACAAATATTTGTTTCTTGGCTAAAAATAAAACAAGCAATATGGAAAAAAATGTGCCATCTAGTATGTCACAGCTATTCCCTAAATTACAACTTGAACTAACACTGACTTAATAGTTAAAACTTCACACATTATTTTGAGAGGAGCCCAAAGAACTAGGTATACAAATTTCAGTGACAGCTTCATGTCCAGTTCATTTAGATTTTAGGGAAGTCCAAGATTCACTTTATGGTTCAAGGAAAATTATATTGCAAAAAAAAGAAAAAAAAGTTACCTTTCTTTCATCTTCAGAAGAAGCTGAAAAAAACCATGTCCTGTGCTTCTTGCTAATGTGAACTAACTTGAAAGGAAACACATTGCTTGATGTTGTCTCCTCAGCTGCCCGCATAACCCTGAGAAACAGAACAACCAATATATAAAAACCTTAGTCTATAAAGTTAATTCTGCTCCGCAAGTCATAAAGCTCTGATGGAAAGCAGTTTTACCAATCAGTTTTGCCTTAACAAAAATAACCCCCAAGCCCAGGAAAACGCCACCAAGATCCTCAGATGGGCATTTGTTGTATTTCTCCTTTACAGTGGTAGAAAGGACAATGAAAGAGCACTGACAGTAGAAAAAGCACTAGTTAAACCACCAGCCAGACTTATAAAATGATGTTTTCACCTATTCAATAGCTTTAATGAATTGCATTAATTCACAAGCTTCACATGATGGCAAGAGGTATTTAGGGTGCCTGTGATCCTTATTTCAGAATGGCACAGAGGAGAAATCAAAACACAGGTTGTCCATGAAAATAAATAAGAACTAATATTAAAAGTTAACTTATTTTTTCCACTTTCTCCTTATAAAAAATTTCTTGTACTTTATTATTTTAAAACAAGCATAACTCAACCTCTTTCACAAACTGCCTTAGACATGCTTCTTTTTATTCTCCCCCCCCCCCCCCCCGAGAAGTCTCAAATGAGGAAATTCCTTACACACAAAAATTTGGTTGTAAATGCTTGCTATAAGGCTTTGGAACAAACAAGGAGACTAAAATCCTAAAACTGTGAATAATCTAAAAGTAACATTTCTAAGATTTATTCAGCATAAGCCATAGAGAAATCTGATTGAAGATTTACAATCACTATTGGGGCTTTCTTTCTCGTTCCTAAACTTTTTAACTCATTAGTTTCCTCATATAATTACAGTATTTCCATAAGTCCTTAATATTTAGGGAATGTGGTTTGTAAACGTAGAAAAAAAAGAGTATCAGAGACATTTGACATTTGGTTAGGTACCTAATAAAAATAACATTGTTTTGGCCTTTCAGTACTTAAAGGGGGCTTGTAAGAAAGATGGGGAGAGACTTTTTAGCAGGGCCTGTAGCGACAGGACAAGGGGTAATGGCTTTAAACTAAAAAGAAGCTAGATTTAGACTGGATATAAGGAAGACATTTTTTACAATGAGGGTGGTGAAACACTAAAACAGGATGCCCGAAGAGGTGGTAGATGCTGCATCCCTGGATATGTTCAAGGTCAGGCTAGAGAGGGCTCTGAGCAACCTGATCTAGTTGAAGATGTCCCTGGTCATTGCAGGGGGGTTGGGCTAGATGGCCTTTAAAGGTCCCTTCCAACCCAAACTATTCTATGAAAAAAAACACCAAAAAAACCCCTAATCAACACCCTGAATTTGCCATTAAGAACAATGTTAACTGCATCTGCAATATTTTCTGCATCTGCCCAGTCCAAAACAAAGCCACAAAAGGAACTATAAGTTGTCTCACTAATGTAAGGCTAATAAGGATGTTAATGTGGGAAATACCCATGGTACAGCTGGGAGGGATACTAGCAATAGGCATCACTATGCATTTTGAGTCACTAGTGAACACAACACTTCCTCATCTCCTGTCCAGTCTCAACACATAAAGGCTATTGAATGAAAAGTGCAAAATAAAAGTCCAGGGAAGCTTTAGAGTGATTTGTTTTCATACAACCTTATGCAACTACCAAGTCTAACAAATTCTTTCATTTCAAATTATTTTTTAATAATGCTTACGTCTGCGCATAATACCAACCAAGACCTGGTCCCAATTCCAACGAGGGTCTCTACAAGACTGCTAGAATGCAGATATATGAAAAGCAATGAGACAGTCCCCAGCACTTGCAAACTCCATGGTGTTTTTTTACATTAGTGTGCAGTGTCATCGTGTCATGGCCAAGTTTCAGTATAGGTTGCTTGTACAAATTAATCTTGAATCTTTAATTAGCTACAATGTTTACAACTGCATTCCTATAAAATATTCCATTGTTGTGATCAGTTAGAAAGCTCTCACATTCTAATAACAGGTATTTCCTTATTCCAAATGTCTGAGAACATTACGCAGTACAAGAATAACATTTAAAAATAAAATAAAATTGCAGTGCAGACCAATGATGCAATATTTCTGTACATTCTCTCTCTCATTAGTCCTTTCTTAGCATTAATTACAACAGCAATTTCCTTAAGTTCAGTTGGACTTCTATTAGCAGGCCTTGTACGTATGCTGCACTCAGATTCCGATAGTACTGGTTAACTTGAAAGCCATTATTTTTGTCTTCAACTTAAAAAGCAAGCACTAAGATTCATAACATGTAGCAAAATGTCAGACATTTTGCACATGCATTGTCTCATTTATCACTTCTGTAGTTGATTCAATTTTGACACTAGTTAGGGTTACCGAATCAGTAACTCCATAAATATTCATTTCTATTTTTGTGATGATCATTGAAATCACTAGAGAACAAAGATAATTTGTCTGAAAGAATCCACATGTATCTCCGCGTGTGCAAAGTCTGCATTAAGTTAGTAACAAGACTAAGGCTTTGCAATTTTAACAGTTTTTCTGGTTAAATTACAAAAGATGAAGGCTATACACTTGCAAAGCACAGGAAACATCATACATACCATTTGAAAGGAATACATCGCTTGGAATCTGAGATCAGTGCTTAACCCAAACAGCAGATGTAGTTGAGTTTAACTTAGTTGGAAATGAAAACCATAGACCCCTGAATTAAGTAAAAGGGGCTTGGGTGTTAAATAAGTTCTTTGGCACTCACCTGTTGTAACCATTCAAAGAAAATGCACCCTGTGGAGATGCAGATGTGCTGCTCTTAAAATAGTAAATACATCCCTCATGGATAATCACAAATCTCAGTGGCCCTAAAAAGATAGAGACAAAAAGTGAGCAAAAGATAAATCCAAAGACAGTACATTAACTAGAACCTCTTAACTTGGGCAGAATTATTGTTTAAGGTTTTAGTAATCTTATTGTTATAAAAGAACATCAGCTAGTTAAGTGACAGCTTATTGATGACCAGCCACATGGGAAAACTGTCCATTCATGGAGTTTCAGGACCGAGGGTAGTATTTGCCTCCCTCATTTGAGAGACAGCTGATCTAATGACTTCAAGAGAAGCCAAAGAGACTGCAGGTCTGCCCTCCATCTGTGCTCTTTTACTAGAGGAATAAACTAATGTAAGAATGCAACCTAAAACAAGATGGCAGAAAGGTAGCCACAGGCATATTTATGTCCATCCCAAAACCATGAAGGTATCTTCCTCTTTTCTTTTACCTCAAGTACATAAAGCTCCCAATAAAATGTTTTATTTTCTTTTTTTTAGAGGCCAACATTCCCTCCTTTATCAAAGGCTGTAATTTTTGTCCTTAACCATATAAGTATAGTTTGGTTATAAACAGGGAAAGCAAATTAATAGTATATAAACAAACCCCAAATCTTAATTTTTCTCCATGTAAATAGATTCTGATTCCAGAAGCAATTACTGGTTTCAAGTACAGCCTAATGTTGGCAGTGAGAAAATTTCCATTTCACCACAGCAGTAGGAGACAGAGATATTTTTCCAGTACAGATTAACCAATTGGAAAAAAGCTGAGAACTAATTTATTTCAGAAAAGACTATTTGAAATTGATACATATCCTGGGAATCTATTTCTGTCTTTAAGACCTTACTTTTAAGGCCTAGACAAGAGATTTAACCAAGTAAAAGAAAATCAACCACAACATTTATCATCTAAGATTTACAGTTCCAAAACAATTAAAGGAAATTCTTTCAATATGGGTGTTTCGTACACATATTCCAATAAAATTGTAATCCATTACAGACAAAGTAAGTGGAAGAACAGCTTCATTAAATAGTCTGCTAGCATGAAATGTGTTAATGGCCCCAAATGCAAGAATTTAAAACATTTATTTTAGTTAATACCTTATTCAACTTACACTTCAGGATTTGCAGCTGGGTGCCTCCTTTTTTATGAAGATAGCCTGATTTAGTCACTCCTCCAGGCATTGTCAAAAGGTTTTGCGCTCCAATTGCCTTCATTGGGACTGGCCAGACCTGCTCCTGCGAGGCCATCATTCTACAATATAGAATAATTTTTAAAAGTTTAAAACTTAGATTTTACTTTAAGAAAGGAGTACCAAAAAATGAAGCTTGCTTCCTTAAACAGGTTTTCCAAACAACTAACATGGTTCAGCAGTCAAGTATGTGGCACAGACAGGGTGTTCATAGATTCCAGGAAGTTTGTAATGTATAAAAAACTGCTGCAAAAAGTCCCGATTTATTTTTATACAGCTCTCAAAAGTGATTGACAGTTGTTGAAACAATGGAAGAGTTCTTAGTAAATGTTATTTAAGTATTTATATTTTAAAAATGCCTCAGATAACACTGTGAGACTTAATAAGGCAGGTGACTTGACAGATAATCAGTTTCTTCTCCAAAGTTCTATGCCACACATGTATAGACAAAATAATTTTCTGTATAACGAGTGAATCAAGTCATATTTTAGTAACTGCAGTATCCAATGCTACTTACTCCTTCTATTTACATGTTTCATTCTGAATGAAAGCATTAGTATATAATCTCATACCGGCTGTCATATGTGACAGCATCCTGTGCGAATGAAGTTTATCTCAGATTGCTGAAGACTTTTAATTTATATATCAATTATTAATGCCATACTCCACTGAGCACCTTTGCAGTTACCACTCTTTCTGTTATCATCCTACACAGGTTACCAAGAAAACTAGTTTCTTAGTAGTGTCTTTTTTCTGTCTGATATGTCACTATGAGACCTTTCTTTCTTCAATTGCTAACAGAACTAGGCCAAAAATCCTGTATAATACAGAGGAGAAATCATGCATGAACTATATGGGAAGTTTGACCTAGAAATAAAATGGTCTGTTATCCTCAAGCATAGGGCTAGAGACCTTTGCTGGTAAGAGGCAAACTAAAGACACTCCAGTTTATTAGTTTCTGATAAAGGAATGATGGTTTAGAACTGAAAAGCTTTTAGTGGAGGACTGAAACCTAATGGATCCTGTTTGCTTCTCCTTTCCCCAAAAGGGACACTTATGGAAGTCAATAATGTAGCTCAGTACAGGAATTCAAGAGCCTACAGCACAACCCACCTACCTGAGCACTAGTCTCTCCAGCCTGAAATGGCAACTTGAAGTACCCATACTGAAAAGAATAAGCAAGTAATACAGTTCTGTTGAGGGGTTAACTGCAAGAGTAGAGTACATACCCATTGCCTATGTGTTAGGAAAAACAGAAATGCAAGTCAATTGATCTTTCAGTGGATCAGCTAAGGATTTAGATCTAACTGCTTGCCCTTTGCTGAGGATGCATGGTTGGGGAGGGAGAAATTACTAACAATTTCTACCAGGAGAGTTTAAATTCAATTAAAGTCTCTAGGCAACCTAGAAAACTTAATCACAAATATTAGGTTTTAGTCCCCAGTGTTATAAACCAGGCACAAGCAGAGAAGATAGGATCCAAAGCCCTAGAAAGGTTCTCACAGCAGACATGGAAAGGCACCATGGTTTCCCAGTTTCCTCCAGAACCTTCCTGCCCACCAAAAGGTAAGTTACTTTTGTTGTATTCAGCTATATCCTTCCTTCTGCTATTTCCTCTCTGTTCTTACTACATGATTGAGATCTTTCCAAGCTGAGTTGTTCCTTCCTCCTCTCTGACAATGAAATTTCTAGCAATAGCAATATGTTAACAGGTCCAAGAAGTGGCTACACACAGATATTTTAAGCCTTTAAAGGCTAACAAAAGTTACCCTTCCCCCTCAAAAAAAAAAAAGAGAGGGAAACAAAAAAAAAGAATCTGTCAAATTATTTCTCCACATCTTCACATCTTGCAGAAATGTCAAAGTAAGTGAAACGGAGAGCGTCAACCAGCTGGCTGCTGACACCAAACCACACCGCAGTACTGCTACGAGTGATTTCCTTGAAATGAGGAATATAAAGGCCAAGTCCTGGGCTAATTTTTTCTTTTAAAAACAGGCACACCAATATTTTAACATTAGAAATTAATTCATGATTAAGTTAATTGAGTCTGTTTCTAGGTAAATTCAGGAAAAAGGTTAAGTAAAAATTGAACCTTTTTATTAAGACAAATATACTCCAATTTCAGTTTTCTTGATCTATCTCTAACATTAGTCTCGATGCCACCCAACAATTTCAAGTTCATCATGGGTCTTCAAATCCCATGTGCTTTTACTACAAAAAAAAAAAAAATAGAACAAGAAAGGACTTAAGCGCCTAGCCTTTGGTGTGAAACTGTTTCAGTACTGTACTTAAGTTGAAAACGTATCAGAAGAGGCAGAGTTAAATGTCTCAGAGAGGTTATTCAAAACAATCAGTAAGCTGAGATTTCTAGGAAGCCAATGACAAACACTGGGGACAAGGGTATCCTGCCCTAGTTCAATACAGAAAACAGAAATATTTGACTAGGTCTTGTTGGACTTCTGTATGGGAATTGACTAGTTAGACTACTCACCGAAGCGTGCCTGGATGGGGCACTTCCTCCACCACCTGAAAAGCTAGAGTATCAGGCAGACAGAAAAAAAGTAAATCAGGGAAGCAGAGCAGCAAGTGGGGGGGGAATAAAAATCCACTTTTACAGTGTGACGACTACAGGATTTAACTGAGGGGGAAGGACAGAGTATCAGGTTCTGCTTCCTCTATTCATGATCATTTCTTACTTTTGACTATTCACTATAAAATAGTCCTGAGAATAGAGACCAAACCTCAGAACTACCCCATCCCAGTTAAGTGAATAAAAGGACGTGGCTAAACTCCACGCAACCCAGTACATATTATATGAGCTTAAGAGCTCCCCTAATATACCAAACTTTTCAATAGATTTAGAGGCTGTGATGCCTACTTTCTGGATCTCATTGTGGCTTATACACCCACCATCACATCTGTAGGGTCCTCAAGCACTATCATTTGCAAACACATAGGCCTGACTTTGGTATTCTGAATTGAGATGTTTGAGTTAAGTTTCCAAAATCCATTTAAATAGAATCACAGAATGGTCAGGGTTGGAAGGGACCTCTGGAGATCAGCTAGTCCAACCCCTGATACACTTCTAATCTAGTCCCAGTCAGATTTTTCTTATTTACTTAGCAGTACAAAACAATCCTGGAATGACACTGCATGCTATTTTGCATCAAGCTGCTGGCAGAAAGCTGTCAAAACAACGTAATCACAGGATATTTGTTGTAGGGGTGGGAGGAAGGAAAAACGGATGTTCTTAAAAGATTTTTCTGGTCTTAGCATCTACAATAGCATCTTCAGTGAGCCTTTAGCTCACTGAAATGGTTCCTTCCACTCTTTATATTCTTCTTATAATTTTTTTTTATTTATTGCATGAAGAACAGATCTATAGCAAGCACTGAAGTTAGCTTTGTGATCATTAAGAACAGAAAGATATCTCAGAGTTGTTCCTTATGCAGTTACCTTCTTGCAACACAAGCCAAAGACCTCACTACACATTTTCACCCCAGGTGTATAAGCAGAGTCTCTCCTAAGGAGTTGACAATTAAGTTAAGGGAAAGGGCCCACTAAGTGCAATCAGAGCCAAGCCATGATCTCTTTTCGATGCCAGTCCTCTGTTACAAGGAGAAGGTGACATTACTCATGCATTGTTTTGTGCAAGCTCCCAGTAATAGCTATACACTTTTTTCTTTTTCCCACTCACCAGTGGACTACATGCATATTTTTAAGTTTTCCATCAAGCACCCAAACCCATTATAAATTGCTCTCGAATCAACCTTCTCCCCCACTGAAACAGCGCTGAACTGAACCCTCTGAACCAGAAGAGGATGGCAGCAGACAATGAAAGGCCTTGCATCACTTTGTTTCTCAGATGATTCCTCATGATAAATCTCTGTTCGTGCGGGAGATGATAGGCCTCAGAGTGTAGTAAGAGAAATGGCAGAACAGCAGTTTATAGGATTTGCTTCATCATTTAACAGTAGTTTTGGAAAGACAGAACAGTGCAGTTAGCACTCTTGACTATGATACAGAGCTTATACAATTACTACTGTAATTACTGCATACATACAAACTGGTCTGCCAGACTAAAAACCAAACCAATCTGCAATGTATTTTTAATCTATCAATAAAGTCAGTCTAAGTGTATCACGTGAGTATACTTTCTCAAACACAATGAGCTGGTTTTTATTTTAAAGTACCATGAAAGCCACAACAGCATGAAAAAATGTGAAATTACACACTTCATTGTGTAACCTAGATAATGCCATTCTGATGCAGAAGTTCCTTCTGAATCATAACAATACTGTTACTAAGCTCAAACTCCAAATGGACAGTAGACATCTGTTATGGTGTAGTATGCAAATGTATAGCTCTATAGTAATTTTAACGTACCCTCTCAGTATGTGTTTATAAGCTAGGTAGATTGGAGGCTACAGCATAACTTTACAGGCTTAAAGGCCCTCCACAAGTAAAAATAAAAAATTCTCCCACATTAAAAAATCTGGATTACATTATAGAAGAAAACTTACCCTTTTTGGCCTTAAGAGCTATTGGCGTTCAGCCCAATTAAAGCAAATACAAGCTGATTCAACTAAGGATTGCATCCTGGAAGAACCATGAGTCCTTAGTTCTTGCTTAACTTCTGCAGAACATATGGGAGATGCGATCATCTCCACCTCTTGCAGTATATAGGCATAAAAACACGTTACCCTCATCTCTTAATACAGCTTTTGGCAGCTGTAGTTTCAAAATTCTCACTTGTTAGAATAATATTTATGGTGTGTCCTGGAGCCCAGTTTGGTCATGCTGAAAACAAATAAAAAACAGCCACCAAAGCTGCAGTACAAAAATTAAACCGGATGTGATTTTGTAACAAGTATCTCTATGCCATTTAAGTCTGAGAACTTTTTAAACCCCATAACATCTCACAACTTCTAGTCTTCAAATTCTATTTTGAAAGTAAAACCTAGCAAAGCAAGATGCTAGTTTCCTTCTGAATATATAACTTGCATGTAACAGTACCTATATAACATATAACTTACAGAAATGAATGCATTCCTCATAATGCAGAGGGAGACTTAAGCTTCAGACTCTATGAAAGGCTTACTCAAAAATGAGACAGCATTACATACAGCAAAACTGTAAAATAAAAGCTTCCCCAATGTGCTCTCAACAGGTCCAAACAAAAACTAGTTCTCCGATTCAATGATCTAAACATTTACCATCTGTTCTTAAAACTGCTTTCTGCAAAATTTTCAGGTCTCTTTTCCATTTATGAAACATTCCCTAGTATTTCTGAAGTACTCTTCTGTATCTCTGCTACTTCTTTGGTTACACATTCCATTTCTTAATACCTCCAGCAGCCTCTTTCACAATAGTCTCTCAAAAGGATTAATAGCACAGTACAAACATTGTAAAGTCAAATAAATCTTACAGGACAAAGGGAACAGAGAACTAAGCCCAACTGAGAGACACTGTTGTAAGTAAGTTTACTCAGTTTAACTTGCTTCAACTTGCTTTTCTTTTCTGGCAAACATTTTCAACCAACACTCGGCTCATCTCTTCCCCCTTCAATTCTTTACCCTTGAATTTTCTGCATGAGTTAAAATCATCTTACCCAGATACAATATTCTACTCTGGGTTTTAGTCTGCTCTCTACCTAAAAGAGAAAAGGTGACAGGAATACAAGCCACAAATATGCACTAACCTTGTGACAGTGCCTGATCGACACATAGTTTTTCTGATGACAGTTTCACCGAATGATTGTTTCCTTTGTGATGACCAAGCCATTAATAATCTATGACCCCTCTCAGGCATGACAGGAACATCTCTGCACTTCTCCCCGTTCTGTGTATTGTAAGGTTGAAAGCGACTGCAGTAGCTGCTGTACGATCAACACACAAAAGGAAAAGAAACCCTGCCCCAACTGCTTGTGCATCTGCACTGCACTGCAGCCAAAAGGGACGCCTAGGCAATGACTTGTTTCCTTTGTTACTTCCTGTTTCCCCCAGTGTTAGTGGGCAGCAGTATCTTTGTCAGATTTCCCAACTTCCCAGAGAGGTTATAAATCAAACCCTGTATACCTCAAACCTCTGTGAGATAGCAAGCCAGAAAGCAGAGGGGATTTTCCAGTGCTCACTTGCTTCCTACTCACCTTTCAATCAACTACTTTCCCTTGGGAGAAAAAGAAAGTAGTCCCTTTTTTCTTACAGTGTACTCAGGCTCTCACACCAGCAGAGTCACAGCTCAGAAATGCTGCCTGTGCTTCTGAAGAGCCTGCGCTTCAGGTACTGGAACTGCACTGCAGAACTATGATAAGTATTTCATCTCTCTTCTCTCCTGTAGCTGGAGCTTGTCCTTCCTTCTTCAACCCAAGAAATTAAAAATAGCCATTTTCAAAGATTATGCAGCATATACATGCTTTAGAGCAAGTCTTGCCTATACATTTGATGCTACACAAACGAAAAAAGACAATGAAATTTGAATCCAAGAGGCTCACAACGTGAGGGCAACAATTCTACAGGACAAGTATCACCAACTGATGATGAATAAATGCCATTGGTTTACACTTATTTTCATCTAGAGCTCTTAAAATGATTCAAGTGTTTCACTGACTTTGTCTGGAATTAACCAACACCTCAGGCTAGAAAGTTCAAAAGTTACAAACACACCCAGCAAGTTTCAGAATGATGGACAAAACCTACATACATGAACATACCAAGTAAATACTTCACATACTTTGGGGGACACGGACACAAATCTGTACTCCAAAATAGAAGGAAGAAGTTTATATATAATGTCTTTTTTTTGTAAACTACCCAACAGCCAACACACAGAATAAAATAATGTTTCAGATACTGGCCATGGCTGTTTCAGCTAGAAATTCAATTCTTAGTCTTCACCATAGGGCACCCATTTGCACTCCTTCCATAGCCAGGCTATATAGGAAGGGGAAGCAAACCATAAATATCACACACCTGTTGTTAGCTAAAAGGATCAGCATATCAACACAAAATCCTGATGCTATTTAATAAGAGTCAATACCCAGTTGTCTCAGTGGCTTAATTAACAGATTTTTCACACAGAAATTATGTAAAGAGGACTACATCTCAGCGGCTTGTGAATTAAATTCACTTGCTTTATCTGCTACAATATCAGTTACCATTTTAGACTTTAAGCATTAACACACAATTCTTTAAAGCAATCTTTCCTTCCCCGGTTGTCTGCTATCTAAGCATACTCTCCTAAGGTTGTATTACCATCTTTGCAATCTTTATCTCTACCTCAGTAAAAAAGCTACAATCAAAATGACAGCATTTGAGTATATGTAACACTGGAAAAAAAATCAGTTCCTCTTTGCCTTTTCTGGTGTGACACACCTAAGTCTTGGTTTTCCCCTCCAAACTCCACAACTATAGAACCATGCTCTTTGGCCTCAACAGTCTCATTTTAATTATGTCTCATTTATCCAACACATGTTCCTGAAGTACAGCTTTTCCACTCTAACCTTTCTGATGCTGTCCTCTCCCGTTCTTTACCTAAGCACTCAGAAACACAGAAATTTTCATTTCAAGTTCCAAGATCCCCTTTTGATTTTCTGGTGATTTCCAATACTGTCAAGATGGCTTCTGTTCTAACTGAGCATTTCACACATGCACGCACACAAGCTGGTGTTCCACTGAGGAACAACAACAAAAAAAATTAGATGTTTCAGTTTTGAAGAATGAAAATTCAGCTTAACTTTCTAGACCAAACATTAATCAGAAGGGTTGTGTTTCAAAATGGCAAATGAAAGAGTCTGAAGAAACAGGAAATCTTTATGGATTCGATTAATATGTCTGTCAAGGAAGTGAAAGAGTATTAAATTTATCCTTCTTCACAATGCAAAATTCAGTTTGGCGAAGAACTCTGGTATATGGTTTTCAGACCACTAACCTTCATTTGTCCCCACAAAATCAGTGGTGAGAAGCAGCCTTGCACCAAGGTAGCCTTGGGAGGATTTCAGTCAAAAGGAGTTACTTCATCTCTTTAACATTGTGAGATTTCACTCAGATAGCCTTAATAGGAAGGCCCAAAGCATCAGAAACCAACATTTGGATTTCATTCCAGCAGGGTCACTGTCTGAGGAAGTCAGCCAACCATCTCCCATTGTTAGGAACAGCTCTTGCTCCCAGTCAAAAGCAGTCCTACTTATCTTTAGTTAACGGAAAGCAAGAGCAATAAAATATACATCTATCACTATGCTGTCCTTGCCAGTAAAAGTTCACCAGTTTAGCTGATGGACTGAGCTGTGTCTGCAGCAAGAGAGCTTCCTCTTGCTGACCAATTTACAGGAAACTGCAAGAATGGACTGTAAATAAAAGCAGCACGAGAAGAGCACAGCAACAGGCAAGGCAGAAAAATTAACAAAGCAAAACCAAAAAGATTAAAATAGAGTAAAAACTACTTTCCTTCAGCTGCAGCAAGCAGTCACCTCAGTAGTCAAGTTCCACTCAGAATAATGTAAGAGTTCATACGTTATATGTTGCTATAAAAGCCTACAGTACAGTAAGGTATTATATAGTAAGGTATTAAAGAAGGCCACGTTCTGTTAGTTTTACTGACTTTAATCAGGAATAGATTATTATGAGTTTTATTATTTTATTAATTCTACCAAACTAGTTTAGTCCCAAATTGCTAGACCACAGTGGAAACACACCCACTATATTGAGAAATGATATGTCTGTCAACTGTGTACTCCACAACTCAGACTGTAAAACAGCAAGTGTAAATTACTCACCTGAATCCTTCATCTGCTAGATAAGGCAGTCTTGTGAAAATGCAAATAACCATGCATCAGAATTACTTCTGCTGGGTGACCTGCAGAATAATAATTTAAAAAAAAGAAAAAAAAAAAAATCAGCAACAAAGGGGAGAAGTGAGGCCAGAACTTCCAAAAATCCTCTTTCAATTCCAAAAGAGTTCCATTTCTTTAAACTTCATTCCCTCATTCAGCTTACTTAGGAATATCTGAAGAAGCCTTAATAATGGATTTACTTATTTAGTTATATATATTTTTTAAAGTAGCCAAAGCCTTGATAATATATATTCAATCCAAAACTGAGAAACACTTCAGGTCAAAATGCTTCCGAGTTTCTACTTATACCCCACTGCTCTTAAGCTCTGAATGTCTATGGACATATTATTGGCTTGGAACTTCAAAAAAAAGCCAGCCAGCACCAGTCTGCAGTCAGCAAGCCATACTTCAGAGAAAGAGTGTATCAATTTTAAAACAAAGTTGTAACTGTTTTTTGGTTGTTTTACCAAACAGCTTGGCTTAAGTCCCAGAAGATGATATACTGACTTTGATTTGGGACATGGTTAATGTAATATATTGCTCAAACATCCATAGACCAAAATACAGCCACAAATTATTTGCGGTATACACATAGCTTGTAAAAATCAAGTCACACCGTGCAGCTGGAAGAGAAGAACCTTCTGCAAAGTCTCCATTATCATTTAACAGATTCTCTTACAGCAGCTAGCCTTGAAAAATAACCTAAGACTTAATACGGATGATTGAATTAAAATCAGTAGAGCTATCCTAGCATAATTTTCTATGTTGGCAATTTTATTATGAGTAGGTTTTCAAGTTAAGTTTAAGGTATTTCTACTGAATCAAAAGGCCCTTCAAAATTGTATAGGAGCATTCACCCAGCGAGTTAACTATGTGTCAAGTGTATGCCAGTCAGACCATACCAGTAACACTTGGTATAAGTAACACTTAAAATAGAAGGCAAGTTCTTAAACATTTTTGTTGCTTATCATGTTTCTTTAAAATAAATTCAAAGACACATTACCAAGGCAAGACTTCCATTCTCATTTGCTATTCAAACCAGATGGACAGGTTCTTTGTTCCTTGCAACTGTTACCTATATACAAGATCCTTGTAAAAAAGACTGTAAATGCAGCTATGGTTATGATTAACTGATATCTTTCAGCAGTGCTTGTAGAACAATTTAAACTAGATCATAGTTTAAAAAAAAAAAAGTAAAATCGTAACTGAGCAGAAGTACAAATATGATTGCCAAAGTCCTATTCCTGCAGACAGCTGTGCTGCAGACAGCTGCGCTGCAGACAGCTGCAAAGTGAGTTCCCCCAAATACACGTAAACGCTTAGAGTGGGAGTTTCCACAAGCTATTTATTTCCTTGGCAGAAGTTTTCGATTCCAAAATATTAGAGTTGGAACTATTTTACTGCTAGGCTGGTTTGTGATGAACTGCATACAATTCTATCACTAATGTACTCATTTAGGAAGCTAATCACTAATGTTAATTTAGGAAGCACTGCTGGACCACAAAATAATTTCTAATTACATGTCAAAACACCTTTAAGCATATAAGTTGGCAGACCATTGGCATTTAATAAAAGCAACACCTAAATAAAGGCTTTTACAAATTTACAAAAGGGAGTCAAATATCCATTACTGATTATAAAGCATATCTGATAGGTATGTTTAACCAGCAGACATCTTGCCATATAAAGTTAAGTCTGTCATTAGGAATTTTTGTTTGTTTTCTTAGAATTTTACTTAAAATGAATTTAAAGAACATCAAGAGTCCAAGTGAAAAAAAGAAGAAAGGTAAAAAACCACCTTAGAAGCCTACACTTATGTTCATAATTTTCTACCATTTCTGATACCAAAGAATTTTGTCAAGACATACAAGATTCATTGGTTCATTGTATACGTTGCTGTACAAGACTAACAAAACTTAGGTCCAAGACTACTATTGCCAGTTAAAGAGAGTATTTCATGCGAGTGTATATCTAAGTCAACAGAAAAGTTACTGAATACAAGCAATTTTAAAACGTTCTTGCAGCAGGATATTAAAAACAACAAAAATGCATAAACCTTATAGACAAAATCCTTTTGAATGTCAATCAGCAGAAAACTGCAATGAGTAAATTTTTAAACTTTATCACTAACCCAAATAACAAGCTACTAATTGAATACTAAAGAAATTCAGCAAGCCCTGGTTTAGAGGAAGCATTCCGTCATGTCATTCGTGAGCCCTTCAAGCTTGCGTGTCCTGCTTCTGGTAGACTGCAGTAACCCTATATTTAAAGAAATATATACCTCTGCAGACAAATGGCTGCAGCCAGCACCGAAGAGGAAGCTCAACTTCTGTCAGACCCTGGGAAAACAAAATGAGACAAATATTTCCTATTTTTATTTTGCTTGTGAAGAGGCTAGTGATACAATTTAAAGACAAAGCATAACCACAAAGACTCACTCTATATTTCACAGGTGTACAACACAAGAGATGATGTTGGTTTCTTAGTAATGATGCAGTGAAGCATGTCAGAGTTGGCTCTTCTCATACTTGGAAACTCTGACTAGGAACCTGAATCTCAAAATAAGCTAATAACCATGCAAGTGTAATTTATAGAATTAGAAGGCCCAACTTCTAATTGTATTGCTAATGGACAGCCCCCACCTCCAACAGCGTTGAAGCTCCTCATGCTTAAAACCTGATGCAAGCAAGTAAGTGTACCAGAAACAAGGTTTCTTTATTCTGATTCCAATGACTGTTCCCTTTTAAATCACGATAGTTTCTCTAAAGGATGTTGTAAAGGCATAAGTATTTTGCTACTCCCACCTCCAACCACCCAAAACACTAAAATCAAAGGAATGAAACAGGTAGGAGCATGGATTACAATAACCAGGATTTAAGGCTGCAGTATTTCATCACTTAAGTAAATACTACTTTAAAAAAGAAAAAACAACACACCACCACATACATTGGAAAGAACAATCTGTGCAAGGCTCGTGCTTACTTTCTACAAAAGCTGAATTTAATTGTAAGCACCAGATCACACACAGTTGGTATTTTACATCAAGATTTTAATTTTAAAACAAATGTACACTGCAAGGCTACACCAGAAAGACAGCAGTAAAACTATTTTAATTTGGAGGACGTGAGAGTGAACAGTCATTTCATATCACTTAACCCTGAAAACGTATAATCATGTGCAATGGGCCGCTTCTACAAGACAATTTGGATAATGCTATTTGCAATTATAATTTTTCATGTAAATCACTACTTGCTTCAGAAATATGACCAAAAGAAAGGAAAAAAAATGAACTCCAAAAGCAAGCCAACATTAGCCTACGCCTCCAAAGCTGCAGAGCTGTATTCAAAAGTGAGTTCACACAGATCTGTTTTCAAGCACAGAGAAGACATTCATATGCAATACTTCATAAGACATGATGAACAACATTCTTATTTTACAACACAGATCACAGTTTGCCTAATCAAATATATTACCGGTATGGTGCCAACAGAGCTTGCAGAAAGGTTTCACAAGAGGTACAAAAAACCCATAACATACCATGAGAGTAACAAATACCTGACAGTAAGATAAGCCAAAGGCAAGGAGCTAAAATACAAGTTCTAGATCCTCACTTTCTGTCTGATCTTGACGCCACTTAGCTCTTCTTTCCAAATCATCTCCTTCTCTGACCTGTCTTGAAAGTCAAGACATATACTCTTACAAAAGCTTTTATAAGGATTAACTCATTCACACTGGGAAAAAGACTTCAGAAAACTAAAGATGGGAATGGACATATTTGTACTGCAGATGTAAATCAAAACCCTTCATAGCATGGTCATAGAATAGAATCACAAAATAGTTTGGGTTGGAAGGGACCTTTAAAGGCCATATAGTCCAATCTCCCCCTGCAATAAGCAGGGACGTCTTCAACTAGATCAGGTTGCTGTCCAGCCTGACCTTGAATGTTTCCAGGGATGGGGCATCTACCACCTCTCTGGGCAACCTGTTCCAGTGTTTCACCACCCTCATTGTAAAAAATGTCTTATATCTAGTCTGTCTACCTTCTTTTAGTTTAAAGCTATTACTTCTTGTCCTATCGCAAGAGGCCCTCCTAAAAGACCCTGGTGATTATTAATATTTCAGAGGAGGAAAAAAAAAAAAAAAAAAAACAACCAAAAACAAAACCACAACCACAAAAACGCTGTAATCCCCTAGTTTAGTGCATGGTGATTGAGAAGCTAGGAATACAGAAATCCATCTCAGACTCCAAGATCTCAGTCTCTGGCACTTCAAATGACAACTGCAAGCCCCTGAGCTGCAAGTTCTCAGGCTGGAAGAACATTATATATCTTTGTCCAGTTCTTGCACTCTACTGAAGCACTCCTCAGATCTGACTCCATGCAGCTATTCCTATTGTCCCATCAAGTGCTCCAAAAATAAAGAAAATCTGTAAACTGGAGCATTCACTTTAAAAGATATTTCCATTTCCTTCCCACTGACTCTTCTTTTTTAAATTAAGACATAATGACTTATTCCAGCCAAAGTTTGAATATAGCAGAAGACTGGAATTCTTTTACATACACTCTAAAGTCCGGTTTGATTATTCCCAGCCCCCTTTTAATTTGAAGATGCTTCTTGGCATCACATTAAGATATCTTAGAGAACTTAGTTCTTTCCAAATCCTTTCTTAAACATCTAATAGCAGTATCTATTCTTTCCATTTTTATGGTAACATCAAAGCTGGTCCAAAGAACACTTGGCTGACTCCTGGCCTCACTGACTTTTCACCTCCAAAACTTATTTTTATTTCTTACACACACTACAAATAAATATATATATAAAAAAATTGTATCTATACAGTTCCTAAAGAAACTGTATGTTATAAACTCCAGCAACCCTACTAAACCTAGCAAGATGACCTACAAAGAATACATTGCCTTTGTGTACCACTCAAAGTTTTTCTGAAATGCTCTTTCAAAACAGTGCAGCCAGATTCCTTACAGACATGAACTTGTTGTGATATAAAGGCACTCTTCTTTATGACCTCCAAAAGCTTACGCTTTGTGCACTGCCTAGAACTAATAGCCGTTATCTCCAAGAAGTCCATACAGCATTCTTTCATTTCCAAGTTTTAGTACTCTATAAAATTCAAGTTTAATCTTACATACAGAGCATATAATGTTTCCAGCAGAAGCTTTCACAATATTTATAGATTATCTCCCTGCTATACACATGCTAGATATTCTTAAGGCATTCTAAAGATGAGTCACTTGTATACAATGAAAAGCTGAAGCTGGATTTCACTTGCACAAAGGAAATTCAGGAATTCGGGTCAATGGGATTAGTCCTATTTCAACCTAAGTAATCAAACCTGACATCTTTGTATAGTAAAGACAACAACAGTTAACCCAGATCCAAGGCAAACATCAGATCATATATATTACTGCTGCATTGATTCAGCTGCGTGTGTTACTGGCACCACAAAATAAAAAGGTCTAAAAATGGTGAGCTTAAAAGAAGAAAGTGTTATTTCTGCATGCTTTTAAAAATATAATGGCATTTGTGACTTTTTATATAGCATTTGAAACCCTACAGACTGATACACTTAACATCCTCTAAAAAACTGTGCTTATAAACATGTGTTTGTAATACACATCTACACTTTGAGATAGTCGGTATCTACAAGCACAAAAAGAACTCTCAGCTTCAGAGGCATGCTAGAAAGTGTTAGAAGTGCATTAGACTCTGACCAATAAGCCTCCAGAAAATATCCTCCAGGCAATCTCTCAGAGCATTCCAGTCATTTAATGTTAACTAGTAGGCCACTATTTTCATGAAAGACATTTCCTGGCTTACGATGGAGTTCATTTTCAGTTTCTGCCTCCAGCAGATCAAAACTTAACAGTCCCGATGCTTCTAACTAAAACTTTCCTGTTACATACTTATTTCTAAGTTTAGCATCATCACAGCTTCGCAAAGATTTTGGTAGAATCACAAAAGCACATAGAGTTTACATAATGATGTATCTCCATTGGTTTATCGATAGACTAAGCATGGTATTTGCTCCAAAGAATCATTTTTCAAAAAAGGAAAATCACAAGAAGCAATTTGGTTATTCACCTTGTCTTCTCATACCAGATAAATAAAAGCATCCTTATGGTTATCAAAGACACATCCTGAAAAACAACTTGTTTTAGATAAAACTGCAGACTCTTTCCACCTCCTGTTATTCAGGTTATATTCCATCTATATCTGTGTATGTTTATATACATATACACATTATACATGCAGCATAACATGTGGGTATTTATGAATAAAACCCATTCTTTGAAATCTACCACCTTTAACAAAAAGTAGCATAATACTACAGCTTTGATTAACAATGCTAGATTTGTAATTATGGCTATTTTGTTTTTCTTGGAAGAACAGATGGCAGTTGGATTACTCCAGCTATAACATGGTGCCAAATTTTTTTAACCATGCATCCATTTTTATTTGCATCTAAGGAAGAACAAGTATTAAGATATCAGAGCAGTCATTATTCCTCTTCCAAAGACCTCTTGTGTGGATTCTCTCCCCAAGAAAAAAAGACAAGTAGCAAAAACATAATAAGACTTCTCTACCTTTTAAGTGCAGATAAGACATTTAGAATTGTAATAACAGTTAGTAAACACTTTCCTTGTTTGGGTTTTTGGTGGTTTGTGGGGTTTGGGGTTTGTTTGGTTTTGTTTTTTCAATGGGCAACAGGAAAGTAACAACAAAGCCCACTGTGCTTCACTCCCATTGCTCCAGTGCTGCTTTCTCTCCTATGCAGTCTACCAGAGAACCAGCAGCTGGCATGGACGAGTGGAAGGACTGTGATAGTTGTAGTTTAACTGAATGGGAAAAAGTAAACCTTAAGTCAGAAAGGTTAGAGAGAATACCAGAAATTATTAAGACCAAAGTATACAGAATTGATCTTGAAAGAGTTCTTGCTATGTACTGTATACATTGAAATCTTAAAGCTTGATTTTTTTTGCTGTTTTGGAACGCTATATAGATTTTTCTCTATCATTTTTCATTCCATTCTGTTGGAGATACAACTGTTCAGTTAGAAATCACAAGGAATCTATTCTCCAAGACTCACCATCCCTTTTGATATTTTGGCAGTTCTACAGAACACCATTCTTAATCGTTTTCATTCTAGCACAAGCTCCTTCTTGTTCTAGGTGATGTTGCTGAAATATGCAACATAAAGCCATCAGACCTTAGGACACCAGGCTTAAATAGTGATATAGTTTATTTTCTTCTTAGCACAGAATTATTAGGAACACATCAGGCTTGTATTTGCTTTTTATGTGGCCTCATGCCAGAGTATAAGGCCAAGTTCATATTTGATCTTTACTTAGAAGCTGCTCAAAAACCTAATAACCCAACAATAAGAAACTTAAAAAAAAAAAAAAAAAAAAAAAAAAAAAAGACTGGCCAACACCACTACTACAACTGGTAAAGACTGCATGGAAGACAGAGCTTCAGAGCTTTCTCACAACTTTTGTCTCCATAAGAAGGCAAGAATGACACTTCAAAACAACTGATTCATGTGTGAGGTGCATTTCTTCCACATACCTTCTCAATTAACACAGACCAGCAAATGCATTTAGAGCAAAATCCTACCAGACCACTAGACCATGCACTTTTCATCATCTCCTTAGGGCCACAAAAATTGCAGGGAATGAGTAACATGTGGCAGTCCAATGACTTAGCATGTTGACCAGAATGGTAGAAATGGCATAGGCATGGATCTACTTATTTCATTAATTTGCTCCTTGCTGTCTAAAATGGCAAAGAACACTCCAGGACATAAGGGAATTGAAAAAAGTTGCAGTTTCAAGCAAAAAGACTTCCATTTGCCACATTTCATAGCAAAGACACTGCTGCAAATCCCTTCTGCTTGGCATGCTCTCAATAAACAAAGACCATCAATCAAGTGCCACGTTCCTTAGAACAAGATCCTTAGAAGAAGAGACCTAGTGCCCAGTTCAACAGCCCAGCAGTGAGCTTCCTACTACCAAGTAATTATTAAGTCATACAATATTGTTGCAGCCCATTAAATCAGAGGTTAGTACATCCTTCATAATTAACAGATTTGTCGCTAATCCCTTGCCACCTGCCAACCCAATTTTGCTGGGGAGCTGAATCCCACAGTGCAAGCACACAGGCGACATCAGCAGCACTGTGACACCCTTCTCTTCCACTAAGATAACCTTCTACCCCCAGCAGTCCTCTCATTCCTCTAGGACCAATGAGCCAGAGCATCAGCCAGCTCTGCTAAGCAGAAAAGCTGCCAGCCAGCAAGGAGGAGGAGAAACACAACTGCTCTCCACCGTGGGAGTAGGGATGCCATACAGCTGTGGAGAAACAGTCTGGCAGCAAAGGCACAGAGCCAACAAGACAGATAGTTTCCAGACTTAATCACTTTGATATCACTTAGTACTGTGTACATTTGGTAATACAGTATTCCATCTTATCAGCATTGTTTCCATCATTATTAGAAAGGTTATCTGCACCTCAAAGCTAAAGATGTGAGATTCAACATATTCACACATTCCTCTGACAATGCTTCAATTTGCCTCTTCAGACACTCAGATCAGAAGTTTTGTGAACTACAACCATCTTCACAACAACTGTGATATTTGCCCAGGGACAGAAATAAGGGCGGCAGGGGGATGGGAGAGTGTGTGTGCAAATGACTCACTGAGGCTCTAAGTTCAGAGGGAAAAAAGAATTTCACTGCGAGTTCTTCCCATAACAGCTTCCCACAAATACAATAATTTCTTCCAAGTAGCTAGAGAACAGTTAGGCTAATCTGTTCTCCTAGTTTAAACATGAAAAGTACATTTAAAATATTCCTGTTTCCCTTCCAAATTTCCCTCCCTCCCCCACTGCATGGCCACGCATCAAGTATTTATCTAGCATAATTCCAGCAGTCTGCCATGCTTAATTTAATCCTGAGTAAAAGGACGCACATGATCTTACTGATGGTGGGACTGGAATAAATTTGGGCCAGACTATGCATCATCTTATTATTTGTTTGAGTTCTCCTAAATCTAGGGCCACAATTCTGTTATATATAACCCCATCAGCATTCTTCAAGGTAGTTTTCTTCCTCCAGCCCTTTAGGGGGAAAAGAATTACTAATCTTATATCAAGACTCGTTTGCCACTGTGCAATGGGTATTTTGTCTTCTCAGAAAACACTTTGTGATTAGTGTTCTGTTGAGCGTATTCACCTATTTACAGTCCTAATGCAAGTCTGCAGTAAGAAATCAAAGATAAGTACTCTCTCCCAGATACCAAACCATGAAGACTGCACGGGATTGATTGTCCCATGGTCCTACAGGCAGTATGCCCACTTTGACAGCAGAAAGCCTATTTCTCTATGCAACATGTACAAAAGTCTGTATACACAAATCCCACTCCTCTCACTTAAAACTGTGCAGTGCTTTGGAAACATACCTACTTGGCATGACAGTGGAGAGTCTGATTAACTGACTGAAAAATTACAGTGGAAAGCTTGAATGTTTAAGCCTGACTGATTAAAGGCAATTAACAGCTGCAGAAGCTCAGCAGCTGTGCAAGTCAGGTCACCCTGTTGCCTGAACATAGTTCGAAGTGCCTCTTTCGATTAGTCAACTTTACAGATCAGGTCAGTCTTGAATTAGCTAATCATAAACCTTTCATCTGTCAATAGGACCTGTAGGCTCATAGTCTAGGTTTCTTTGTGCTACATCATTATCAGGACGTAAAGTAGAAAAAATGCCAATCCTTACAGGAAGGTACAGAAAACTACAAAAAAGGAAGAAGACTAGCTCTTACACAAGCCTACGTATCTACAGTGTACAGTTTTAGTAGTATAAGGAATACCAGAAGCTGACTTCAGCACATAGCCTTGATCAAAACAGTGCGACTGCTAGATTTGTGTAAAAGGTTTAGGAGTGCACATAATGAAAGGAAAATGTGCAAGTGGCCTGTGCCACTTGCAAATGGCCTATGCCATCTCTGCAATAAGATCATACCACAGTGCTCCGAGATAAGAGATGCTCTCACTTGAGGAAATAACTGTTTTGCAATTGTAATACATTGAACTTAGTCTCTTCAGAGTGTATAACAAGTCCCAGCTTGGTCTAGGAGAAACAAACAATTACGTGACATGTTGTAATAGAATTACTGTTAAGCAACATCAAGGTAATGATTTACTCTTTTTAGTAGGGTTGTCACAAGATTAGAGACTACTAATTTAAGCCTCTAATTTGGTTGCAGGAACCAGCTCTCAAGGTTAACTACATTCTGGTTTGAATGCTAACCTCAGCACTTAGATGCACGCAAGCAACTTCTGCTGAAATTAAGGGGAATTAGGAAGACTTTGAGGTGAAATTTGTAAGGATGTGGCACTTAAACCAAAACATTTTTCTGTATAGTAAATACACCAATAGAGACGTTTTCCCTCACCCATGTCAGAATATTAAGAAGTACAGTAAGTCTTGTAAAATAATTTAAGAGAACTAATAAAAAACAAGATGAAGGACCATGTCAAAGAGATTTTAACTTGGTATAAGACTTCCACACAGACACTGAAAGGAAATTGCAGATCAAATCTAGTTTCTACTTCTACAGGTTCAACAGGGTATAACCTCAAAAATCATAGTTCATGAGACACAAACTCAAAATGAGTTTTGTTTTTTCCCCTCCTCAATAGACGACCATTTATTTAATAGGAAAATATGCAAATATTTATAAAAATGACCATTTCCAGAATGATGATTAATGTCTACCACTACAGTAGCTGAAGTTAAAAATAGAACAGGGAAACAAAGCTTCCTACCAAACCACGGGTTTTTTTGGTGTGTCTTACAAACCGTATTTCACCAGATGAGACCGAGGCATTCACAACATCATCTGCTTCCGCCTCTCTTCTTCCTTTTCTGTTACTAAGCAGCTAGTACATGATAAACGAAAACAAGTAACACACTTTTACACTTACTAGAATCTGTTTCAGGGTCTGAGATGCTGCCCTGAAGTGCTGCATAGAGACATCTCAGTGACTGATTTCAGCAGAGTAAAGCTCTCCTAGAGAGCAAGAAGCTTATTTGTCCGGAGAAGAACTGAATATGAAAGTGGAAACTGACATGTTAAGTAAGATTTCCCTCCTCCAAGGGTTCTTGGTACTTATTTAGCACATCTTTAAATGAAAAACCTCAATGCTAGTACAAGATGAAGCTGTAGTGATTTGAAGTCACCTCAATTTAAGAACATTTAGAATTAAGTCTTGCTTTTGTTTAAGGATTAATTATTAAATTGCACAGCACAGGTTCGTGGTTCATCTAAATAGGAAGACTGCCAGCTAAACTAGACCTGATCTTATTTCCATCTGTTAAAGCAGAATAATACCAAAAGATGCAGCTCAGCTGGCAGTTCCAGGCTGGCTAACCTAAACAATGAAAAAGTGCATTTACACTAACAATGGAGTTCAGGTCACTGAAGCCCAATCTAAATTCACATTCTTGTCCTAACAGAAAGAAAACTCATGCATGCAGACTACATTTCTACCACCCAGTATGTTTTATTTATTTATTCGACCATACAAGTACTAACCTAGGAATCCTAAATCTTCATACTTCCTTCTACTATTCTCTCTCCTCTTGTTTATTTGGATACGCTTCAAACTCCTGAGAAATCTTTCGCTTTTAGTCATGTCTCTGTTATGCGTAAATCACCTTTCATGATGAGTCTTGCAGCACGCTTCCCATCATCTCTCCCTCTAGTCAACACTCAGACAAAGATCTCTGAGGTAGCAACGGTTCCAGACATGCACACTGGTGCCACTGGACTCTCCCAGCCTTTCCTTTCCAGGTACTGCCAGAAGCAAGAACGAGGAAAATAATTCAAACTCCAAAAAGCAGGTTATTTTTTTCTACAGCAAGTTGGGACTAATCTCTTAACTGGAACTTGGTAATCAGTGTTAGGTCAGGGTGCTGGAAATTTACAAATTAGCTCTAAGACAGGAGATAAACTGTAACATAACATACTAATAGCCAATGATAAAAACCGGGTCCTTTAGTAAATTTCTGGTCTACATATTTCTGGTCTCCTCCTCTGCTCTAGGTGTGAGCAGCCACTGCCTAAAAGCACCAGTCAGTCAGTGTGGGGTTTAAACTCACCAAAACTATACTAAAGCTGATACAGAGCCTGAATTCTAGCATCACTGCAGTACTGCTCCATATATGCGAAAAGCATATTGTGGTATTCCTGCACAGCACAGTTAAAAATAATTGGTAAGATAAATAGTTGATTCACCCCCAGTCTTTCCATTATGCCATCGATTTTGACAAAGAAAGGAGAGAAAAAAATAACCAACCAAAAAAAATAATCTCTGTCTGAAGACTCAGGCCACAGACTGTTACCACTCTTATAGGTATGCTGAAAACTGTAAAAAGACAGCAGTACACTTATTGGATAGGGGGAATAGGGGCAGAGAAGGTGAACAAACAAAAGAAAGGTGAACTAAAGAAAGTATGACCACACCCTGACATAGTGAGTCTCAACCCATATGACAAAAGGCAGCTGCTCCAGTCTGTGAAACAGTTACCTCCTTTACTGGGCAAAAATGATGCTCTATCTATACAGAAACTCATAGCTGAATTTAAACTGTGAAAACTGAAATGATCTGATGAACAGTCAACTCTGCAAAGACTTGGAAAGGCATCCTTATTTATCATATTTAAGAAGTACTCAGTGTTGTCAACTACTAAATTTGAGTCTTGCTTCTTTTAAAGCTTCAGCTACTATGCTGAGGGATTTTAGTTTCTGGGTTTTTAAAACAGCATGTTATCCTCCCAATGAGAGGAAAGGCTTAAAACACACAGTACAGGCACCCTGAAAGAAAGTGAATAATAAATGCTTGCTTAAAATATATACAAGTCCCTCTTCTTAGGGACTTCATTTGTGACCTTTGCGTGTTTATTCAGTGTTCCTGCCAAAAAGAATAGAATTCTAAAATTTCAGGCATTTAGTGCTCACAAAAGAGTTAAGTATTACTCAGCATGGCCACCAGGTTTAAAAAAAAAAAATAAATTAAGGTTGAAACTTTACTCAGTTGTTGCTCAAATATGAGTTCCGACGGAAACTACATTTTTGTATTTTGAGGAAACCATCTGGAATGAAAGATTTCCTGTTTGAAGAGCCCCTATAGGTGAGTTCATGATTAAAAGCATAAATCCGAGTTTCTCCTAGTACTAGGAATAATGAAACAAAAGCCTTGGTTAAATAGGTTCGGTAACTTTCCTATTTGGGGACTGCACTCCCTGCACTGAAACAATCCAGAATATCAATGAAGTTTTTTACAGCGATACATGTATGTTCTTGGTGCATCCATGTGTCAAGAGTAGATGATACTGTACACATAAATAACATTTAGTTGCAATGTCTACTACATCAAGCAACAACAATCAATCTGTTTACATGGACCACTCAAGTTTTTGTAAAGCAATCTCAAATCTATGTGCAGGTATTAAGTTTTCTAAATGTTCTGTGAGAGAGTGAAAGCCATTTCCATGTTGTAAAAGTCTCCTTAGCCACTTAAATCCATTTTGAATTATCAGAAATTACCAGTCATCCCTAAGTGCCCACACACTACAAAATACACTTTCACCACCTACAGAAATTAGGGTCAGTCATACTATAAAGAACAGAACCCAAAACTCCTGTCTTCCTGCTCTAACATATCCAAGAAAATGGTCTACAACGACAAAACCAATCTCATGTTCTTGTAAGTCACAGTACAGTGGCTGCATTTCATTATGGAAAAAGTGTTTACCTTTTAAAAACGTAAGGATACAAAGCTCGCTTGAATTGGGAAATTTCTTCTTCGACAAATTAACATTTGAAGAGCATGGGGCGGGGTGGGGGGAAGACACATGCATTCCCATAAAGACAGAACAGACCTAGTGAATCGCAAATGTACCTACTGTTCCATTAGGACAGAAGCATGATCCTGTATGATCCTCATCATACGTGATTAATGATGTACTGTTTGTCAATGTTGTAAGAGTAAAAAAAAAAAATCCAGAAAGCTTTAACCATAAACAGTTGAACAGTGAGAATTTTCAAACATAAAGAGAATGAAAACGAGTTTCCTAGCCTTCTTGGAGTTTTACCTATGGCCCTTCCAGAAAGATAAGATTGTAAGGAAGTAAAGGTCTGCTTTCCCTACCTCTGGGCAACTACAGATACAAAGATTAACCCAGCAACAAAATTCAGCAAGAAGCTATTCCAAAACTTAGCCAAAGATTTGCTTAATACACACCAGCTATCTAGCTCAGCATTTTACAACTGTTTTAGGAGACGGACTCAGAATGTCCGTTTTCCATGCAGCTAAGATTTGCCAGAACTACTTTAGAAAGAGCCCTAGCTACAGATTAGGTGTCCCTGAATGAGTCTGGTTAAAGCAGTCTGTGACATCAGTAGGAAGATACAACAGGAATCCTTACAACAAGCATGCAAGCTCCTAAAAACAAAATTTGCAGGAGCTGAAGACTTAATTATTGCCAAGATCTGACTTCCAAATGATTGTAATTCTTCCCCTGCGCTGTACATAATCTTTAAATATTGTTCTGCCAAAAGATAGTCAGATATGTGTAACCACTGCAATAACAACACCTTGGAGGAGATAAGAACTTGGTCGTTACTGGAGGTGAGCTTGCATGTGAGTAAAATAAATAGATTATTTCAGGTATGCCGGTATGCTGGGATAGGGGGTGAATAACATTCAGGTTTGTTTCCATAGGAAGTCATGTCTCCGCATTCTCCCCTAATTATTGCCCTGCTTAAAATTCATCCCTTACCTCAGGAAAAATAGTTTTCAGATTCCTGCATGTGTTAAATAAAATGTGGGCTCTTCAACCCCTTTTCTTTTTAACAAAGAAATGTGAAATTCAACATAGGATTTTAGGGAGAAGCAGCAAGATTGAAAAAACCTTCAAACAGGTCTTGGAGAAATACTGTGGAGACGGCATATCGATCTTAAAAGTATGTTGTAATGAGAATTCTGCTATATGCTCTAGTCTAGTCAACTATCCTAAGCAAACAACCTAATGATACATATGCTTGTAACATATAGCATGATAAATAATTCCTTAAAGTTTACAATAATACTCAGGGTAGTTACAGCAATCAAAACTTTAGTCCTTTCAATTCTCTCCTCAACACATGGCAAAAGGCATAACTTGTCTCCACATTCTAGCACAAAATGAGTAGGAGTCAATTAACAGGAGAGTGTACAAGGGTCCATAATTATTAGAAGAATAGACAGTGACATATGTACATGTGATAACAGTGTAAAAAAAGTACATTCCATTTAGTATCATACTTACAGAAACGTATTGTGTCTCTTGTGTCTCTCAGATTACCTCTGAGTCTATCTTAAGCGCCTCTGATTTCCAGACTCCCAGCTCCTTTCCAGACACTGTTTGTCCTACTACAGTACAGGTTCAAAAGCAAATGTGAAGCAACGTCATCAGGAAATGCCTTCATGGAATAAGTCTACCTTAAAAGAAGGACAGAAGAATGCTTAGCTACGCAAGAGAGGAATAGCCATCTAGGAGGTTATTTTCTCTCCCTCAGAAATCCCCATCAGAAGACAAAAGGCACTGTGGAATAATCACTGTATCAACCAGTACTCTAAAATCTAAACAAAATCAACTTACTCTGGAAGTCCCCTGGTAACTGTTATGAGTCCTCACCATTGTTTACAGAGCTATCCACCAATTCTGCTGAGAGTCGGAGCTTGTATGAACTTTCCTGAAAGGTCTGATAGAAGTAATAAGCCAAGATCCTGATCCTACAGCAATACAAACTAACAGTTTTACAAATAATAGGGTTACTTACATCTGCAAGTACTTTCAAGATTGGGGCTTAAGCCAGCAACAATTAATCGACACAATACTTGCAGGGCTGCACATTCCAAACAACTTATGCAACTGCTGGATAATCTGACAAAAGCGCAAGTTACCCATTGTCTAACATCTCATGCCAAAAAGACTGGAAGATATACCAACACTAAGTCAGTGTTGTCAAGTTAAAACTCATACCCCTCTATTACTTCAGTCTCACTGTATTGTAATGCATAGCAATAAACGTACTGACAACTTAAGGGCTATGGAACCAACAGCAAACAATGTAGCCACCAGGGTTTGCATGTCAAAAGCACTTTTCCTACAGGTAAAGTGACAAATATGTATGTGTCTTTTTGTCATCCATGTTTGTGTTGTAAAGAGTAAGTCGACAGTTCTTAATGCATTTCCATTTCTAATTAGTATTCATTATCAAAGCGGCTGCCATGTTTGGTTTCATACCAAAGGAGACTGCTCCATGTCCACTTACTCAAGAAATTGAAGAAGGAGACTTTTCAGGCCCCCTGTTTTGAGGTTTTTTTGGTTGTTTTTGGTTTGTGGGTTTGTTGTTGGTTTGGGGTTTTTTTTGGTAGGCTAAGTTTTCTAACAACAAAATTAGACTGGAAGTCTGGTCTTAGAAGTACACAGGATTCATGTGCCTGCAGGAGTGTACAGATTCATGGTCAACTGATCAGATCTGCCTCAAACACAGGAATGTCTCACTCAGACAGCCCTGCCCGAGGTGCCTGCAGGAATTTATCTTGGTTTATTCATCCTTCCCGGTTTGAAAACTTTAAACCTTTTACAGAACTGGTGTCTCTGTACCTCACTGCTTTACAACTTGAAAAAAAAAAAAAAAAAAAAAAAAAAAGGAAAAAAAAGGTCCTTATTTTCTGGGTGTTTTAGCATGAAGCTTGTCATGCTTTGCAGAGAAGTTTATAGAGAACTGGGAGATTTTAAAACAAAAAAATTACAAACAGGAAGCCCACCGCTAAGCTGACCCAGTACTGACTCCTCAGTAATGGAATATTGGCAAGGGGTATTTATTAATCAGCTCTCTTACAACAGCAAGATGGTTCCAAAATACAGTAACAGGAAGGGAAAGAAACATGTTATGCCTAAAAGAAAGACAGCAAGTTAATTCTACTTTTGTCTGTAGCATGAAAGAGGTACGCGAATGTAATAAACTGCAGAGGCTCCAGCTCTACACTTCCTGTACAAATACGACTAAAATAAACACAAGAGGTGTATAATTATTCAGATCTGAATTTGTTTCATAACCCCTAAGACACTAAGAGCAGAGTGAAAGTGGAAATCTGGTTTTCACGGTAGAAAGCATACCAGTTTAACACAAGTAATTTTGCACAGGAAACTGAAGTCCTACCAGTGCACCGGCCAGCTGGAGCGCAGCTCATACACCAGCAGGAGAGGCTCTCTGACATCCACTAATTAGCCAAGGTACAAGGCTGGTTCCGTCCCACCACCGACTTATTCTTTGCTTGCGTCATCAAGACCCAAGAAAAGAGGTCTTGGCAGACAGGACGGCAGGAGGGGAAACATTCATCCACCTTCTCCATTCACGCTGGAGAGCAGCATCCTTAAGTTGCTACCGATTTGCACTGGTGACTTGTGGGATAAAAGCTGACAAATTAAGCAAACACATGCCAGGTGTCCTTGCTCTCTACTGTCGTACACGGTGTACAGCACACAAGTTTGCACAGAGCCTACACCTGTAGATGAACGGGAGCTTCAAACCTAGACAGGGGTGATAGTGTAACCCACATAAGGATGAGGGGTCTTCCAAGATTGAAGGGGCTTGAAGAAGATAACACCAAAGAAAATGCTGTCACAAGTGCATTTGAGGTCTACAGTTCATCTCCAAAAAGTCTCGCCTCGTCCTTTAATGTACATTTATATTATCGCTAGGAAATTACTGCTAATGCTCACAACTCAACACCAAAGACACAGCGCAGCATAAAGAGGGGGGGAAACAAAACAGCACAGCTTTCATCTTTTCCCTCCCGAAGGAAAGCACCTACACCCCCCGCCCCCGAAGAGCCCTTCCCTCCCACACGGGAGGACTCACGCCGGCACACGGACCCCGTCCCACCTTCCCCCCCGCCAGCGGGGCAGCCGAGCGGCGCCGCACCGAAGGGTTGCGGGCACGGCACCGGCAGACGCCAGGCGTCCCCCCCGCCCTCCCCCTCACCACAGCGGCGGGAACGGCACCTTCTCCAGCGCCGCGGCGGGGGTCACCCGCGCCGCCGGAGACGGGCGGCTGCCGGGTGACACGGACGGACCGAGGCCGGGGAAGCTTCCAGATGTTCTCACGAGGGAAGACAGCCGCTCCCGAGCGCCTCAACGCCCGAGGAGTTCCCCGGCGCCCTTCGGCACCGCGCTGGGGCAGCCGAGGGTAGAGGGAGACATGGACACGCGTGAGGCCCCTTCCCGCTCCCGTTCCCGTTCCCCCCACGGGCGCCCCGCGCGGGGGCCGTGTGAGGGAGCGGGTGTCTCGCCTGCAGCGGGGTGGCGGTGGCTGAGAGGGGAGTGGGAACTCCCCCGCCTGATCCCGTGAGGAGAGGGCGCTTACCTCAGCCTCGCCTCAGCTCAGCTCAGCTCAGCTCCGCTCCGCGGGCAGCAGCCGCCGCGCCCACCGCTCATCCCCGCTCCGCAGCCCGGCCGCCGCGGCCAGCGACCGCCCCTTTCCTTCACCTGCCGGGATGGGCCGGCCCGCCTCCCTCACCCGCCCTGCCGCCGCCGCCGGCAGCCGGGACCGCGTCGTCCCTCCTGGGCCTACCGCGGGGCGGAGGCCGCCAGGGGAGCGCTGGGCGGGGAGTGGGCCGGGCTGTACAACGCCATGCCGAAGCGGCGGCCGTTTGTGCCTGAGGGGGCTGCCCTGCCCAGGTCCGGCCCTGCCCGGGTCCGGTTTAAAAGCCGCGGCCGCCGCTAGGTTCTGTCAGGGCTGTGTACGCTGGAAGCTTTCGGCGGCCTCAGGACCCCCGTTGGTGGCCGCCGCCGCTGTCTCAGGCCTGTCAAATGCAGGGATAAAAGTCGGAGCCCCGGAGGACGTGAGTTGGTAGGATCAGGTTTTACCTGACAAGGTCTGCCACAGGTCGCCACTGGGAAGACAGCAGGGGCAGGGAGAAAGCAGGTTGTAACATACCTCCATATGGTGAAGATCATTTGGGAGTGCGCTGTGCCCCGTGTCCGTGGGGAAGCAGGCGGAGGCGGTGCTTCAGGCCCGGCCGGACTGCAGCAGCCTGGCCCGGCCGCTGCCATGGCCCGCTCAGGCCTGGGGAAGGCGGAGGGGTAAGTCGCAGCCCGGCTGATGCGGGCACAGGCTGCTCTCCATGCAGGACCCGGGGTGCCTCAATTCCCTGCTGCTGTTACCGGGAGCACTGCGGAGTTAGGCTGGGTGCCAAACAGCCTATGGCCCACCAGCCATGCTGGCTCCAGACCCTCTAAACTCAACTCTCATTTTACCCAGGTTTTGCCCACATCCATGGTAGCCAAACCCTGTTACTCTGAAGCTTACCTGTACCCCCAAGAGATGTTATACAGTTGGAAAGGTATTTTCAAGTTCTCTAAAAGATGACTTTTAAAATTTTACAAGGTGAAGTTCACTTCATCCTCACACGTTAAATGTTAATTTAAGATATGCTTTTATTTCATTCAGTATTTTGGATTCTCTTGGGCTTTTGTTTGGTTCTCCGTTTGCCTTTTATTACTTCCTAGATTACTTTTTCTAACTGGAAAAGGTGTTTTGTTGTTTAAACAGGATGAGCAGAAAATTGAGTAATCAACATTGCGTTTAACATACAGAAACAAAATATGGACAAAATCTTTCAAAAAGCTATTTAAAGATGTTCAGCAACTTCAAATGCATTTTTTTTGTCTTGTAAAAATGATATACAAAGTAGTATTACTACTGTGAGAGTACTTCCATGAGAGGTACAAAGCTGTCAGTTTTAACTCCATTTACTTATGTAATAAAAATGTAACTGAAAAAGAGCACTTAATAAAGCAATATTCCTAAAACATCCATCTTTGCATAATTCTGTAGATTTGTTTGAATAAAAAGCAGCAGATTCCTTTGGTGATTAGTCAGCTAATAATTCAATTTAGTTTAAAAGCCTTTAACCTTTACAATGGCATTAGAATAGTTTCTGTGGTCAGAAAATAAGGTGGGGTGATATTTCCTGTGAATGCCATTTATTAGTATTTTTCTTTGTCATTCACAGAAATGTGTAGTACAAAGTAGCAAAGAGAATCCCTCTTCTGAATGCAAAAGAGGTAACGCTTGGTCTGTGAAACGAAGCCCTGTGTGTCAAGTACAACAGAGACTAGCAAAAGCTGGTTAGGAAATGTGGTTTAGTGATGAGCTTTGATTGATTTGTGACATAAATACGGCGCTGTTAACACCTACTATTGGATCTGAAGGAGTCTTTACATAAAGAAAAAGAGTACAAGGGAGTAACTGCGCTGGCAGGGCCTAAGGAAAATGAAGTTTCTTAAACTTTCCCACGACATGTACCTCAGCTGCAGTCAGCAGCAGCCTTTACTCTGGCTTTTGCTTTCTGTTGCACAGAGACTGCCAGCTGCGTACAACAGTGGGCAGGCTGTGTAACACAAATAAGTCCCATATGAAGACTGCAAGCGGGAAAGCTGTTTGTATGTAGATGTAGCACTTCCACTGATTTCGGTGTGAGTTCTGTGTCAGAACATCCTGACTTTGTTGGTGGAAATTACAGCATTTGTTTTCCTGCCTGACTAAACCCAGAACTTTCAGTCTCCAGAGAAGAGAGATTAGTGCATTGACAGCATTAAGCTGAAGCAGGTGTGGGGAACCTTCGTTTTGTTGGCTGAATATGCCCTGTGACTTCATTTTATAGGGTACAGCCCATGATTAAATTAGCCTGTGTTATTACTGGATAGCGGAATGTGTTAATGTGTGGTCTGCCAAATATGTTGGAAAGGCATATTTGATCGTTTTTTCATTTCCAAGGAAAATGTTCCCATCCCCAAAGTAAAGGCTAAACTGACAAGCCTTTATACAAACCGTATTACAGGGTAACAGGCCTTTCTCCATCTCTCTTCTGAGCTGAGATTTCCTTTTGCACAAGCTAAGCTATCTGTGTGACCTAAATTGCACGCAGTGTTCCAGCTGAGAGGACTCAAACACTTGCTTATTCCTCCTGGAAACACTGTGCCCAGGACCTTTTAGGATAACACTTGTGTAACATAAAGAAAATTATTTTATGAGCTTGCTCCTTCTCAGTCATCGTAAACTGATGAACTCATTACTTGTATCTAAGGCTTTTACCATCTCACAGCTGTATTATACACTATTGAACTTGCATTATTCTAGTAATTGAAGCCACCCGGTTATTTTGAATTGCAATAATCTTCTGTTGTGAGGAAACATCCCAACTTTTTCATTTTATCAATAAACGTAACATTAACTTAATCTAAAAACTCCAGGCTCTTATCAAAGAGAACAGTCAGACTAGTCTGGCACGGTCTGCTTTGGGGGGGGGGGAAATCCATTTTGTTCCTTGTACCTCTACATCCTTAATTATTTTTTACTTCAGATTTGCATATAACTGAAATCAGATTGAAGGGACTATAGCTGTGATGCAGCTTTCACCTCTATCCTTCTTAAGTACAGAATTTGCATAACCCTCATTATGAAAAACAGCATGTGATTTTCATCTGGACTAGATTCCCAAACCAACAGACTTATCAAAATAGTTATTTATTATTTCATTAGCCAGCTCATCCAGCATTCTGAGAGACAACTGTCCCTTGCTGCATTGTGTCCCTGCTTCCTCTTTCCTTGTTCTCCTTTTTTTTTTTGTTTTTTTTTTTTTTTAAATGTGCCTGCAAACCCTTGGTCTATTCGTTATAATTTTCTTCACATGCCTAGTTTAGCTTGACTTTTGGCAAGTTTCATTTCCTGGCCTCAAGACATGGTTTACCTTTGCTGATCCATCTTTGTTTCTTGCAGAATCTCTCCTTATACCCGATTTCCCATTTGTGATGGCTCACTACAAACTTTGAGCTCCAGCTGCTCTGTAAAAGTTTCTTTCCTTGTTTTATATGCAGAGGCACAGAAGTTGTAAAGAGCCAAGTGTGAGCTGTCTGCACCAAACAGAGCGGCATCCAAAATGCAAACCTGGGATGGGGGTAAGAGTGGGGTGGGAGGGTTGCTTGTTTTTTTTTAATTTGTTTATTTGTAATTCGGCCAATTACCCTGTAAAACATGTGCTAAAACATGTGCTAAAACGTTCCTTAGTCCCAATGAACAGAAGCATTTCTGTCAAATTTCAGGTGCTTGTATTCTGCTTTAAAAGCATGAGAGAATTGTATAACTACAAAAATAGTGCTTATAGCCAGATTAAAGCTTGAACTGTGGTACTAACAAGAGTTCCAACTATGGGATGTAGGACTTGGTTGCCTATTTAAATATGCAACACACCAAATGCTTTAAATATACTCAGGTATTTCTCAATCTATTGTTCTACCCCAGAATCACGGCCACGTTTGATTTTGCTTGCTGCTGTTTCTTTTAGTTCCTATCCCAACCTGGGAATGCAGACTGGAAGCACAAGTACGGCTCCAGAGACACTATCGCAAGGGCACTAGTGGGGGCCCCTCTGTAACGGTGCAGTACACACAAATAACAACATTTGCTCCAAGAGGTATGAGGATTCTGATTGTTCTCCCCAAAAGGCGTGCATTAAAATGACAATACGTTTAGGTGCAAAGAGGGTACTTATCTTCGTTAGTTAGAAGTGCCAGAGAAACATGAGAAATATTTAAATTCCAAAGATAGAGGGATCTAAAAAAAGAGCAAATGTTTTCATTAGCAATATTCTCTGTTGTGTTTATAGGACTCTTACCAAGCCTTTGGTAAAAATAAAGCCTCTGGGTTTTGTTGTTGTTTTTTAATGCTGACAAATACTGCAATTAATTTAAGTTACATAACCTATTCCAGAGCCCAATTGTATCCCTGCAGAGACAGAACAATTCATTATGGATGGAGGAAGTATGCCAGAAAAAGCAAGGCTTCATGAAGGCATTTTGCCTATTTCTGTCATGCTTTCCGGCTGAAGCTTTAAGGAAATAAACTCACTAATACTTCTCCAATGTATTTGGCTGACAGCTGGTACATCCCTCCTTGTCTTCAATCTTACAGTCTTGCTGATGCACAGGACGAGAGGAAAGCGATCTGTCTGTGGTCATTACTGTTGCTGGCAACAGATTATTCCCTTTCTTTTTTAGTGTACTGCATTTGCAATCAGATTGGATCGTTCCTCTCTACAGAAAACAACAATCTTTTCTGCCTGCTTTTCAGTGTGTTTGTGTCGAAGCAGCTATAATTTGGGTTTGGCATCTATATTACTGAGTTCTGTAACGGGGACTCGGGGATGTCTGTTTGACTAACGTGTTTTGCAGTTGCATGAAAAACCTAGGAAGAACATGAAAAGAATTTGGAAAACAGGGATTCATAAAAATTCCAAGAAAGTAATTTGTTGCCCACCTGGTCTTCAGAGGAAATAACCACACTCTGGATAGCTAAGGTGCTCAGCCTGCATGATTATTCTTATTAAGTGAGGAGAAGGCCATTATTGAGACTAGAGGAATGCTTTTTCCTTAACTTGCCTGCTCTCATTAGCAGAAAGTATGAACTTTTCCCACATGACCTCATCTGATAAGACAGGTGAGAACCATCAGTTTCCATCATACGTTCCAAAGGAATACTTCCTTACGATCCAAAATGCAGTAATTGGTTTCATACTAAGCACATAAATAAGAATGACAATAAACACCAAATTTATAGCAACGGTGAAACTTGCCTCCAGATAAAGTGCTCTTTTTTTCACTTTTGAAACTAAGTAAAAGAAATCTAGCTGTAGCTGCAGGGGCAGAGAATCCCAAATAACATGCTGCTAAACCTCCAACACACAATTCATGATTTGAGTGCACGCTGCTGTGATCTCCTCCTACTCTTTCCAGTCTCTGATAGCAAACTGCATGGTAACGGAAATCATCAGAACAATTCCAGTCTGCAGCTAGTGAGTAAAATTATTTTCATCTTGTCAAAGTGATATAACTTACATGGTTGTGAAGTTTCCAGCAAGAAATGACAACTCACACAACTATGGCCTTTTTACTGTGGCTCACACCAAGAAGAGTGAAGGGCAAGACATAAAACCCAGCAGAGGAATACAACCTTTCAGAGCCATTCAGCTCCAGACATGTCTATGAAGGCATGAACACCCAAAAACTTGGTTGCTAAGGGTTTCAATATCATGTAGGAGGATTGAGGTACATAATCATCATTAGAACAATGGGAAAGAAAGAAAGAAAAATCTCTCAGGAGCAGGGCTGATTTTAGGCACAACGGAAGGAGGGAACAGCCCAGGGTTGAAAGCAGTAGCAGCAGCGTCAAAACCACTGTAGCATGAGGAATTGTGGAGCTCTTGCCTACGTCTGCCTGGTGGGAAGAGCTGAAGTTGCTGGTGTGGGTGGCACACGCCAGTATTGCCAGGGAAACCAAGGCAGTCTCCAGCTTTGCTACCCAACAGCAGGACACTGAGTCGCCCTTACCCTGCCCTTTGACAGTACTGACATCCTTATGCCCTTCAAATCTTTCTTCGTATGTGGGCTGTGTTTGCTCTGTTCCTCCCATAGTTATCTTTAAATCCTTGTTAGACAGCATGAAGACTATTTAACTTTCTTAACTGCTGCCTTGAGCTTATTTCTGGCAAGAATCCTCACTGTAATCATCCTGTTGAACTGAGCAAAACTGTAGGAGGTTTTTTATTGCTTATTCATCCTGCAAGGATGTAGAATCTGTTGCAGCATCCTTTAAAAACTGATGCATATACAAATGAAGGAAATAATAAATAAATAAAAAAGCATAAAAGCTTAAAAGCACAACAAAATAGGCCAGAACTGTTGTTCAAGAACAACTTGCAAAAACTATAAAAGCCAAGAGTAAATCCTTTTCCAAATGCATCAAGGGCAGGAAGCGTACCAGACAATCAGTACAGTCAATCCGTGGTTAAGGTTTAAAGGTACCCTCTGAGAAGATAAGATTATAGCAGAGCATTACAGAAAAGCTGAATAAATGTCTTTATAAAAGAGTTAGGGAAGTTCCCATGCAAGCCCCTTTCTCTATGGGAGAGTTACTATAGAATCTGTGACAAAGTGAAGGATCAGTAGGACAGGCTGCAGTTTAAATGAACAAGATAAACAGATAATCACCAGAACAAGACTATCCTCCCAGGAGTGCTAAGTGAATACATCTCAAACTGTGATGTATAACTTCTTGCTTAAAAATCAGCATTTCATCTGAGAAGAGAAAGGTAATAAATGTGATTATGATTTTTTTGTAATGATTCCAAGAAAGAGTCAGGGATTTACAGACATGGCATCTGAACCAGGGTGAATTAATAAAGAGTGTTGTAAAAGAACTAGGAGAGGCAATAAAGATAATATGTTAAGGAGGAGTCAGCGTAGCTTTTAGAAAGATGACATGCCTCGCAAGTAATTCTGTTGAAATTCCATAAAGGAGTCACTAGGCATGTGAAAAGGGAGATCCGGCTGATACAGCCTATTCAGATTTCTCAAGCACCTTCTGTGCAGTTACTCATGAAAGATTTTTCAAGAAGCTGAGCACCAACAGCATAAAAATTTGGCTAAGAGATGGGAAATAGAAGGCAGGAGTTAAACAGAGTTTTCACAGCGAGAAAAGGCATTTTCCTTCGTTGGGAACTGGCACGGAAATAAAGGTCTTCAACATAGTCATACATGATATGATAAAAGTAGTGTAACGCAAAACTTACTGTGAGAAGGGAGGTGATAAAATGTGCTGATACCGAGTTATTTGGGGTAGTAAAGATAAGTGCTGAGTGTGAAGAAGGACTGAGCAACAGAGCAAGCTGAAACTCAGCGCAAATAATTGCAAAAATCTTCCTAACTTAGCATATAAAATGATGGGCCCTGAGCTGGTTATTACCACCGAGGAATGAACTCTTGGGCTGTAATAACTCCAGAAAGCTGGTGGTTCAATGCTTAGCGAGAGTAAAACTGCAAACAGAACATTAGCGATTATTAGCAAGGGAACTAAGAACAAAGCGGAGAACAGCCTTATGCCACAGTGTAAATCCATCAAGCTTCACAGCCTGGAAACTGTGTGCAGTGCTAATTCTCCCGTTGTGAAAAGAGAATAGACAAATACCACAAAAGGTGGTAGTTGGGCGATTAGGCTATAGATCTCCTTGCCTCGGGATGCAGTGGATGCTAGGAGTTCAGGTGGGTTTCAAGTGAGCCTGAGCAAACCTAAAGCAGCAAAATCCATCATCAGTTGTTAAAAAAGTATATGACTTCTCCCTCCAGAAAGTTTACTCCTTTCTAGGAAAAAAAACACCATGTTAATGGACCTTTCACACAACCAGTACAAGTGTTCTTACATTATCATCACTGCTCTCAAAATGCCACTATGACAGTGCCTCAGCTGATATTTCTGCAGCCACTGTACCAGCAGATTGGTTCTTAACACCTGAGCCATCACGTTATGTTTCATCAGGCTCAATCAATTGCCATCTACATTCAGCATGAATTTTGCTGGGACTTTCTGTAAGATCCGAGGAAAGCTAATACAAACACTGAAAGCTCTGCAGAGATAGCACCTCTGAATTTTTTGTCCTTTTAATATACAGTTCTAAGTCTTAAATTAGACATAGCTGTGAACTGGGATAGGATAAATGAATTATTGTGACAAAGTGGTGCTATCAGGATGAGAAAATTCGATATTCAGAATTCTGTAGAAAATTGCCTCGTCCTTCAGAAAGGTGGTGGAGAGGACAGCTGTGTCTCAAAAGGGCACAGACAATGAAAAGGGAGCTGAAGGCTCCTTAGAAACCAAACCTAACAACTAGAAGACCCAAAACAATATTGTGATTGTGACCGCTGTGGACATCTGTCCAACAACTGTGCCAAGAATTCAACTAATAAGCAAAAAACACAGCCAGAAATGAACAAAGGAGTGTTGTCTCCTTGGGGAAGCTGTCTGGTACCGTGCAGTCTGGCTCTGAAGAGCACATACTCCGTGAGAGACATAATACAGATGACTACAAACCCCACTTTAGATTGAAGAATGTATTTGAAATGCAGTGTTTTCAAGGCAAGTTTACACATCAAACTGCAAAAGTCCTAATGAAATTATGTGAGCCTTGAGCTGGGAACAAGGAGACAAGAGAGACACGGGTTGGCATTTTCTGTGACTCATCACTTGAAGACAATTTTACTATCCATAAACGAACATAACACTTCACAACAGACAAAGCTATTTAAACAATAAATTATATACGTGTCCCAGGTAGTCTTAAGGTGGAAACAGATACAATATAGGATGGGTCACTATAAGCAGGCACAAGAGATGCTGTGGAGTTAGAGAGAAGAAGTGATGCTAGGACCATGGATTATGAAACATCGCAATATGAAGTAAGAATATAGAAGGAATTACACCAATCTGATCTTTGAAGCCTGTCAATCAGCTCTATTATAATACTTGTTTGCATATCAAGAAGAGATTATAATAATGGTAAGAAAAAATAGTAGTCACAAAGCATACAGTTACTTAAACAACTGAAAGTCTGTTGGAAAACCTTTAGAAAATATGTAGGCTGCGGAACCACCGGCGAAACAAGGTAACAAAAGTTTCAGTGCAGAATAAGCTTGTCCTTGCCTGCAAGGTTTCATTTCTTACCGCCAAAAATCTGAAGGATTTGAGCTGTTCACATCTCAAACTAATTTATAAACAGTCAGTGCTCATTTAGCTTCTCCATAGTTTTTAAAAATATTATTATTTCTGTTCCTGGTGCAATGATAAGACTTATTTTTCCAAGCCCCGTATTTTTCGAAATCAAGCCAACCACATATTTTCGGTATGACATGAATTTTCCTTCACCTTGCTCTACATCACCAAGTGTTATGAAGCTTATTTTCTTACTGTTTGTAAAGCAATTAGAAATATTGTCATGAAAGATATGATATATCCAAGTAATTATTCGTTAACTTCTGCCAGCCCCATTCAACACTAAATCTTCTCCAGTGTGTCAGGGCAGAGATAGCTGGTGACGCATTGAACCACTAAGAAAAAGGAGGCATTTATCTGTTTCAGCTCACACAAAACTCACTGATACCACAAAACATTTCCAGTGATTTTCTTCCCTCCAGGAAAGTGGTGAGAATTTTACCTTGATCAGAATTGGTGTGTCTGCAGAAGTAGAAAGACTCTCTGTCTCTGATGTGAACAGACTGGTGCCTGAGAAAGTCTTTGCGATATCCTCCTTTATTGCAAAACATCACTGTACATTAGGAATAAAGGATAGAAAAACCGAGGTGACAGAAGCTGTTATTTATATTATAAGGGCAAATCACACAGTGTTGCAGCTTCTTGCTCAGGCAATATTGATGTGCCTCCTTCACTTCAGGCCATGGGTGTGTGCTGCTAGGTACGCTAACACCATCCCTTCCCTGTCCTCACTGCTGTCCATAAATTGCTTGAGGAGACTGCAGATCTCAATGGCGCAAAGGACAGAAAACTGCTAGTAAATTCTGCTTCTACAAATAGAGCATCTGAGCCTATGACATATCCTACATAGGTTAAAAATAAACCGCACAAAGTATTCCCTACAGCAGCTACATTTTGACATGCAATCTAGAAATGTTATCTTTTGAACCAAACTAAGCACAATGTTAGGCTTAGAAATAACAATTATTTTAACCTATGTGAGTCCTGTATCAAACAGTAGGTGAGATTCAGTTCCAGATTAAAATACAGAAATGTAAATGTCTGTATGTGAGCTGGCTGGGTAATTTTCCTTTGTGGCAAGTGGAGTTCCAGGGCTTGATTATAGCTTTCCTGTTGCCCACACATAAATGGCTAATGTTATTTACAATGCCCTACAGTATCTATGACATTTGCGCAGGGAGGGTAGCTACGACACAGGGCCTGCACCCCAGGGAGCAGCAGCCAGGGGCCAGGTGAGATGCCCAAGGCATCTAACTCGCCACGACGTGCCTCTGTTGAGGCAAGTCTATCCCTGGTCAGTATTTCCAAAGAGCTACTCAGCTTATCCAAATGCATCCCCCTGTTCTTCATCAAAGTACTAGAGTGCATTTACCAGATCTCCTCTGGTTATGAAGGAAGCTTTATTTGCAAATAAGATACCTCCACTTAGTTACATAAATCACGGTGTCTTAATCTGACTCCCACTCAATGGGCTTAATTCAGATGCCTAAACATTTGCATTTTATGCCATTTGAGATGTCTTAATGTATCCTGAACTTTCACACAGAGCTGCCAGGTATGACATAGGAGCTACAAGGCACCCATGTCCTTGGAGCTGCAGCTGGGGACATGGCCCTACAGCTCAGAGCCCCTCAAATGGCACACTGGGCTCACGTTTAGGCAACCAGAAGTTCCATAGGTCTGTGAGCTCTCTCTCCTTTCCCCTCTACTACAAATCAATATAGTTGATTTATGAGAACCACATCAAGCCTAGGTTTTTCTACTGTGCTGAAGGTATGATGTCTTAGCCATTTCCTCCCCCTTTTTTTTTATTTTATGTCTGTGGCCTGTGCAAAAGGCCCCTTTGCTGCATCCTCCACTGCCGCAGTGGTCAGAGAGACTGAGGTGAAGGTCATGTTCTCAGGGTCTGGCAGGTTCATGCAAACCCATGTCCTGACCTCAAGGCTTTCTGAAACATCAAAGGTTTGGTTACCTCCTCACTGAAGACATCTTCAGCTTGTCACGGGACCAGTCAGTACACCAGCAGCACCCACAGGCAGCTCACTCACATGAATACATAACATACTAAATTCCTTGAACTTGAACAGGTACTGCTTATCACAATGTTTTTTCCCCACAGCTAAAACTCTACGTACAGGTATGGATGGTCTCAGCAAACAATTAGCGAGCCCTTGTGTCTTCTGGGTCATGGGTGACTCAGGTCCTGCTATGTGTGCGTGGCCTTTTCTCCAGGGAGCACGTTCATATGATTGTTTTATAGCTTGCCAGAGAGGGGTTTTCATAACTGGTTGCCATGGGGTGGGCAACTGTTACAGTACGGCAGAAAACTGTTAAAAGAGACTAAAGTTATGAAGAAGTTGGGAGTGAAGTTAAGACAACAAGAAGAAATTTTACACGTGCATTAGGTAGAAGATAAACCCTAGCTATCGTAGAAGGCCCATTAGTCAAAGGAAATTATAAAACTGTCAATACCAATTCAGCAAATGCAGAAGTACGCAAGGATTTTAGTTTATATTTGGAGGAAGGGATATGATGTACCCACATCACATGAAGATGATGAACTGCAGTGAAATTAGCAAATAGGTCAGATGATGGTAAAATGCATCTCTTGGGATAAATACTACTACATCAAGCAGCCTGCGTTATTTCCATGTAGGAATAGTAAAAGAGCAGGCTATGGAGCACCTCTGGCCTACTGATAGTCCTTGATATATTTTGGCATTAACAATATTAAATGCAGCTAGAGTGAAATTCCAAAAGACTGAAAGAGTGCAGCTGTTGTGCCAACATTAAAAACAATCAAATACATTGTGGGGGAGATCTGTGCAAGAAAAGATTTAAATTTGTCAATCTCAGATAAAATAATAGTTGAAAAACTGATAAAGAATTCAATGAAAGCATAGGTATTTTTCAGTGTTTCAACCTTGACATCCGGATACAAATGTGGCATTATAAAATACAAATAACCTAAGCAGTGCACAGATTCAGAACTAGCTGAAAGATTTCAATATGTCCTCAGTGGGAATCATCATCAAATAGTGTGTTTCTAGCAGGGTTTTATGCTGGACTAACACTACTGAGTATTTTCACCACTGACATGGAAATAAAAAGAAAATAACCATGCAGATGACACAAAGATGGAGTCCTAAAAAAAGATGAGCCCGAAATATTTATATTAGTGGTATGGACCACTAATATGTACAGAGTGGAACAAACTAGCTAAGGAAGCAAATTTTCTTTCCGTTGATATCAGGAGATTAAGACCATTTGCCTTTCTGGGAAGGTCGCCTCAGGTAAACACAAAACATGCTACACTCTTTGCTAGTACCAATTATCATTTAAACAAATACAAGTTATTGCTTACCCACCTTCCTGACTGGGTGCTGACATTTACATGAGCATTTGCACAGAATTACAGCTATGATTGAAAATTCAGAGTAACTTCCCTAGAAGATGTTTTCTTATCTGCCCTCCAATATTTGTTACTCTTTGTGTGGCATCTGAGGCCTTGCGAAATTTATTTGAGAATTTCCTTATCATCTAAATCGAAATTCTTTATCACCTCTCAGACAATTTGCTACAAGTTCCTAGAGATTTCTCTAAGCCAGATTAGGTGTCATGGAAATGAGGCTTTGGCATCAGCATGTCCTTTTCACCACCGTATCTGACTCTAATGCTTCCATCTGGTGAACGCTCTGCTAGTCAGCACAGTCATACAGCATTCCCGCTTCCGGTGAGGGTACTCCACTGAGGGCAAATAACCAGCCAAAAGGACACATTCCCTATTTCCTGCAAAGCCATCCTTTCTCCCTGATGGCAGATGGACATCTGATGCCTCTTCTTTGAGGACTGTGGTACAGATCCAGTTTCTCCGCCTCCACTCCATTAGACTTCAGGTTCACTGACATTGTTATAGTTTTCCATATAGATTTCAGCACAATTTGGTATACTCTACTCTTTTTCCAGACCTTCCTACGCATTTTCACTCCAGTGCTCCATAATCTGTTTCTAAATTATATTTTATGTTTTTAAAGGACAGCTAGAAGTCAAAAGAAGGAAAATAAGTAGTCATCCTTGTTCAACCCTTACATAATTGATCATAGCAGAACAGTATTTCATTTTCTTCCCTCTATGTTTTATATCCATGTGAAGATAACCCACTTAGAAATATCTTCCTTTTAGCCTACTTTTTTTTTGTCTGCTTTGTATGCTGCTGTTTAGATTGTTTAATCTTTTCACTGGAATATATGTTTGCCAACACTGACAGCTACATTAGAAATAATGAATAAAATATTCTTTCTTGCTGGTATTGCAAAAAACAAGTCATCTTACAGCATCATTAAAGACTTTTAATTTTAAAAGCCATTGAAAAAATAGATATGATCTAGATCATCTAGGGTAGGAAATAAAATCTCCACCAGTAAATAACATGGGGAAAACTGCGCCTTTTTCACTTGTAGATCCTATACAAGGGATCTCCAGGACATATAATGATATGACTCAGTAATGGCATATGCAAGCAGTAAGGGTGCTATGAAGTGATTTGATTTGGAGCATGGAGAATATATTGACACAGACAATGCACTACTGTGTAAAAATATCAGAGCTGGCTCTGAACAAACTGGCTCAGAAAGCAGAATCAAAGCGACTGCATTAGTATTGCTTTCCATCTGGGCTAATTAGTCCAGCTAATAGACAGGCTAAATCAGCCAACACAGAGCTCTATGACTCTCCTCATACCACTTTGTTACTCAACTTGCTCTCCAAGAGCCAGCTCTGATAGCGCTACTTCAAGACCTGTTACGCCACGAAGGCATGCATTTACTGCTGCACATCAAGTCCCTATAAGGCATAGAGTGACTATAAAGATAAACCCTTTTATTGGAGGGAATATAGCGTGGAGGCTTGGGTTCCTGCTGCAGGAGGATGGTACATTTTACATAGTGTCATGCAATGAAGTGTATGAAGAATTCCATGGGCAGAAACTGCAGTCCAGGTGTCCAGTTCCTGTTCTCAGCATCTCCTCTCATGAACATCCATACAACAGGGGTTAGTATCATCCCAGGCACAAAAAAAAAAAGGCTTGAACCTGGATTTCCCACAGTGTCACTGAGAACACGGCCACCGCCACTACTAGAAAAGAAAATATTGGAATGAAAGCTTCTAGGTGTCTGATTTCAGAGAAGGCCATCTGATTTATATCCTACATGAAAGAAGTTGTGTCCCAGTCACACTTAGTGTGGTGGCCAAGGCCAGGTGTGTTTCAGAACATATGCCTATCAGCTAACGTGAGCCATTCATGCACTCCCAGAGCCATGCACTTATTCTTTGCCTCTTGCTCACCATCAGAGAAGTACTGAGCCTGCCAGCGAAAATATCTCCCTACAATCTGGCATTGGGCAATCCTTTGCCTCAGGCTGACCTCGGCAAATCCTTCCTGAGATTTTGAAACTTGCAGTATTGCACAGACCGTGCATGAAGGATGGGAATTACTTCACAGGGACACCTGGGGTTCAGGTGAGGTTTCTCCTCACCTTGCCACATGCCAGAGAGCTTCCTCATTGCCATTAGCTGCAGGGAGAAGCTGCTGCTTCTGCTGACCTCTGCAACACCAGCTTTTGAACTGGCCTGTGCAGTTCCTGCGGACAATATTCTCTTACCTTCTGGATATTTCACACCAGCGCAAGGGAAGCTGAAAATTTGCTTGGGATGTTCCAGTGTTAAGGATCACCACATCTTTAAAATGAAAATTAAGATTAGGCTGCTACTTTGAAACCATTCTTGTTCCCAGAGAGATATAAAGAAATGGGAAGTAAAAATATATACTTAAAACATTCAAGCCAGACAACAAAATAAAAAAATGTTGATAAAATATTTGTGAAGAAACAGAAAAAAATGCTTAATCAACAACAAAAATCTCTTCCCATATCCACTCAATTGCTTGTGCATATTCTTTGACTCCCATGATTGGGAGCTCTGCTGTCCTTTACATCTCACATTGGAGGATAAATTCCTCAGACAGAACCACAAACAATGGTATCTGTTACAATTGGTCTTTTCCCCAGACACTTATAGGAATTAGATTCCCATGCAATTTATCTCGACAAAACTTATTCACTTCTAATTTGTTTTGAAAGATATTTTGACGTGCCTTCTGCAAGCCCATCAGTAGCATTGCCCTGGAGGTGTGAGTGTGACTTTGGCAGAGAAGTGCTGAAGTCAGGTTTCCCCATCTGGTGGCAGGACATGCAGGGAAGGGAATGGAAGTGGGGCTAAACCCACCTTGTTCAGAAGAACAATTAAAGACTTCCCACTCTTATCCCTTGCCCAGCACTACGCACCACCACTTTCTTAAGTACTTCTGTACCTCTACTTGCCTAAGGTTTATGAATTAGCTTCATCCACTGAAACTTAGATTTTATATCTATGTGTAACTTAAGAACCGTACTTCATGCAAAAATGAACACAAATACATACAAATTCATATTCATACAAATGGAATTAGAATAATTGGCTTTTTTACTGAGACTAGACCAAGTGATCACCTGCTGTTCTGCAACAATAATATTTAGAGGAAACCAATCCCCAAAATCTGTCTTTGAGGGATTTTGCAAGAACCCTCTACATGCAGGGATCTCTGATTTCACCCAGAAGGTAACACCACAGATAAAGCACAATGACATATTTCTATCAAGAAGAAATAGTTCAGCCCTTGGAGCTTTTGAAAGCTTTCTGTCTGTTGAAAATACCACAAAATAAGATCAATTTTGCTACCATCGAGGTCAGGAGATTCCCTCACCTCTGAGATAAGCAGTTGTAAATCTGTGGTTTCTAATAAGACTGGAGATAACACAGCTGCTATACCAAGAAAAGTGCCTGCCACCTGCATGGAAGTGTTTGTCTTGACAGAAACCAATAAATACTTCTACCATTACTACCTTTCATGTCCACTGTAGCTGTCTGTGAAGTGAGCTCCCATGGCAGAGAGCTGCTGCCCCGACCCGTGTATGCTGTATCTGGTGACAAAAGCAGCATGCTGAGACCATCTTCAGACCTTTCAGCTGACATAGCCAATTCAAAGCCCATAGGAGCTGTAACCCACAAACCAAGAATCCTCGGAAATCAAAAGACAGAAAAACTGAGGAAAAGCATGAGGAAAAGCAGTGGGAGAGAATAATTCAGAACTAAATGTTGGTGACCAGGAACAACTAACCCACCTGGTGACCAGGTGTGAAACATCTTGTCATTTACAGGAAGTAAGAGCCACATATTGACTGCACCGGTTGGGTGTCCAAAGAATGAATGTCCAGACTGAATGAACAACCTTTCCTGAAATGGCCAGAATTATGACCACGAGATAGGGAAAATTTACTCAGCCTACTGTCAAACTATCTAAAAGAACAAGACATTGGGAAATGCTTTCAATGGGGTTAGGGGGAAAAAAAGGAAAGGTGAAGGAGTCTGGAGACAAACTGATCTTTGTTCTAGCTGCTTAGGGCCAGGGCTTGTCTAGAGACAGAATTATCCTCATCTCTTAACAAATGTTCCCTTCAGGTTATGCTTCAAAAACATAGGCTGGGCAGTATTTCAATATGTGCTCTGTTGACAGAAGGCTTTGATGTCCAGAGTGTCAATCCAACACTTTTCACAAGGCATTGCTATCATTAGAAAGAATTTGCAAAGGAAAAAAACCAATGACTCACATAAAACCCCCTCACATAAAAGAGTGAGAGGAAAGCCTAGCTAAAGACATACCTTATAAAATTATTTAGAGCAACTGAGACTGAGGTCAGTGGAGTTATTCCACACTTCCACCATCACAGCTGTGGTAGGAGTTCAGCCTTCAGTCTTGGGTGAGTTGAAACACTATCTTGTTTCAAAGGGAAATCACTGAAACTCAAGCTGTAGGGTTTTGTATTTTGATGCAGATAGAAGGGCCAAACAAAACAAACATCAGAACAGTTCTTGAGAGTCAGCAGAATCTAGATTATATTCTTCCCTTATTAAGTCAAGTTTATTTTAACCCCTTTTCCTCCTGGCTTTCTTTCTCTAGACAAGAATGCTTACAACCAGAGACTGAGAAGAGCATCTCTACTGTTTCAGTTCCAGTTGAGGCCAGTAACAATTCCTAATTATTTGGTCACCTTGAACTGCTTCCCAGAAAAAAACCCATAAGTCTTAAAAATGGGAAGTCCTGTGATAAGATGTCTCAGTAACCTATCTTCAGCTCAGGCACTGGACATTTGGGTTGGACTAAATGATCTTTAGAGGTCCCTTCCACCCCAAACCAGTTTTTTTATTGTCTTAGCACAGCGTTTCCGCTTCTCTCCACCTTCCCCTTGGTGAGGAGGAGCTGTGGTTCTCTACCATTCCCATCCACACCTAGTAGATGTGTGTCAGCATGCAGACAATATAGCAACGTAAAAGCACACATACACACACAGACGTAGGTGGAAGACCACACAAGCATACTCCCACAGCCATATGCAGGGATATGTAATGGGACTGACAGCGGGAAATCAAGGCTGAGGGGTTCAGCAGGCTTTAGCGGCAGCGCTGGTAGTAGCAGTCAGCTGCTCAGCCCCACAACATGAAAGTCAGCCTCCTCCTGCCAGCAGCAGTAAAGCTGGAGCTCACTTTAGGCAAGTGCGAAAAAAAAACATGCCAGAAAGGTCCCTGCTGAGGGCTGAGGAGCAGCATGGCATCGCGGTGCAGGGGCAGGAATGTGTGCTGTGCACAGGGTGAGTCATACAGTGAGAGAAAGTTGGGGGCAGAAGGGACGAAGACAGACACAGCAACATAGCAGCTTTCCTGGACGCAGGAGGTGGCAGCCGTCCCTGGGCTGAACAGGTCCCTGCTGGGAAACACAAGCCTCTGCTGACCTCTTACCCTGAGAGGGCTTTCATTTCCTGGTGGTAATCAGCAGAAACAAAATTAAAAGTTCAATGTGAGTTAGAGGATTTAAAAAAGAAGTTACTGAAGCTGCTTTGCAGGTCAGGTTTGGGTTTGTTTCAGTTCACTGTTAACAATACTGATTCCAGATACTGAAATTTCCCTCTGAAGCCCCAATAGCTTTAAAGAGTGCCTGGGTGCCTAAATTGATCTTAGACTAAGTGCCAGGTTACACAGTGTGAGGCCAAACAGAGCCTCGTCTCACATCTTCACATACAAGTGAGACATTTAGTAGTTTTCGGGGGACTCAAACATGTGGAAACAATGGTGGAGTGAGCAGGGATAAGTTCAGAGAGAACTGGCTACTTCACTCTCCGTGCAAGGGTAGAAGTATCTTTAGGGGAAATGAACACGGGGTAAAGAGCAGATTATCATTTCACTCCGTACTTTACTGTGTCCTAATTTTCTGTCATAAATAGTCCTTCTTGCTGCATAAAAATACACGCCATGCTAAACCGTGTTTTTAAACAAGTGATTAAGTAAAAAGAAGCACTAGATCCTCCTGTGGCATCTTGGATTAAGCACCCAACATACTCTCTAAAAAATAGAAAATGTAGGTGTACAGTATGTGAGCTTTACTAATAAGTTCCATTAAATTGTTATTGTGAAAAAGGAAATGATCAACACCTAAAGCACTTTTCATTTGTTTCCCATATTGTTCTTCATTCTCAAAAGTGACTCGCTGAAACCATCATCGCAGCCCACACACATCCACCATTCAAAAAAAAAAAAAAAAAGCAAGAGCCCGGATTTGACCTGTTGGCCTCACCTCTATTATTTGTAGTGACACTTTTTTATTTTTGGACTGTGGCTTTTAAATTTGAGACTAAAAATAGCAGCCACCCTCAGAGTACCATTTGCGTAGGTGGAATGTTTTGTACACAAAACTGTCTATGTCCCTTCCTCCTACCATACGCTCTGCCTACGCCTCTTGTCCTCCAAGGCAGTTTTCTGTGAAGATTAATGAGATGTATAAAGCAGAAGCCCAGCTCTTGGTTAGTGGTGTTAATATGAGGAAGTTCAGTCAAGCATATTAGCTTATGACTACTCGTTTCACATTGCAAATAACAGGGTGGTACTTTACAGCAGTTAGATCCTGTCCTGGAAATAGGTACGCAAGTGAACAGTGTATTCATTTCAATAATTTTATCTAAATCAAAGAAGTTATACATATAGTTATATGGGAACGTCCTGACCAGATCATGCAAAATTTCCACCAAGCTTTCTAGCAGCGCTTAGTGTTAAATACTTCTGAGGAAGGCACAGCAAAGCATCAGATGGAAAATTAAAAAATAACTTCCCCGTAAGTGAGATTTCCATTGCTAGATACTTCTTTCACTCCCTGAAGTATTTGTGTCTGAAAAAAACCTATCCTGTCTAATGTCATGGTATTTGTTTTCAGCACTATGGATTCTGAGCACTGACTCCTGCTGCACTATTGGCCTCAGTGAAATCTTGAGGCAGGCATGAGCACATGAACTCAAGAACACATCATTGTGATAATTTGACATGTCACCTGCTCTGTGCCATTTGCCCATGCACACCACCCCCATGACTAATCATTTCCATTGCCTGCTTTATAACTCTTTTTATATCTTTAGAATTTATTCTAAACTCTTTAGAAATGAGTAAAACTACAAAGAACATGCCAGTTGAAGCCATTCGCTTGACTGTGGCACCATATTTTCCCAGTTTTTTATGCATCCAGGGATCTAGGTAGTTTTTCTGGCTGGTGCTCCATACTGAGGTAACATTTTCCAATGTCAGCCTAGGGTTATATCTGGGGGTAATGAGTAAGTGATGATAATGACTATAGAAACTACTGGGATAAACAATTAATAGTTTAAGTTATTTCTTCCCCTGTGAAATCCTGAAATATTTTTTGGCCATTGCATAGCCTATTCATCTTGATAACTAGGGTTCTTTCATGGTTCTCCCCAGCACTCAGAATCCTGTTTAATCTAAACTATGTATTTTTGCCATTTTATCTAACATTTCTTTTCCTAGATGCCACAAAAGAGACAGCAAAAGATCCTGATCCATCAGAGCTGTGCTTAGCGCAATTTTGCATCAGGAGGCAACAACAGGACCTTGTCTACTCTCCTTTATGATTTCCCAGCACACCTGAAATGTAGGGGTGTTCTGCTGTGCCCTGTATCCAGAAGGGAAGCATCTCTTACTGGCAAGAGGTGTTAGCTAAGCACCTCAAAAAGGTTCTCCATGAAAGGAGAATGCCACGATAGCTCTTCTGATCCACACAGAAACAGCTCATTGCTTCTAGTTTGATAGCACTCACTGCTAACATAAGAAAGGTTGTGGGTTTTTTCCCAGTATCTTTGGTCATATGTGAGATACGATTCACGGGGAGATTCAGGGGAAGTTCACAGCAAGATAACAAGGACTGATGTCTTGGAGGAATGCAATGGTTCACTATCATACTGAGAGTATTTTTTCCCCTTCATGCTCTCTTTTAACAAAAAAAATAAATCAATCCCTGTCACTCTGTTTTTCATTTTGTTGGAGGACAAAGAACTTGCATTTTCTTTTTAACCTGCTCCTGTTTTCTGTAACATCCTGCATGTCATTCTCTGGTCCCCAAGAAATGTGAACTTGTGTGAATGTCACTTCTAATTAGGAAGAATGAGAACTGTTTTTTCCAATATCTGTTTAAAATTTTTAACCATGTCTCTCATTGATAAAGAATATGTATTACCAGAAGGAATAAAACTGACACATTTCACTCCTAAGAAAAACTTTACTAATTTTCTAATGAGAGCTCCCATTGTTTGCTCAAAATAAACACTATTTTGAAAAAGAGCATCTGAGCTGTATATCAGTGTTCATATCTGTCATACACAAAAATAAACACTGCCCTTGCACATTAAACAGCACTTTTTCTGGCAGTGAAAATAAACCCCACTCTGTTTCTAAAGCTGTTCGTTTTGAATTTTTCAGATATAAAGGCTCTCAGCTGGAGTTTCACCAGCTGCCAGCCACTGTCATTACACACAGACCATAACGGGAACCTCCTGCTATCTGTATATTCTTGCTAATGGCTAAACCCGGTACAGGTACTTCTCCCTGAACTTGCTAGCACTATGTCCTCATGTCCTGCAGAGTTCAGGAAGAGCTCAGTTCCTCAGGAACAACAAAGTACCATTGTAAATACATTGATTAATCTAGCTGGGCCTTGAATTAGTATCACTGCTCCGTGTTAGCAAATAAAATCTGCTATAATTGTGCTGGCTCTGTATGCTGAATGCTTCTTAGCTTAAGACCATGATTTCAGCCACATAACTAGATCAAGAGTAGGGCTGGCAAGACTCACAGTTAGGATAAGACGAGCATTTGAAGTTCAGGTTGACAAGGGCTATGATGTAGGGTTAAGGATGGATGTAGAAGGCTTTACTAAGGTAATGTTGGGGCTTCTGACAATATGACATCCCTATCTAATTTTAGGTCTTTGTCTTTGGATGTTAAGAGTAACTCTAAGATTTTTTGTTTGGAAAAACTTTAGGCCAGCAGGGGCTGATGAATGGTGGTAAATGGAGTTAAATCCAGTTGGTGTCCAGTCACAAGTGGTGTCCCCCAGGGATCAGTGCTGGGGCCCGTTCTCTTTAATATCTTTATCAATGATCTGGATGAGGGGATCGAATGTACTCTCAGTAAGTTCGCAGACGACACTAAAGTAGGGGGGCGTGTTGATCTGCTTGAGGGTAGATTGGCTCTGCAGAGGGATCTGGACAGGCTGGACAGATGGGCTGAGGCCAATGGTATGAGGTTCAACAAGGCCAAGTGTCGGGTCCTGCACTTGGATCACAACAACCCCATGCAGCGCTACAGACTGGGGGCGGTGTGGCTCGAAAGCTGCCTGGCAGAAAAGGACCTGGGGGTGTTGGTGGACAGCCAGCTGAGCATGAGCCAGCAGTGTGCCCAGGCAGCCAAGAAGGCCAACACCATCCTGGCCTGCATCAGGAATAGTGTGGTGAGCCGGACTAGGGAAGTAATCATCCCCCTGTACTCGGCACTGGTGAGGCCTCACCTCGAGTACTGTGTTCAGTTTTGGGCCCCTCACTACAAGAAGGACATTGAAGTGTTGGAGCATGTCCAGAGAAGGGCTACAAAGCTGGTGAAGGGTCTGGAGGACAAACCTTATGAGGAACGACTGAGGGATCTGGGGTTGTTTAGCCTGGAGAAGAGGAGGCTGAGGGGAGACCTTATCACCCTCTACAACTACCTGAAAGGAGGTTTCAGAGAGATGGGAGCTGACTTCTTCTCCCTGGTGACAAGTGACAGGACAAAAGGAAACGGGTTCAAGTTATGTCAAGGCAGGTTTAGATTGGATATTAGGAAGCATTTTTTCACTGAAAGGGTTATTAAACATTGGAATAAGCTGCCCAGAGAGGTGGTGGATTCACCATCCCTGGAGGTGTTTAAGAAAAGGGTAGATGAGGTGCTTAGGGACATGGTTTAGAAGTGGTGGTGTTTTTATCAGGGTAGGTTAATGGTTGGACTTGATGATCTTAAAGGTCCCTTCCAACCTCACTAATTCTATGATTCTATGATTCTATGAAGAAAGATCACCACTGGACTGAGAAGAAGGCCTTGCTAAATTTAGAGCTGGCATCCAGAGAAGCATGAATCCAACACCAGTGCAAATCGTTCCTTAACTTTAACACAGTGAGCCCTTCCAGCCTCCTAAGAACTAAAGAGGCCACAACCACGATCAAACTTTGCAAACCTTGCCAGATCCAGTACTGAATAAAACTCATTGACTTTGCTTGCCTGTGCCCTCTTCCATCACCTAAACCTTAAGCCTAACTCTCTTCCAGCCGACCCAGCCACCCCTAGACCCAAACCTGGTTCAGGTTGTCAATCTGGGTGGCAACTTTAACTAAAGGACATGTTTTTGTCCCATCTCAAATTATAAACACCCTTGTGATCCAAAAACCAATTTAAGTAAGTCCTACATTTAATCTTACTGGTTCCTGCCAGCCCCAGATCCCAGTGTTAAACAGGGTTAATATAACAGACTTCACTAGTTTCTGAAAGAGGTTGATAAGCTAGTTTAGGATTGGTGTTAAAATTAAAGTTTTGGGCAGCAAAGACCAAGGGCTTCAGTTTGTGGCTGCCTCCAGTGGAAATCCGGCTGGCACCAACATGGGCCACATCACCAATGGCAAAGGTAATTAGATTCCAATAGGCTAAAGAGTCTACAACTGCTAGAGTAGTTCCTCTTCCAAAATCAATCAATGAGCCCAGAAGTCATGAGTCTATATGTTATGAAGTCTAGGCCTCAAAAGCTGGGAAACATAAATTAAACTTAATTCATTAAATTCATTAAGTGCATGAATGCAAGTGCATTACAATTCAGCCTTTAATTGCATGACAACATGGTGGTTTTGCTTGTGTTATTGAATGTTTTGGGTGGATATTCCTCCTTGGTATAAGAAGAAATGTAGCAGGACTGGGTATAATCAGTCGGGTCACTACCTTAGATGCTGAAAAAATTGTAGAATGTCTAATGAATGGGGGAAATTATTACAGAAAGGAGAAATAAAAAAGAAGGTTAAAGAAAATAAAGAATTTGAACATGCAAAACACCATGCTAACTTACGCTAAAAATATTTTAAAATGTTCCAAATCATTAAACCAAAATGACGGTCATCTGACAATATCTCCAGATTACAGAGCCTACCTGTAGGTCGAAGATAACAACATGACCTGAATTCATAAGGGTGTTATAAATCATAGAATCACAGAATACCAGGTTGGAATGGACCTCAGGGATCGTCTGGTCCAACCTGTCTTGGCAAAAGCACAGTCTAGACAAGACGGCCCAGCACCCTGTCCAGCTGAATCTTAAAAGTGTCCAATCATGGGGAATCCACCACTTCCCTGGGGAGATTATTCCAATGGCTGATTGTTCTCAGCGTGAAAAATTTTCCTCTTCTGTCCAATTGGCATCTCCCCCACAGTAACTTGTACCCGTTACCCCTCATCTTTTCCATGTGATTCCTTGTAGAAAGGGAGTCTCCCTCTTCTTTGTAGCTACCCTTTAAATACTGGAACATGATCATAAGGTCTCCCCTAAGCCTTCTTTTCTCAAGGCTGAACAAACCCAATTCTCTCAGCCTGTCCTCATATGGCAGGATTCCATGTCCTTTGATCATCTTCTCTGGACCTTCTCCAGCCTGTCCACGTCTATTTTGTATAGAAGGGACCAAAACTGAACATGGTATTCCAGATGTGATCTGACTGGTGCTGAGTAAAGTGGGATAATTACTTCTTTATCTCTGCTGCTGATGCCTTGGTTGATGCAACCCAGCATCCTGTTGGCTTTCTTTGCCGCAGCAGCACACTGTTCACTCATATTGAGCTTGTTGTCCACCAGGAGCCCCAGGTCCCTTTCCACAGAGCTGCTCCCCAGCCAGGTAGATCCCAGTCTGTGCTGCACTCCTGGATTGTGTTTTCCCAGGTGCAAGACCTTACATTTGTCCTTGCTGAATTTCATAAGTTTCTTGTTAGCCCACTCTTCCAGCCTTCCTGCAGGGTGACTCTCCCTTCCGAAGAGTCCACTTCCCCACTCGGTTTGGTGTCATCAGCAAACTTCATAAGGGTACACTTGATCCCCTCATCCAGATCACTTATGGAGATATTAAACAGCGTTGGGCCCAATGTCGATCCCTGGGGAAACCTGTTGGCAACAGGTTGCCAGTTTGAAAAGGAGCTATTTACCACCAAGTTCTGGGTGTGGCCTGTCAGCCAGTTCTCCACCCACCACACAGACCACTTGTCTAGACCATAACACATCCGCTTCTCTAGGAGAAGGCTGTCGAGAACCATGTCGAAAACCTTGGAGAAATCCAGGTAGACAATGTCCACCGCTCACCCCACAACAACCGAGCAGGTTTCTCAAGCACAATTTGCCCTTGGTGAATCTGTGCTGGCTTTTCCCAATCACGTGCTTCATTTGATTTGTGGTAGCCCCCAGGAGAGTTCGTTCTATAATTTTCCCAAGGACTGAAGACTGATGTGCCTATAATTTCCTGGATCCTCCTTTAAACCCTCCTGGTAGATGGGGGTGACATTAGCATTCTTCCAGTCTTCTGGGACATCTGCTGATCTCCATGACCTCTCAAGAATTATGGAGAGTGGCCTCTGAACAATGTCAGCCAGCTCTCTTCACACCCTTGGGTGGATATTGTCAGGGCCTATCGATTTGTAGGGGTGAAGCTCCTGTAACAGTTTGCATACCAACTCTTCCTTCACTGACAGTGGGTCTGTGTTTGCATCAACTTGGATTTTTGTTCCCAGTGGTGGGATTAACTGATGAATCCAGATTAATTCAGATATCATGAAGACAGAAGCACAAGAGTGCCTGCAAAGAAATACATCAATACTGAGCTGGATATATTAAAAAAGCATTTGCAAGAGGAACATTGGAAGAAATACTGACAAAGTACACACCCTCACACTCTCATCTTATGGGGAAAAAAAGCACATAAGAATTTAAAGAACCCACCTACGTGTCTTTGTGCAGGTATTCAGATATTTAACAAAAAAATAAAACTGTTCCAGGAAACATGTAAAGAACGCAAAAAACCTAGCTGTCAAAATTAGCAACCAGTCACTGAAGCTCAACCAGAAAAAAATCAAAAGTAGAAATAAAGCATTGAGACTATCTGTGTGCTTGAAATAGGACAGGCTCATTCTTCTGTGCTGAATTTGGACCGGAATGAGGACTCAACAGAAATAGCAGAAGCTATTGTACATTTTCACATCGTAGTGACATCAGCACATACACTGATGAAATGCTTCAGTGCCCAGCACTTGTAGTTTGGTGTGCCTCACTTAACCCGCTGGTGCAAGTCAATACACTCATGAAATCATGAGCACTCTTGGTCACGATCCTTTCCAAAGTAATTTTCGTTGCAGAAAGATCAAATGGGAACTTCAGTCATTCATATGAACATGCTTCATCAGTAATACCTATGAGAACAAAAACAGAAGCTACTGTGTCTGATTTAAATCAGTTTTAACTTCTTTGCTTCTTTGTGAGGGCAATAATTCATTGTCCCTGCTCTTAAAAGTGGTTGTTGTAAGGACTAATTAATGTGCACTATATAATTCTACTAAGACTGAGAAAATTGCTTAATAAAACTGAATTCCTGAGGGGTTTATGACTATGATTTACTCACTCAGCGCTTTCATTAAATAATAACAAAAAACTACAGAATGCATTGGATATTATACCAGGCTTTAAGTAAGGTCAGGGTCTGCAAAGTACAGCATTGAGCATGGACAGTAGTTGTGAAAAATGTAGGGAGGGAAGGCTTTCCAGCTGGGCCCAGAAATTGGAGCAGTTGGGAGTGTATTAGGAATTTTTACTTTCTGTTTATTACAAAGCAAAACAAACTGATAGTTCTGTAAAAAATAAATGTATCAGTGAGAAAAAAAAAATGTTTATTTACTGTGATGAAATATGTTATAGACATAGACAGTTTCTTCATCCTTCCAGTCTACTGTAATGATGAGAGCTATGTACAGTCCATGGAAAATCCTTTACTATAAATCTCACAGAAGCAGCTCCGTAGTCTCATACACAAAATGCTCTTGCAATTTTGACATGTGAGAGCATTCTCAGGCACAAAGTAATAGAAATTTAGTATAGGGAAAATCTGCTATTTTTTTTCCTCTGAAGTAAATAGAGTTGCTTTAGTCCTACCTAATACACAGACTTGATAGTTCTGACTCAGAAAACTGGTAATAACTTTCAGCAGCAATCCCATCCTAATATGTTCAAGCTTAAGGATAAAGCATAAGGTTCCTGAGCTCTGTTTCGCAATGCACTGGGCTGACTTTAAATTGAAAAATCAACATGGACGACAAGCGAATCCTGTAATTCTTTAGTAGTAGTAGCAGCAGTAGTGTACTGAACCCCAAAGAACCTTATTTATAAACTTAGATGCCATTATTCTAGATGCTGTACAATCAAAAATAATGGCTCATGTGTCAAAGAGTTTCATGTGCAAGTGTAACGTGAAACACAGCAGAAGGCTGAAGAGAGGAAATAGAAGAAAATAATTAGGTTAATTGGTGGAACAGTGTTATCATGCCAGCATATTGACTAGTGTGCTCCCTTGGCAGAGACAGCACAGAAAAGGAATGTTAATGACAAACCAGCAGGAAGATGATGATGTATCTTGGAAAGTAATTACAAGATGCATAAAGGGTAGACCAGACAAAAGCCACTGCAAAATCCAATGAGTACGCAAAGGAGGCATCACAGGTCAGTTGAAAGCAAGACTCAGTTACTCACTTTTCCCTGCCTTTAACTTGTTATGTGACTTCAGACAAAGCACACCAGTCAGGATTTCCAGATGTAGGTTCAGTGACTCAGTTTTTTACATGTCTAGTTAGAGACCCTTCAGAAGCACCTGACTTCCAGAAAGCATGTATATCTCACCTGTTTTGGAAAATCAGGTCTCTTTAGGTGTTGGATGCCAACAAACTCAGCTATTCACCCAAAAATTTCAGGCCTATTCTCGGTCTATATAACACTTCAATATTTCTATCTTTAAAACAGAAACAAAAATGCTTACCTGAGCTGACTGTTTCACTGCACTAGTTACTGAATGCAGGTGTGAAGTGATGGATGAAAGGCTACCAAAAAGTGTACAATTATGAATGTGTATTAACCAGTGATTGCAAAAGGCTGGAAGACACCCCTATACACCTCTAAACAGTTACACTGGAAAAGGTAATTAATATGGTAAGACTACACCAGATATATAGATATATAAGCAAATAAGGCCAATGCCAGCTAGGATATTAGGGACAAACAAAAGTGAGTCTAAAGATCACATGTAGTAAACTTTCTAGTTATATCTGAGATTTTGAATCTGTTTATCCCATAAAGTAAAACATATTATTTCCCAGGGAATCAGAGCAGACTAGAACTGCAATTCTCCGGTCAGTCAGAAGACCAATATAGGTGAAAGAAGATTCAGGTTTTATAGATCATTTTATCCTAGGGGACCAGTGCCATGTGAACATCACATAAACTCTTTTCTGTGCTATTTCTCTATCCTGCTTTTAAAGTAAATGCTAGAGAAGATTGATGCACATTAGTTATGTTTCTCATATGAGTAATAATGGACTAATCATGCAAATTTACAACATTACCAAAGCAATTATAGCTAAATTATAAGCAAAGTCTGCTTTATTAATGACTATGACTCAGAACAATTCCACCACGTCTACTGCTGGGAGAGCAGCTTAAAAAGTCAAACAACTGAGCATCCTGTAATCTGTCCATGACCTGATAAATCCTCAGACCTCAAAGATGCCTCTGCTGCCATGTCCATAGATGGGTAGACTAAGTTCACAACCCTTTACTGAGACCTCTGGCTCAGGAAGTACCTACCATTCTGAATAACTCAATGGATGATACCTACCAGAGCACCTCCCATCACACTGCAGATCTCATTATGTACAGGAGAGTACTGCTACCCCACAGGTCCCCTGTGATGTGACTCAGTGCCACGCATTACAAGAACAGGCATCTCTTGCGGCTGGAAAAATTGTTTCACTTTGTTGAACTCCTCATGGTATTTTGCTAACACATTTTACAAGGTTTGTAAAACACACATTTTCATTTCAATAAACACTTGCACTTCTTCAATGGCACAGATTCTAATCTTTTTACAAGCATTTTTTTACAATGCATTTTCACAACAAGCAGTGCTTATAGGAAAAGGTTGGTACAAAAGGGCGTGAAGAATGAAAAAGATAGTTAACTGCACTCCATGAACTTGTTGCTCTTCTATCTCAGGAATTTTCTTGGCTTGCACCTAGGATGACATTTACTTGAATTATCTTATATATAGAGAGAGATCTGAATGATGCACCAAATAGCTGATTTACTCACTCATAGCCACAGTGATTCAGTGAAAGGTTAGCCTTATACCATATATAGGCAACATTAAGACTTCATCCTACCATTAACAAAGTCAACATCAAACGTCCTATGAACTTCAAAGTGTCAAGGAGGAGGCTTTTACTCTAGGATGTTTAGCAGTGTCTCATGAGCTATCCAAACAACTGCTCAGCTACTTAAAGACCACTCTGACATAGCCATTAATAACATAGACTGCTTATAATGTAATTGTACTGCAAGTCTATAGCTGTTGACATTTTGGCCACAGAGCTATACACAGTGGAACATAATAAGAGATCCAAGAGGTCCTGGAATTCTGCAGAAGGAGCTATAAAATGCCAAAGCAACAAACCAAAAAAAAAAAAAAAAGTATCTACTGACTTTATTTCATATAGTAGCACGTTAAAACAAAGGGATTAGGAAGTTTGGAAAGAAGATTGTGTAACACTTTTTTTTTTTCTTTAGCTATATTTGCCTCTTTCTGCTGCTTGTGTAACATATTGCATGTCTCTGTGCAAATTTTACTTGCACCCCTCTGGCTGAACTGACTTGATCATCAAATACGAGATGAGATGTCTGTACTGATTATTAAGTCTAGCTGCAGGGTCTGAAATCATTAATTAAAATACAGATGGAAGGAAGACATCAGCAATTGCATCACCATCTCTAGGAACGATGGCTTAGTTCTCAGAGCTACAAACTGGGGATTTACCACTCTTATCAACAGGTTAGGAAGTACTTGGAATGAAATAAAGATTAGGGTAGCCCTTTTATCTATCCTACCATCAAAACAGCAGTTATCGGTGAAAGTTTCCGTGAATGCGATTAACCCACAGTGAAAAATTGCCCAACCGACCTGAAACGCGTTTCTCGAGGCAATTGCACCACCTGCGGACTGCGCTAGGAGTAGCGGCGGAACAGGCAGGGAGCAGCTCCTGCTCTGGCAGTGCTGGGTGTGCGAGGTGAGCAGCACTGGAAGCAGCGGGCTCGGTTAGGGCAGTTCATTCTCTCCTGGTCTTAGAAATCCTCCTGTCTCCATCTTAGCCATACCAGATATAATCATAGAATCATAGAATGGTTTAGGTTGGAAGGGACCTTGAAAATCATCTAGTTCCAACCCCTCTGCCACAGGCAGGGACACGTGCCACTAGACCAGGTTGCTCAAAGCCCCATCCAACCTGGCCTTAAACACCTCCACAACTTATCTGGGCAACCTGTTCCAGTGCCTTACCACCCTCACAGTGAATTTTTTTTCCCTAATAACTAATCTAAATCTACCCTCTTCCATTTTGAAGCCATTCCTCCTCATCCTATCACTACATGCCCTAGTGAAATGTCCTTGCCCAGCCCTCCTGTAGGCCCCCTTTAGGTACTGGAAGGCCACTATAAGGTCTCTTTGGAGCCGCCTTTTCTCCAGGCTGAACAACCCCAACTGTCTCAGCCCGTCTCTTCATAGGAAAGGTGCTCCAGCCCTACGATCATCTTTGTGGCCCTCCTCTGCACCTGTGCCAACAGGTCCATGTCCTTCCTATGTTGGCAGCTCCAGAGCTGGATGCTCCAGGTGGGGTCTCACCAGAGCAGAGCATAGGGGGCAGAATCACTCCCCTCGACCTGCTGGCTATGCTTCTTCTGATGCAGCCCAAGATACAGATGGCTTTCATATTGCGCATTGCCGGCTCATGTTGAGCTTCTCATCAATCAGTACCCCCAGGTCCTTCTCCTCAGGGCTGCTCATGATCCATTCTCCACCGAGTTTGTATTTGTGCTTGGGATTGCCCTGACCCAGATGTAGGATCTTGCACTTGGCCTGGTTGAACTTCATGAGATTGGCATGGGCCCACCTCTCCAGCCTGTCCAGGTCCCTCTGGATGGCATCCCCCCACTCCAGAGTGTCTACCTTGCCAGACAGCTTGGTATCATGCGCAAACTTGCTGAGAGTGCACTCAATCCCACTGTCCATGTCACCAACAAAGATGTTGAACAGCATTCAACAATCTCCCCCATTTCCATGCCTTCCTGCATAATACTTCCCCCATCCTTTTGCTTTTCTCATTCAATTGCTTCCCAGCCCTTCACACCTGGCCCCTGCTTCCCTCCATCCCATTAATCCAGTTTTGGACATGATTTCCTTCCCAACTGCCCCAGCTGCATTCTGTGCCGCCTCACCAGGCAGTTGGAGACATGAGACCATAGGATACAAGCATAATACTCCCTCCGGTCCTTTCTTACACTTTGTAGGGATGCTGGGTTGCATCTACAAGGGCATCAGCAGCAGAGTTAAAGACATCATTATCCCACTCTGCTCAGCGCTGGTCAGACCACACCTAGAATACCATGTTCAGTTTTGGTCCCTTCTATACAAAATAGACGTGGACAGGCTGGAGAAGGTCCAGAGAAGATGATCAAAGGACATGGAATCCTGCCATATGAGGACAGGCTGAGAGAATTGGTTTGTTCAGCCTTGAGAAAAGAAGGCTTACGGGAGACCTTATGATCATGTTCCAGTATTTAAAGGGTAGCTACAAAGAAGAGGGAGACTCCCTTTCTACAAGGAATCACATGGAAAAGATGAGGGGTAACGGGTACAAGTTACTGTGGGGGAGATGCCAATTGGACAGAAGAGGAAAATTTTTCACGCTGAGAACAATCAGCCATTGGAATAATCTCCCCAGGGAAGTGGTGGATTCCCCATGATTGGACACTTTTAAGATTCAGCTGGACAGGGTGCTGGGCCGTCTTGTCTAGACTGTGCTTTTGCCAAGACAGGTTGGACCAGACGATCCCTGAGGTCCATTCCAACCTGGTATTCTGTGATTCTCAAGGTCCCAAAAGGGTGAGAACAACCCACTCAGAGAAACCACCATTTATCAGTTTAGCTAATTAAAACTCAGTATTGTTTGCTGAACAATAAATAGCAAATTGATTAACAGCTGTAGACTGATGACTGCTAATTATATTAAGTTAGATTAAACAATTAGATTAAATATTCTCAGTCCATCAGCTGGGCATGCCCCCACTCGGGATAACGCCCTTCCGGGTACAACATAAAAAAGAAATTATCTTCTCTGAGAGTCCGGAAGACGAGATCAAGCCTTACTTTACCCAGCGGGCTCCCAAATTCCCAAGCCATCTTTGGTTACAGCTTTTCTTCACTATTGCTGCTTTCAATGCACACAAATCCTAGTTTTTATTTCTTTTTGAAAGGTGTCTATCACAAGCTTTACTGGAATCAGACTATACATTGTATACGAGTATCTGAGAGGGATGAGCTAAGGGGTACAAGTGAACCTGAGAGATTTTTCTCCTTTTTTGAGGAGACCAATCTTTAACGTTTTTTGATGTAGTAAATAAAACTGTTACTAAATTGATGTGATACCTTCCCTATATACCCCAGTTGTTGCCCTATTTGCTCTTGTCCTGGCCAGAGTGGGGCTGGCCTTTGCTCCTATTTTCTTCCTGCAGCCCACAAATGTTTCTGGCTTCTTTCCTTTGGGAGGAACCAAGCAATGAATGACTCTTCTTGGTTATCAGTTGCTTCCAACAAGCATCCACACTATTAAATTCAAAGAAGAACTTATATATAAAAGCTCTGGAAAGAAAAAGGAAGTTGTGGTCTGACTGCTTCTATCATGTCATTAATATTAAAATAAAAAAGGAGATGAAACAGTCACCAGCATCAGCACCTGTTGCCTGGGAAACCATTACCAGTTACCAGAAGAAAGGAATTCCTTGGAAACAACAACTTTAGAAGCCAGAAGGAAGTTGCGCAACTGTCAGTGGTGAAGGCACCAGTTCTCATAACACAGCAAGAGGCTAGAGACGTGACCTGAGCAATAACATCTCATCAAGATGTGTCTGAAACCCTTGTTATTACCGCCCCTGGTAACCAGTCAAGACCTCCAGGCTGCAGACAGCCAAACTGTGTAATTACTAGGAATGCTATCACAGGGTATGTTTCTTTTTATGTGGCTTAAAAGTCCTTAAAAAGGATTACGAACCCTATGAAGAGGGTAATTACTATTTTCTCTACTTGACAAACCAGGAAAATGAGATATGGGAACTTTAACAGACATATGCAAAATACTCCATGTTATAATTAAGAGATCAGAGCTCCTACTTGCGGGGTCAAGCTGCTGAATTACTTTATATTTATGTATTATGTAAATTGGATTATTTGTAAAGAACTTTAAAATGAGTCTTGACTCCTGAATTTTCCTTCTGGTTCTGTCACTGGTCTATTTAACAAAATGCACAAGGCGTATGTAAATCAAGCCACACCTGCTTCACACTTAAGATTGCAGCCTTTAATCAGCTGATGACTATGAAGCTTTCTGGATTCCTATGATGAAAAATATTTAATAGCAAATATCATTGCCATTATATATACTTTTATATTTATACAGAAGTATGAACGTCAAGAATTGGGAAGTTTACTCAGGAGTGACAAAGCAGAAGGAAATGGGCAAGGGACTTTACAGAGTTTCTCACTCTGTTGAGATATGGTAAGTGTGGGAGATGTATTTCTGATTTTGCCTGGAAACAAAGCATATCCTACTCCCTACACCTATTGCACTACAAGATTTGAAGCAACATCACTGAACATTCTGCTCTATGAGCACCAAGAGTTTCGGTTACAACACACAGCGAGAAAGATTGATGCTGCTCTAAATTCAGTTACACCTCTGATCACATGATAATGGGCAACTTCTGCTCTCTTTCATTCTATGTAAAGTATATAATATAGGGACTACTGTAATGTATTCCTATCTTCTGTAAGACCATGCCAAATATCTGCCCTTTTGTAATTTGTTTTCTCATCTTTATTAGAAGAACAAAATGAATTTTGAGCCAACACATTTAGGACAGCTGTGAGATAAACTGCTGTCAGATAGTTATAATTCTGAATGTGTGATCCAAAGATCAACAACTTCTTGATGGACAGGCAGAAGTTTTGTACTAGACCTTTTTTGGATCTACCATGTAATTAATCAGGCTGATGCAGTCTATCAGCACCTGTACATGTTATCTTTTGGTGCAGTGAAAAATGTACAGCCCATGGTCTTCGTGGTCTAGAGCTCCAGCACGTTCATGCATCCTGTGACATGAGACCATCTACAGAAACTCCAGGGTCCATGAACTTACATTCCTGTCAGTTTGGGTAGGATTTGTCAAAAAAAAAGCATCCTTCAGCAGATCTAGAAAGAATCACGCATCATCAGAGGCAAGGTAAAACTTGCTACGACATGTGACTGAGATAAGCATAGCATGTGGTTTTTTGCACATCTGACATGCAGAGTCACATTAGCAGATCGCTGAGATGAGTCCCAGGATTTTACAGCATTAGCAAACGATTACTGTAGAAGTAAGCATTGGCTAACATTGGGCTCATGTATGCTTGTGAACTTCTGAACTAGGGCAGTATGGTAGTTCGGTATATCCACAAAGACACACAGAATGACATATAAGGAACTATATACTTGGGGTGATTGTTTCTCACCAGCCAATCATCAACACTAACGTAAAGAGCCACTGTAACGTAAGAAATGATCACCATAACAGCAAGGTTTGTGGTGATGACTCTTATGTCCACAGACAGTCAGGGTAGGAAGCTCTGTACTGATGATGACTCATGAGGAACTGAAAATTTTTTGCTGTGAGTCGGCTTAACAATAACGTAAAAGTAAATATTCTGAAGACCGAGAGAGGCAACAAAAAGATCCTTGATCTCAGGTGAGAGTCTTTGACTGTGATCAGCATCTCAAGGAGGAATTCAAAGCTCTGCAGACAAGGAATTCTTAGCAGAATAAAACATGAAACATCTTTTTGCCAGGTTTTCTGCCCAGTAAGTAATCTGCAATGAAAATGTAAGAACCAGGGGCCTTCCAATACTTGTGGGCAGATGGAGATTTCCTATCAAAAGAGCCTCTAAATGCAGTTGCATTTCCCCTTGTTCTAGGACAAAAGACATGAGCAACTATTGGGTGGCATGCATGTTGGCGAGACAGAAACTCCTGGTGCTGCATGCCCTACTGTTGCCAAAAAATTGGCTCTGCCTCATTTAGCAGGTCATCAGCATCATTCATCAGTATAGCATCATGGAAGGTTATCACTCCTCAGCAACAATACAGAGTTATGAGCAACTGAGTACCTTATCCTGAGGACTCCGCTGCCGAGAAGCATGATCTCTGTCCATGCAGGAGCAGGGATTGAGGTCCCCTCTCAGATGGAACATGTGGCGCAACCACCTACCTGGGGAGCACGATTATCCAAGGTTACACGCAACTTAAAGTCAGAAGAAGCTACAGGAAAACCTGGTGAAAATGAGACTATTCCTGTATCCCACAAAATAAAACCTGCAAATAAAAAATTAAAAGCGCTACAATAATCTCACTGCAGAGAAGCTGAAATCAGCTGTGGACTGAGATGCACTGTGGCTGGAGAATGCTCACCTTCCACGTTTGTGGTATAAGGCAGGCTGAAGTATGGGCATTCGCTGCAGATACGCTGTGGTTAGCACTGACGTCTCCATCCTGAGAGACTGCATGCACGTATAAACAGCCTGTAAATTTGCATTCTCAGAAAAGAATGTCGTGTACTGATACAAACTCCGTTGTGGTAGTTAGTGCAGTCTAAATAGAGAAACGATTTAAACTTTTTCTAAATTAGGGTCTACCATTCATACTGACACAGAAATCAGCCCCAGATCTGGCATAGGTATAGTGGTATAAAAGTACAAACTAAACCAGAGGTAAACATGCTGAAAACTATTTCAGAAATTCAAATAACGTCGTATCAGCAAAAGCATTTTTGCCTCCTTTTATGACTATCAATTGCTCCCACCTGGACTGTTACCAGTGTGCTGGTAAAGCTGTGTTTGCAAAACATTCCCAATGGAGGCAAGAGGATAATGGGGATTTCAAACATAGCTGATCTCAGCTATCTCTCCTGTATCAGCCATCACAAAGGAACCCATTATTAACATTGAAGCCATTACTGATTCGTTAGTTATTATTTCAGCAAGTATATGGTAAATACCTAGACGTTAGAGTGCAGGCTATCATCCAAGCAAAAAAGATATCTCTTCTAAACAGCTAGTACATTAATGACACGAACAAAAAAGCTTATTACAAAAGATTATTGGGGATAAACACTAAAGAAGCACAGAGAGTGAGTGGCACATGTCTAATGAATTCTACTTTTTTATGTTTTATTCCCCTCCCACAGCAAGGGCCGCAGAGGCCAGTGCACCCTCCTGCGCTCTGCTGCCAGCTCCTCGCTTGTCACTAGAGGGCAATGGAGGCTTCAAGCACCAAGGCAGAGAGAGGTTCACTGCAAAGCCTGCAAGTCCTGAGAACTCTCCTTTTTTTTCCTAATTACGTATGAGTCAGCCAGAACTGTCAAATACGAGTATCACCCTTAAATCCTTACATTGCTAAATGGGCTATGCGAGACACTATGGGGAAACAGCGCTTTCTCAGCGGGAAGCTGTGGGAACACAGCTGTCCCTTCCTTCTCTAGCTATGCTCTTTCTATATAACAAATAACCAAACCCTGTTCAGTTTGGCTTTTAGCCCTTGGATGCACGTCTCTAGCTCTCCCCAGCATCTCTTGCAGCGCTTATGCAAAGCAGTGTGAATATGCTGGTTGGGACACAACTACCTTTTGTTGGAAGAGACATGCAATATCCCACGGAGAGAGGCCTTTGCTGCTTCGATGTGGTACACAGCTGGGAAGGAACAGCTGCGCATATAAGATCTAGGTAAATGGTGTGAATCAGATTTTGCTTTCTTTCCAACCACCAGGCACAGACACAATGCAGCTGCTACCTTTTGACTTGCCGCGATGAGGCATGGCTGAGCAATGGGGTGGCGGGAGGGGTATGGGGTTGCATCCTGAATCAAAACGCTCCGGCAGCTGCACGCACCTCAGGTGGAGCCCAGCGCTGTGTCTCAGCCCATGGCACATGAAACATAATGCTGCAGGTGCAGGGGCACCTCTCGCTTCCCCTCCTCTTGCCCTGCCATGCTGTGCTGCAGGGAGACCTCCAAGGGTCTTCCTTCTTTCTTTTTTTCTTTCTTTCCCCAGAAGGTACCTCATGCCAGATTGGCCTGTGGGTCTCACCCTCACACTTTGCCAGTGTAAAAAAACCCTATGAAACAGCGAAATTCTAGAGATTCAATCTCCAGCAAAAGATTGCAAGCCAAAAGACTGAAAGGTCAGTTATGGACTCAGGCAGGTTCATAATAAATCTTAAAAAAAAATAATAAAATTGTAGGAAGAAAAATGATGAGATCATTTGTTCTGAGCTTTCTGTACAGGTGGGACAGGAGAGAGGAGGCTTGATGGGACCTGCTGGCATCTCCACCCACTGTGTGACCTCCCTTGCCCTCCAGCAGCAGCTGGGCTGACGCCAGAGAGCTGCCCACCTGCCCTTTCCAAGAGGGATAAGCAAGGGGTATTTGTTTATTACTATGTAGTTATAATTTTTTTATACTGCAGTCAGGTCCCAGGAGAGTGTGGGACTCTGGCAAAAAGAAGGAAAGAAAAGATCATTGGTTATTTGTGAAATAAGACTTTTGATAACAATTAGAACAGATTAGATTAGAAGCATGGGAAATACTGGACTTGCCATTTTTTCTGTGTTTACTTTTACATGCTTTCTTTTTTTCAAAATACTTTTCCTAAAGTATCATACTGGAACATAAGAATAGGAAAAGAATGGGGTCATATCATGACTGTGTTGTGTACATATATGTATGTTTACACATATATGATTAGGTATATGTTTACACAGTGACTTCTAGTTCACAAGCTTGGCATTTTTCCCCAGTAACCTTCTGCACAAGTGTGGGAAAAGAATGGAGAACTTGTTATCCAAAATATGGTTATTCTAGAGCATTCTGAAGATATTAATATACAGACAATTTAAGTAAAAAAGAAAATCTAGAAAACATTTTTTCTGTAAAAGTACATTTAATGCTGAATAGCGATGGTTTAACTGCTTCTAATTTTAAACCCTCCTCTCATTTTATTTACCCTTTTCTTTATTCAGGGTTAACTGAAATAGGCCTTATAATCCTGCAAAAAACTTTCCTTACAGAAAACATTAATTTTATGCTTGTGAGTAGCACAAACTGATTTCAAATGGGCCAACAATAAACAAATTAAAGCCTGTCCGCAATTTCATGAGTCAAGTTCCGCAGATTTATTCAACAGCCAAAAGTCCCACTGGACCGCAAAAAGAAGAATTGTTGAACAGGACAAACAATTTTTTTTCAGCAAAGATAATGATTAGATCCATTCTTTCCATTAATTTTGTTGGGTTTATGTTGTTTTATAATACCGCAAATGCTTGAAGAGGAGTCACAGATCTAATTTCCATTGTGTGCCAAGACTGTCCAAGATAAGGTAAGATTCAGCTGATAAAATAGATAAAACAGTGAAGAATTGAAGGAATGGAAGGGGATGGTAAGCCAGAAGACTAATTTGATGTCAAATCAGTGAACTTCAAAGTTCAAGCTATCTAGCCTAAGAAGAAAGACATATGAGGCAAATATGTTAAAAAATGAGAATATATGAAAACTTGGAGTACATAACTCAAAGCACAGGGCTTAAAGTAACTTCTATTCCAGTAGTAACCTATTCCAAATTCATGAAAGGTGGCATTTTTGAAGTGGGCTGGTGAATCTACACTGAAATTTCTGTGAACACTTCAGACTTACTTTTTAATTTTACATTAACTTTTTTGCTTTTAACTAAAAAGCTTTACTTCTATTTTTAAATCAATTAAAAAATAAAATAAATTGAATTTAACCATGATGCAAAGCAATTTTAATCCCAGTTCTTGTGCTCCAGCTACCTAATTCTTCTGACAATCAAAATCAGACTTGCCAATTGCAGAGCTCTTGAGGAAACACACACGGAGTGATTAACTAATGACACTAGAGAAAATTATATTGATAGTCACCCCAATCATATGATACCTTTACAAGCAGCCGATCATATGATACTTTTACCAGCAGTTGCAAGTTAGTGCAATCCCAACTAGAAACTACACCAATGACTGCTGTGACATACAGGCATATGGTGCATGTTACATTACATTTGCATAACACGGTACATGAAACTCCCCACGTCCTTCCCAGGACAACCCAGCATAAGGGGAAGCACCCACCTGATGGGGAAAAATGACAGGAAGATGACGTGATATCACAGCGCAGAGCTGGGCCTCACAAAAATATTCTAATGATTAATAAACCCAAAATTAAGCCTGTCAGAATCCACCACTGCTTTCCATAGTCACGCAAAGTTACTAATTTTAAAGAGTTTGTCGTCACAGCTATGGTTTCATGAAGATGAACCTTGGACACACTGTAGACTTCAACCAAAAATGTGTATTTGAATTAAATGAAAGCTTCAGAGTGTGGGCGCTCCAGCTGAGTGACTTCGCTAATTGGGTAGGAATTCTTATCTTGCGAGGATCAATGCTCTATGTTGAGTGCAAAGGCAGCCCCCAGAAAACCACAGTGCAGTACACACAAAATGTGGGCGATGAAGATAGTAAGAGCTCTGTAAGCCAAGAAAAATGATAGTGTCTTTACTATTACAGTTCTGATTAATGTGTGGGAAAAGCAAAATTCAAAATACACCCAAACGTGCACGTCCAGAGACACATGCCAGCTACGCAGTCCTGAGCGAATGGTTGAGGTTAGCAGTGTCACCACCTGGGATACACGTAGGTACCCCTGTTTGTGACAGGCGTGTAGCCTACCAGGCTGTCCTAGATGTCCCACGGAGGCACGGTGCAGTAAGGCATGCCTGAGCATGGCAGGCTGACTGCAAAGGTGCCACCAGGAACTACTGATGCTCCCAGCCGTATGTGCAGAAGAAGCATTATCCAGAACGCTTGTCTACTATCGGGGATGATGGATCCAAAGGTCCTTCAACAGAGCCAAATGCAGCACTTTACAGCTCTCAACTATATGATTGCTGGATCTCAATACCATCTGAAAGAGGATGTGGGCTAGGTCATGTGATACTCCTGGTAGGATTAAATTGTGAGAGTTTGAGCAAAATCTACAGAATAGCTGTGTTCTTGCTGGGAATGATGTTCTCACCAAACGTAGGAGCCAGAAAATTAAACCCACTGAATCTGGATACCTGACAACCTGGAGAAAGACCAGAACTTCTCTACAGATCAGGAAAGAAATGTATGATACAACATATCCAGGTTTCCAACACCAGAGAACAGAAAAATGCTGTGAAAAGGTTGTAGAAGAGTGAAAATTTCCATTGTTTCCCCTCTGTTACCGTCCATTTGCATGATACCAGTTACAAATGAGGGAAGCAAGAAAACTGATAAAAGTATGGCAAAGATCTGATATATCTCTTCAAATGTTAATATATAATTGTAAAAGATATTTTATGAAAAATCTCACAGATGCCATTTAGAAATGAAGACAGCCATTGGCTGGCAATGTTAACATACTGTTCCTCTGAATGGTGTTCAGTATTTTACTGAAACTGATGAACAGCCGCTGAGATATTTTTCAGCATCACTTCTCAGCTTCTTCCATAATCTGCTTGACTACTCAGCAGTCAGATGAAGATTTTTTTCATTCTTTTTAAAATAAAACAATATTAAATCTGAATATACATCAACAGGTTCGGTACTATCATAATAATAGAAGGGAAGGGGCTGAGAGCTAAAAATGAGAGTTCAGGACAGAAACAGAAACCTGAGCCATTGCGGGAAAGGATACCAGATTCGGGCTGTGAGTATAAACTCAGATGAATGACAAATTTAGTTTCAATGGCTTTCCCACGGTAAGTTTAAGTTAGCTGGTTCCAAAGCAGAGGTTAGGCTTATTTGAAATGACACGAGAAGAAATCTGAGAGGAAGAACTGAATCTCCGGTATAGAATTTGCCTCCTTCTCTAGAACAAAAGTTGGAGTTTTTTCCTACATTGGCTACAGTAAACAGTATTACTAAAACCACGGTAGCTTTTACTGGTAGTAAAGAAGGAAACTGAGAGGCAGCGTGTAAAATGTAACATACATTATGGGAAAATGATGACACAGACGAAACTGCACATTCTCCTATTGATGTGAAAGTGCTTATTGGCTTTGCGTTTTTGATTCACCTTTATCTTCTCTCTAGACAAGAACACATGGAAATAGTATGCAAAAATGAGTGATGCTGTCAGAACTTGCTTATGAAACAGAACTGTGTGTCTTTACAATTAATAGGTATTAGAACAGATTTAATTTTGTCTCATTATGTTCTTTCTGACACCTCCCCCCCACCTCAATTTATATCTAGAATAAATTTTTCTATTTGGGCTCCTTTATGTTTTAATGCATCTGCTTTTCTCTGCTTATATTTTTTTAATTGTCCCTTAATTCCTCTTCATGCGAGGCTTCCTATCACTAAAAGGGGAATAAGAATACTTACCTACCTTTGTAAACTGCTTGAAAAGCAGATAGAGTGCTAGGTAACATTATTACTGCTAAATAAAAGCAATTTGCCATGTGTTTCTACTGAGACAGATAAACACTCTGTATTTTTTATTAGATGTAAATCAATAATTTGAGCAAATACTAATGTTGAAGAAATGTTAAATGAAATCTGCAACAGTTTCCTAGTAATTAGACCAGTCACAATGGAGGTTTTGCTTTATTCAATATTTTATAAAGGGCTCTACTAAACACATTTATTAATTAGGCTATAGGGATTCCTCTTTTTTATATTGAATTAGAAAATTCTTGGGAGAGTGTGGTTTCTACAAAGATGAAGCAAGTCGATTTATTAGCCTGGTGTGACAAACGTGGTAAAGTCACTGTGTGCACTTCCTTTTACTTTACTGAAAACCAAACATGTCACAGTCCCCTATTTAGATCACAAAAAGTACAAAAGTGAGATAGAGAAAAGGAACAATTGGTAATGGGGAAATGTTTACAAATCTTACTGTAAAATATGATTTGGACCTCTTTGTATTACAGCTCTCATACACTGTATTAAGATGCAATAAAGATGGAAATAACTTATGTTTTGAGAAGGATGTCAGTTCAATAAAAATGTACAGATTACCAGAACTTGCTGGTTTCATTTCTTGAAGCCCACTGAGAACTTTTCTCCACTCAGAACCGCTACGGAAATGCTCCTGTAAATAAGAAAATCCTGTTGATCGAAAGTAAATAAACACCACAGGCTTGCTTTCTTGTGATTAATCTACCTTGAAGATTTTTCACTGGTCATTTTCCTGCTAATCCCTACAGTGATCTTCCGATCCTTCTTGGTTTGGTGTTTTTTGGGGGTGGGGTATTTTTATTTGTTTGGTTTGCGTTTTTGGTTGGGTTTTGTTTTGTTTTTAATAGAGAAACATAACCAGAAAGTGATCTTGGAACTGATCACAACGTGACCCTTTTATCTTGGCTTCCAGCTGCATGGAGTTAGGACCTTGACCTATGGTGCCTGAGTAACATGCAAAGAGTCTCTGGAACCCTGACCTGTTAGTGAACTATCTGGGTGCTACTGGAGTAAAAATCAATAAAAAAATATTAGCAGGGTGATTTCAGTTTCAGTTTCTCTTCAGTGCAGTGACTCACAGGATTTCTGAAGTAAATGGGTGCAATCCATAATCTTTTGGTATGAAACCTCTTTCAAACAATCCTAGATCATTATTGGCAGATTTAAATGTATTGCCTTAGGTTGATTTGTGATATACACAAAATAAACCCGACAGCCCAAGCTCAATAACTAAGTATCTATGGCTCCAGAGTAACTAAAAAAATTCATTATTACTCTTTGCAGAATGAAGGACTCAACCGAACATACAGATCGATGTACTCTATCGTGTAGGATTCACCAGTATGTTGTATCAGTTTTGTACTGTATTTCCAAAGACTGTACAGCATACACTGCATGTATGTGTCTACACGTGCACACAGGTGTGAATAACAATATATAACTAGCTCCTATGACTGCAATATAATTTCTATTTCTGTACAGTATTTTATAATACCATGTATACAAAGTTTTTACTCTGGAATGTTTCTATGAAAACATTTCTTCATTTAAAAGAATCATAATTAACTTTCAGAGAAAATCTGTATTTATATGGAAATGACATACTGAGGCAATGGGATGTTTTGTACATTGGAACGACCCCCGTGGGCACTTTAGTGTTTATGAAAGCCATCTAAGATGGACAGATCAAGGGGAATACAAACTAACAACCTGTTCTCACAAAGAACCTAAGTTACGGGAACAGAGAACTGGCTGGACCTCCATGCCCAAAGAAGTAACTGATCCCAGAAAAAGGAATAAGAAAAAAACCAAAATGCTGAAAAATAACTGTAAGTGATCTCCCTATGGTTTTTTACCTTGCTTTATGTTTGCTGTTGGTTATGGGAAAGAAGTACTAGGTGTTCCAGCTTTACCACCGACCGGTATTTTTCTGCAATCATCAGCTGCATCTGAGTAAGCAAAGCTATTTTTTAATCACCAGCAATCTTGCGCAGTAAAGCAATCACCTAACTGCAGAGTCATGTACAGCACGGGGAATCACTTCTCTTGATTTGCAACATCATACAAATGGGAAAGGCATACACACAGTATCCTCTACATTTTCAAGAGTCTATGACTAAGTCTCAGTTTCAGACTCTGTCCTTACCCATATCAAAATGTTGTCTGAAATTTTCCTATGGTTGCACTAACATGGTTAAGTCCAAGTTCAGTTTGGTTTCTTTCAGCAGTGAGAAAATTTCACAAAGTCACAAGTACAGCTGTGACAGCCCCTTTCCTGGCTGACACATCAAGGACTGAACTGGGGAGCTCCAGAACAAGAAACGTGATAGCCTTAAGCACTGAACCCTGATAGTTCAAACTGCTGTGTTACCACTTCAGCTTTTTCTTACTTGGCACATAGACTTAAATACTCGCCATGCTTTGTTACACAAATACAACCAAAAACAAAGTTCAGAACAATGCAAACTGAAAGAAATCAAATGCCATGTCCTACAGCTACATCGTACCTCATTTTACCAGTAAGCATCTAGGAAGCGATGTACCTGGTTCATTAAATAGACATTAAATAGACGGACTGTGGTATGTAAATCAGCACAATACAAGAAGAGATACTCAACGTGACTCACAGATTAATATGAAAGTTGAGTGCATCCAAGTAGAGATGTTCCTTACAGAGGCGTGCTAAGGGATCCTGGCATCATTTATGAAAGGATATGCACACTGCAGGATATCACCGCAGACATTCTGACCTCCCAACATAAGTTTACTGATGTTTGACATCTGCTTTTAGAATTTTAAATGGAAAAGCTAGAAGAGCGACAGTGATAAATGATGCTGATCTCTCAGTATATACAGGTTAATCATTTTCAAGTGTATAGCAAATTTTCAACTTTCTCATCTCCCAAACACAGTGCAACACACAGATTTTAAACAAAAAGCAACAGCAGACATGTGGCAAGTAAAATAATCCAAGCTTTTCTTGAGGAAAATAAAATAGAGCAAATGCCATAAGGTTATTTCTGTTACTCTGTGCTATTAGCAGCAGCTCAGATACTGTGATAAGCAAGCTTCTTATAAAGATTTGTGGATTTACTCCAAGTTGGTTCGCTTCCGCACCCTGACCTCCCACTTACCCAGTCTGCTTCTGTGTTAGCATACTCATGGGTGTCTTTTGGGGATAAAATAACTACATCTTTCAGAGCATAGTTCAGGGAACTATTGCTCAATGGTCACACAATATGCACATGACTCTGCTAATGTTTTACCTCTTCTAGTAGCCTTGCTAGCAGCTTCCTATAAAGGAGGAGTGTGCTGAAAGGAGGAGTTATATGCTCAAAACCATGTGCCAGGGCATGTGCTATGTGCCTCAGGCTATAAACGCAGAAATCTGGAGGACAGAAAGCAATACTTTCATTATTTTGGATACCTTAACAAAACAAACAATGCCTCACCCTCACCTCAGGGCTGTAGGACAAGCTCTGAATCCAGCGTCTTAATACGGTCCCGTTCTTAATATGTGTAGAGCCCTTCCAACATTAGGGAGCTGTAAAAGTCTCTGTCTCATTTATCCTAGTCCACTACCAGGAGGTGGCCTGCTAACTCAGTGCTGTGGGTGTCAGGGAATGGCAAGAGCGGGCTGCTGCACAAGGGAAGGCGACCCGGGAACCAAGGGGGTCAGCACAGCAGGCAGGGGCAGCATCCTTACGCATGGAAGCCGAGGTCCTGCAGGAACCAAGGCAGGAGCACAGAGCAGCTCCCCCGGCAGAAGCCAGGGCCAGCCAACAGTCAGGTGTTCACCAGATGAGTCCCTGGCAAGGCAAGCCGGGGTCAGTGAGGAAGGGTCAGGATCAGCAAGGTCCATGGCTGGTGTACCAGGCATCCCTACAGCGCTGCTCAGGCAGGGACCAAGGCTGGTGGCCTCAGCTTAGAAGCAGCTCCTGCTGCAGAGCTGTTGGTCCACCCATCCCTCGAACAGCAGGTTACATATGCAATACTGACTGAAATCAAGAAAGTCAAAAGGTCCATGCATAAAACTGGGGACATGAACCAAAGATTGGCTGTGTACACGTACAGTTTTTAAGCTATTTCAGTTTTGTATGATCCATCCAATGCCTGGATGTTGCACCACGTGGCCCTGGGAGGTAGGGCAATCTGCCAGCCTGATTTCACACATGAAAGATGTGTGAGGAGGGCCTCAACCCCCTTTTTTATGACCCCCATCACTATAAGCCTCCACAGTGTTTCTGGGTGGTTTTCTCTACTTGAGCGAAGGAGAAAAAATACGTAAAAACAGCCTTTTTGAACGGTTTGCTCTATGTAAGTGGCAGGATTGCTTCTGCATATTAACCAACCACATCACACTTAGGATCACCACCAGCCAAGAGTACATATTTGCATCAAACACAAGTGGTGCCGGTATTTCCCAGTTTGCTTCCATACCAGTTGCTACACGCACATGTTTTCCCATCTTATCTTCTGCAAGAATCAAATAACATCGTTATTACTTTCAAAACAGTGATGCACATGTCGGGAAAATGAAGTACATCTCTCATGCAGATTTGCCATAAATGGCAGACATTTATTCAAATTACTCAGCATCAACCTTCTGAAGTAACAGTAATAATACACTTTTGCTACTCCCCATCATATGGAGCATGCTAGACTTTGAGAAAGGTATCAGTTCCCCATTCTACCACTTCGCTCCACCACTTCTCATAATGTATTTAGATAAACCTATCCACTCTATGGACAAGCCAAGAGAGGCATAGCCACTGCAAGGCTGACTCAGAGGGCTGGGGAGAATTCTGGACATTACCCATTTCCACACATGGGGAAGCTCTGTACACAAGGTAAGAAGCAGAGTGATACAGAGAGGCCGGCAGGACCCTTTCCTGCCACCTGCCCTCATGGATCCTGAAGACTCCAGGTTTCTTTTTAAGACTAAGACCATAGCAAGACAGACATGGATCAAATCAGCATCAGGCTTCCTCCTCTGGTAAAGGTCACAGCATTTGCATGCTAGTAAAGAACAGCCCATGAAATTCCAGGCAGTCCCCGCAGCACCGCAGGATAGACCAGTTCCATACTGAAACAGCAGTGTGGGGTTCACAAGCTGCACAACAAGCAGAGACAGCACTTCACTGCTCCCCACAACAGTATCTCTTCTTTCCAACAGGGCACCTGAAGGAGCACAAGACTCTCAAACTGCTCCCCACATAGAACAGCCAGGAAAGCCCTTTTATCACAGTGGTTCTCACACAATGCACACAAAGGTCAGTTTCTCAACTCCGTTTGCCTCTGCCCAAGCTTCTTAGATCCCTCTTCTGCAATCCCACATATAGGCTGCTGCAGGAATAAATACATAGGGATCACCCTGGAGATAACACCTTGAATGTCACGTGGTCTGTCAAAAAAGCTACAGGTATCATGGCTCCCATGTGCCAAAACCAGACTGTAGTTGTTATGGAGGTACGCTGGTAAATTTTGAAGGTGCTGCTCTGGCAGAGACTGGTCCCATTTGGCTTATATTGCTCTGCAGGAAATGTACTTCTGAGAATTTTGCTGAGGTTGGAAATGTTATCAATGAAGATGGGAAAAGAAGAGACTGGAAAATGTTTTTCAAGTATAATCTTCTAGTATAGATTGACATTAATCCATGAGTGAACCTGGGAAAGAAACAATGTTTGTTTTCTGACTATTCTAAACACCATTTTTTCTAATAGCAGTAGTCATAAATGTATTCTGATCCTATTATTATCAGACATTACATCTATAAAATTACCTATGTATTTGTATTCTTTTCCAAGGTCTTTGAGTGTTTTGGAGCTCATGCATTTTATGCTTCTTCAGGTCATAGTCTTTTGATGTTATATGCAACTTTGAACAAATCTCTTGATATCTCTCTGCTTCAGGTTTCCTCATTCCAAAATAGAGAAAAAAATCCTTGCCTGCTCCTATTAAATGAAAATTGCCAGAGCCATGTAAATGCTACAAAATATTGGTATCCTCCCCAACCTCTTTTTTGGAGTAACACGTTGCCATCTACTTCTTGTACTGGGTCTGGCTGGGATGGAGCTAATTTTCTTCACAGCAGCCCATATGATGCTGTGTTTTAGATCTGTGACCAAGAGTGCTGATAACAGACCAGTGTGTTCAGTTATTGCTGAACAGTGCTTGCACAGCATCAAGGCCTTCCTTGCGTTGCATTCTGCACCCCCAGGGAGTAGGCAGGGGGTGGGCAGGAGGTTGGGAGGTGACACAGCTAGGACAGCTGACCCAAACTGACCAAAGAGATATTCCATACCATACATCATCATGCTCAGGAATAAAACCGGGGGTGGGTGGCGTGTTGAAAGTAGCCATTGCTCAGAGGCTGGCTGGCCATCGGCCTGCTGGTGGGAAGTGGTGAGTGATCACTTTGGCATCACTAGTTTGGTTTCTTCTTCTTTTTGGTTTTTTTCTTCTTCCCTTATTAAACTGTCCTTACCTCGGCCCACAAGTTTTTCCTGCATTTGCCCTTCCGATTCTCTCCCCCATCCTGCTGGGGGGTGGAGTGAGTGACTGTCTGGGTGGGGGCTTACCTGCCACTGGGGTCAACCCACCATGCTCCTCCACTACCTCTGAAAACCAGTAATGCCCAAAGCACAGTTTTCTCCTCAATTGCTAATCAATCATTTGGCTACTCTCATTATCACCCAAGTGAACTCCTTCACTCTACTTCCTTTAAGTTTACAAGAAACCTATAATTTTGCCTACAGGAAAGAACCATGAACCAAGAGTCGGATTAATTATCTGGCAAATTCATAGCTTTTCTTTCATTCTGAGACACTTCCTGGATAGCTCACAGGAAATAAGAGATGGGGGAGATTATGTTTCATTTTTTAAAGCTGATGGGTCAGCTAATGGCAATCACCATCGTTTCAGAAATCAGATAGTAAAAACTACTACAAGAAGTTGTTTTATCTATAAGTCACAGCAGTGGTGGTGCAAATGTGATGGTTTACAGACATAATAGAAGCAAAGTTTGTAGGGAGTGAGACCAACTAATCTGAGGAAGTAGAGATGGTCTCAAAAGGTCTTTGTTTTTTTCCAGCTATATCAGAGGATCTAACAAAAACACTTTCTCTCCTTCCAAGCCATACCTCTCTTATAACAACATCTTTAAGTTTGTTAAAAAGGTGTAATTGCAATAAATAGAAGATTATGACAATATTTCAACCAGCCCTCAGAGAAACAGGAATATTTTCTAAGTCGGTTACATGAAAACCATGACTTTGGCGGAAATCCTTAAAGTTCAAAACCAGTGTTTCTGAAACTAGTCCTTTTAAAGGTGTCTATGTATCTGCACACACTTGAACAGGAATGGGACAATTATACTAAATACGGCTTACTTAACAGTAGCTCCCAAAGAAGCCAGTATGTAGAGTATTCCAGTGCAGAGATAATTTATTATTTTGTTTATGCAAGGCCTAACATAATTAACTTTCTCACAGCTGACTTCTAAGCATTTCAGTCATAAGCAGATAAGCACATCAATAAAAAGTCATATGGGTCAGATACTGATATCATTCTGTTAACCAGTTTTAAGTCAAAACTTCAAGATTTTGTCGAAAAATTAAGTAAGGATAAGTGAAAACTGAGTATGATCTTCATTCCACGGACCAAATAATTAACATTCTGCAACCTTTTTTCCTTTAAACCACCTACAACAATAAGTCACTATTATCATTAGTGCAAGGTTCAAATGGCAAAGAAACTAAGACATTACAAGACTTACTCAAAGTCAAGCAGTAAACTCATGGAAAGAGACACTAGAAATCAGTATCCATCAATTCCCAAATTATATTCTCAAACTCACTCAATTAGATAGTGACCTCTCTATTTGTTCAGTTAAATATACTAGCAGTTCTCATCAGAAACTTCAATGAAAACCATACATCTCAGATTCCCTGTGGTCCTTCCTCTACAGCTTAGGGCAAAAAGACAGTATAATAGTTTTGCCAAACAGCCACCCTTCTGCCCCAAAATGTACATTAACCCAGCCACAATTGTAACATACTGCATAAATATAATATAATTAAATGGAGAAAGCATTTCAATTAGAGCCAAAAAGATTTATTCCTGTTGAAACAGGCATATTTCACTGTATCACAAGTGTAAGTTCCTGTTCCACTTTGTGATATCTCAAATTTAGCCATGAACAATAGCTGCTGTGGCTTTTTTCCAGGAATTATCACTTTCAAGAAATATGTTATTTTTTCTTATGGTTTCCTGATTTAATCTTTTATAATCCACACATATCTGCATGTCTACATTAGACTCATTTACTGTGCTAAGGCTGAACAGATACTGGTACACAGACTCCTCAGAAATACTATTTTTTCACGTTCCATGAGTTTTGAGAGCTAAAAGCATCAAAATGCTTGTCTACTTCAAGTGTGATGGACAACTCTCCTATGACTAAGAATATGCTTACTCTTGCTTATGACAAAAATACATGCAAACAAGAGCTGAAGTTTTCAGCCATTAGTATCTACATGGCATTATTGATTCACTTCAGTCTACAAAAGACTACATTAATGACTTGAATTTAAAACTCTGCTGAAAACTGCTTTTCCCTGTCCTACCAGGATGATTGATGGATTTTCTGCTTTACAGATGGAAGAACAGAGGAACATTACCATGCCGTTTCTTGCCTCTCAACCGGACACTAATCAGAATTTTGGTAAATGTTGTTATTTATGTGGAAATGGCATGGTGTGTGGGAGGGGAGTGAATGGTCTGGCAAGGACACTTCCACTTTCTGGTTCTATTTACTTAATTCCTCCCAATCCTTCTTCAACATTCTAGTTCTGAAAACTATTTCACCACCTAGTACCAAGGACATGCTAAGAAGCCTCCAATATTTATTTTTTCCTGATTTATATATAGAATTTCTACTCAACTACGATTTCTTTTTAGGTTCCTGATAGTCTTAGGAAATAACCTTTCTGAATTACCCTTTTAAAACAAATATTTTGAATAAAACATTTAAATCGAGTGTTTCGCTAGTCAAAATCTGTTTTGCTTCCTAGGTCAGAAAAGCTAAAGATCAGAACTGTGTAAACTGATTTTGTTCTAGTTAGAATGAGTGGTCTGGACCAGAGACACCATGGAGCCTCCATTAGAAAGCTTCATTACACAACATTAATGTATAAAACAAATCTACAAACAATTAGGTTTTCACCTGAAACCTTTTGTTTCCACTCTTGCAACTGAATGCCTGGCATTTAGTCATACCTAATAATTTTATTTTTTCCCTACAGTTTAGCTTTAAAAATGCCTGGCCTTTGAGGAAAGGTGAATAACAGAAACCAGAAAACTCACAACACTCTATATTAATCAAAGCAGAAAATTCAATTGGTACATATAGAATCCCCAAGGAATCTGTAATACGGATCATGTGTTAAGAATGTCATAGTTGGGGAGTGTTTCCTGCAACCCAAAAAAGGTTTGTCTGGAGTTTCAGGAAAAAATATCCTATGACAAATACAAGCTAGCCTACCCTGCCCTGCCCACCAGGAATAAACAGACATGGGCAAATTGCTAAGTTTTATAAACTACAAGCTCAAAGAAGTAACTTGCTTCTAAGTAAGAGTGGTAGCTGTAGTGGTCTAAGCCTGCAAGTATGAAAACTGTCTCCAGTTGTTGATAACTTATGTTCAACAACAGAGAGCTTTTTACATTCCTGTAAATAAAATTACAGCTCAAAAATTAGTTATGTCATGACAGAGTTTCCTAAAGGACCCAGCATGCTCCTTGAACTTCTCAGATGAAGAGACAGCATCAGCAACAGAAATAAATTCCAGTTTGCAAGGATAGATCCAGTGAACTGGTACTATTGTGCCATGGGCAAACAAAAGAGAAACTGCAAAAAGCAAAATATCTAGAAGAAACTAAAGCAGGGCCTGAAACAGCTAAACACACCTCAGGGGAAATATCCAATACACGACCAGTAAGCCTGCACAGAAAGGTGAATTGCAGCAAAGATCTAAAGGCATAACAGAAGCCTGTTGCCTGGATATAGACCTGAACTGACCAAAACATTTGTGAGAGATGCATACATACAAATGTATATCCTGCTTATCTACCAACACCTATAAAGATGAGACTGAACCATCTCAGTCCAAACAAACATAAAAGAAACATTTCTTAGACAGAAGCAAGAGGACTGCTTTGGATCTGACCAATATCATGGCTCTTCATTCTGGTTATTTCAGCCTTAGTGTGGTTTAGAACACAGCTCCTGGGACTCTGCCCTAAGCATCAAAACACTTTTGGTTTTGACATCCTCCAAAGTCCAAACTGTGCAAAAACATGTGGGGAAAAGCTTACATTAGAAATAAATAAAACCATGCTATCACTCTTAGCTACAGGAAATATTTTTATGTGTTTATACAGAAAACAAGACTGCAAGAGGAATGTTGTGATCCAAACCAGAGCCTCAACACAGAGAGATGGCTACATACGTACGTCATAGCAATGAGTTCACCCAGTTTTGGGAATCCTGAATGCCCTCGAGCTAACCTCTCAATAAGTTTGCCATTCCAACTGTAAAATATATAGAACATTAAATTATCAGAAAGTCTAATATAGTAATGTATATAAAGGATGTTTACCCCTTCCAATGTAAGAAGTGTAAACATGACTGCAGCTTATAATTACTGTTAATCTATGAGTCACAGAAGCATAAACATTCTATTTGCTCAGCATGAAAATCAGATTCTCAGATGCATGTAGAGCTCTCAGGCGGGCATCTTTTGTAGCAGTGAGTATATCAGATGATTTCACTGGGGAAAATAAACTGTTATGTGTTTATATTTCCTTTTGCACTGCACAATCAACAGCAAAGGAAACGTGAACTGCTATTGATTTTTTCAGCCTACAGTAGCAAGAGGATCAGTTACTAATTTCTAATCAGTTCTGCTTAGGTAAAACAGTTCAAGGCAACAGAACACTGTGTCATTAGGTCATGACTTACTCTCCAGGACAATTAGTGGCGACTTAAGACAATGGGGAAAAACACAGCTTGATTGGCTGAACAACGTCTGGAGTTCACAAGGAAAAAATACAGTTTCTTGCACATTGAACATACGTCACTATTTGGAAAATGACAGCCCCCCCCAATACGTTTTATAGTCTTGCCCACACAGAATGACACTTTTAAATATAGAGACTCACTCTTACATTATTTGCACTAATGTTACAGAGATATAACTACGATGTTCAGAGGAATTATTCTTACCAACTCATGTTTTAAAATGAATTTTTAAATATATCTACATCTACGGACACTTAATCTAATGTAACTATACTGTTCATCTTTCCGTCTTCCTGGTTTCCTAGGATCTGCTTCATCTCCTTTTTGTTTCTAGGCAGCATCTAATCACTTTTGTTCATACACTGTATGACACATCTCACACATTATAATAGTTAGTCGTGATGTGCATAGAATTTACTTATTCAAAATAACTTTGTTAAGATTTCTTTAACAAAATCTAATTTGAGGTTAATTTTTTCTCACGTGGCTTTAATATCTTGTTACGTCCTATACTGAGAAAGAGTTAAAGTGAACTTTGTGTTTCAAATTGAGACCAGTAAGGTACAGAAAATAAAAAGTTTTTTCCTCACATAAAGTAGTGCAGAGCATACCTGTTGTTCACACAATGATTTGCTGACCAGAATTACTATATTTAATAAGCCTTAATTTGATTGTCTAAAACCAAAAAAGGGCAAACACGCCGCCCCAGAGACCAGCTGCTTTATCAGCAAATCAGCACAGGAGAGGCAATCCAGGAAAAGCCAGGTACACTAAGAAACACGTCTTACGATGTGACTCATTCTTTTGTAGCAGCTTCCCTTACCGAATTCCCAGGAATTCCTCCGTATTTCAGAACTGACAAAAGGCAACAGTCATCTAAGGGCATTCCCGAGAACATATGGGATCAGTTTCTTACTCAAGACTTACGCAGGGCAAATTTCCCTTAAGTCAGTGGTGTTTTCCTCGGGGGAGTGCTAGCTTTATCCAAAGCACTATTAATGCCAAATTTTCAGTAATCAGATGCAATGCTTGATTTTAATACACTGATACAATACCACAAATACAACTGTATTATAAAGTATTTTGTTTGATAGCTAACTAAATTCCCTGATGTTTGGTCTAAGGACATCACTGTGCCATCTGTAGATGTGGGATTTCTGAGTTTCCTTGCAGTTTGCTATTCAAACTGGCAGGGAACCAAAGAGATTTCTCCATTATTAGGCCTTCATTACATGTTTCTACAAAATATTTGACAGTCAGCAAAAGCAATCTTGCTCCAAATTTTTCACTTAGCTCTAGCTGTAGCACAATGATGCTGAAAATGTAAAATGAAGTCTATGTAGTTTTTTCACATTTTCTACTAATGTATATGAAAACTATAAAGCACGGGTATTTTAATGCAGGAACTTTACTTTCTTCATAGCAAAAACAGCAGCTTAATGTTGTGGGATATAACTCTGTAGAAGTAAAAAGCCAAAACCCATTTCCCCTCAACTTTCACAGATTCTTCACTGTCCTTAATCATGGGGTGTTTATGTTATTTATAAGATGAAATAAGAAATAAATCACAGACCAGTACTTTAGGCAAGTGTTTTACCCTTTTCTGTCACACAGGTTTTCTACACATAAAATTCAATTATATTTTTAGAAATAGCTAAGATAACGGACTATTTTGAATGTATTACTCCCAGCCTTTTGAATAACCCTTTCTAGCATAATTAAGGTGACAAAATAACAACTTTTCACCTTGAAAAAGCTGAACTGAATCATAGGATAATTCATCTTGGGATGCACCTCAGGAGGTCTCTAGCCCAAACTCCTGCTCAAAGCAGTTCCAATGTTTGATTACCCTTACCGGGAAATAGGTTTTTTTATGTTTGACTGCAACCTCTCTTGTTCCAACTCACGCCCTTGTCTTCATGAAAGGCTGAAATGTTGTATCTCGCATTTCATATGCACCAGTATCATAAGGCTTCCGATCCATCACCAGTGGAACTGAGCATCTTAACTCTGAAGTTCAGAATCTTCTCCTTTCATCATGTTCTGATTCCTGTAAATTCTTCCACACAAATTCTTCATTGGTGTCTTTTTATCTTGATACCTATGTGTTGCTAAGGTGCTAACACAGGAGGCCACTCTCTATCACACTGACTAAAGTTGTCTCTTTTTGCCGCCTCTACCACTTGCATGCAGTGATTTTCACTTGCTCTGTAATTAACCAGATGTGCTTTTTGGTCCAGGAACATCTGTGATTGTGCTGAGCCCTGTGCAATAAGGCTGTGTGCACATATAGAACTCCATGTTGTATTCATTATTATATATGTGAATATATACGCACAATAAACATTATTACAAATAATAATCAAATGTAACCTCAGCTTTATTTTTGTACTGGTTTAAGGATTTTTCCTCCCAAGCTGTCCTACCAGTATGATAATGTGGACATAACTAAACCAATCCAAAAAATACTTTACCTCAGTCCAGCTTACCACACTCCCCTCCCCCTATGAGAAACACTGCACAAACATAACCCCTCTAATAGCTATATCTTTGGTTAACAGGTTCCATCTCTACACTGCTAATAAAAAAGTTATCCACCACAGGGATGGCCGATAGGTGCCTGTTTGCTCAGTGTCAGGCAGCTGCCTTTACCCTCATCAATTCTATCTCTGTGTACAATCCTGAGGGTATAAACGCAAGCCGACGACATGAATTTTGATGACAGGAAGGTTTCGGTCCCATTGAAGTCTTTGCTAAGCAACCTTCTCCTTAAAATCTGCAAAGGCGGGCAGCCTTTGCGGAGAGGTGTGATGTTCTGCCCGGGCCCAAAGCCGTCCTGTGAATACCGATGCGGCCCCAACACACCATATGGGATTTTTGGGCATTTCTCCACCGTTGGCACTGGCGAAGGCCCAGCGCGGACCCTGCTGCTGCATCCGCTGGGCCGCCCACCGACTCAGGCTGAGGACCGGGCGGCGCTAGCCGGGCCGCGGGCGGGGCGCCGCGCCCCCCAGCCGTGCCCTCCATCCCCGGCCCGGCCCACCGCCGGGGCCGCTCGGGGAGGCGGAGCTGGGGGAGCGGCCCTGCCCGGCCGCGGGGGTCGCCGCCGGGAGGGAAAGTCCCCTTCCGTACCGGGAAATTCCCGCAGCGGCTCCGGCTTGGCACACCGCGCTGCGGGGCTTTCGCAACGCGGGGCCAGCCCCGTCCTCCCGCCACTCGAAGCACCCTCGCTGCGCCCCTTCTCCCCCCTGCTCAGCGGCCTCTCGCCGGTCCCACCTTCACCATGACCCCCTACGGCCTCCCTCGGTCTGGAGCCCCCTCAGCGGGCCCCCGTCCTCCCCGGACCCAGCTTCCCCTCGGCGGCCCCTCCTTCAGCAGTCGTTCCCCCTCGTTCACCTCAGCCCCCTCCCCTCAGCGGCCCCTCCTTCAGCCCGGACTTGCCCCGTCCCCTCAGCAGCCCCCCGGGCCCCCTTTCTGGTTTCAGCCCCTTCCCGCGTCGTGCCCCCCGGTCCCCCTTCCCCGCAGGCCTCGGCTGCCTTTTCCTCCTCTTCACCCCTGGCCGGGGTTCCCCGGCCGGCCTTGCCCCCGGGGCCGCCTCCTGCGGCGCGGGGTTCCCCCCCTTCCGCAGAGGCGGAGCGGCGGCCCGGCCCGCCTCGCGCCTTCGGAAAGCGGCGGGGAAGGGGAAGGGCAGCAGGCGGGTCCTGCCAGCCCTTAAAGAAAAGCGGCCATCCTCCTTCCCCGGGGGGGGAGGCGGAAGAGCGAAGCAGCAGCCACCGCAGCACCGGCGCTGCCTGGCTCCCCTCTGCGGGTTTATATGCACCTGGCCGGATTACTGCTCTCCTTGGAGAAGAAAGAGAAGGGGCAGCAGCGCGACGGCGGCTCACCTTCCCCGGCCATGTGCTCGGTAAGCGAGGGCAGCGGCGCGGAGCCCTTGGTGGCCCGCTTCAAGCAGGTAGAGGAGACGCTGGAGAAGCTGCACCGGGAGAACAGGAGCCTGAAGAACAAAGTGCCTCGGTACAACGCGCTCTGCACCTTGTACCACGAGTCCGCGCAGCAGCTGAAGCACCTCCAGCTCCAGCTGGCCGCCAAGGAGGCCACCATCCATGACCTGCGCGCCAGCCTGGCCCGGCACCAGCAGCCGCCGCCGGCGGGCGGCGAGGCGGGGGCGGTGGGCGCGGAGCCGGAGCCGGCCCGCTCGCTCGTGGAGAGCCTGCTGGAGCAGCTGGGGCAGGCCAGGGAGCAGCTGAGGGACAGCCAGCGACTCTCGGCGCGGAAAATTGAAGCTCTGAGCCAGGTAAAAACCGCGGCTGCCCCGGCGATGGCGCTGGCGGGCGGGCGCCGGGCCTCTCCCTGAGCCGCGAGGGTACCTCAGGAGCGCCCACCCCGGCAGCGCTCTTCCCGCCTTCCTCTCTAGAAGAAGAAAAAGAAAGGGAAAAAAAAAAAAAAAAAAAAAAAAAAAAAAGAGTAATTTGAGCTTAGTAAGGCCCAGCGGTGGTGGTCTGGAAAGGAGGATGCAGACGTTTGGCATGCAGGCGTTTATGGGAGCGGATCGGGGGCGACACCTTGGTGTAAGGTGACTTTTGGGGCGGGTGGCCCCGCAAGCTGGTGGTGGCAGAGCCCGGACAAGAGAGGCAAATGTTTTTGACCCCCCGCAAGGCGATGCTGGTGCGTTTGACAGGTCTTGTTCTATGGGCTGCGCGCCCAGAGCGGGACTCTGCCCAAAGCCGCTCAGCCGTCCCTATCCAACAGCGCTTCCCGCTGCCTTTAAGGCCCAGAAGCTAAACCATAAAATCCTAAACCAAAAACTTAGCGCGGCATTATACATCTTCGTGCAGCTACTTCGGCAAGGAGAAGGAAAAAATAGTAAACCCCACTAAATTTGGAAGTTCCATATTACTTACTGAAGACCTTCCTCTTTACCAGATGCAACAGTTTTGTTCTGTGAGATAAACAACTGATGCCACCACTTTTTCTATTAAATTGTTGGGTGGTTTTTTTTAATGGAAAATGGATTTTTGTATTGACATTAAGGCAGCACATCAATACTTCAAGAAGTAACTGGCAAGTCTGGATTGTGAGGAGATAGGTTAGGGAAATTGGTATCTTCTATGACAGAAAAAGAAGTCTCAAGACTGCATACCCTCCCATCCACCACAAGTGCTGTTTTTGTTACTGTCATTAAGACTTTCCCATGTTCATTCTGAAATACTTTAAGAATTTTAAAGCATTTCTTTCTATATGAAGCTGCATAAAGGAATTTCCAAACCGAGAAGCAGTACTTAAAATTGAAACAAGTATTTTTGTCATAAGTAGTCTCTTGACCTAATGCTTATACAAAACATTTTCCATATATGACACTCACCTAAAATGCATTTAAATAAGTTCAAGTCTGGAAATTTGTAATAAGAGATGATCTTACTGACACTTTGCAGACAGATGACAAACCTGTGGTATCTGAATATATTTTGAAGTTTGATGCTGAATGTCTTTATAGCAAAGCAGAAATTTAGCATGATGCTAAAGAATTTAAACCTCAGTAATAAGAACAAGTGCTATTTCTATAAGTTAGACATTCATTTTATTCTTTTTAGAAATAAATATTTTATGCCAAATCAGAAACACTGAAATCTTTGTCACTAAAAATAATAACAAAAAAAGACATTTTGTGAAGTCAGAGACCTACATGCTGGCAAAGAAGAGTGCTCCCCATGATTTACAGCTCCACAGTCACTCTGGAAGAACTGGAAGGGTAGAGTCAAGCTTCTGCATGTCTCATGGTCTACGCTGGCATCCAGGGCATCGTTGATTCTGGTGAAACAGTGCTGCAGAGGTTTCTGTTACCAGCATCTGCTACTTTTTGAGGATATCAAGCACAGGCTGTTTTTGACAAAGTCAGGACTGGTGTACTTCAGATGCATGGTACTACAGAGTGGTTTACCCCAGTAAGCAAGCAAACTTCTTCCTTCTCAAAACACCTGTAGAGACAATTAACTTAATGCAGTGCAGGTGGTCCCACAGAGCACAGAGTAATTCAACAAGAATGTGTGGCAACAAGATACAGAGTTGTTTTGTAAGAGTGTGTCAGAACCCAGCACATACCTTGGAGAGACAGCTATGGCCAAAATAGAGTCATTGCTGCCACAGGGACTTCATTTTCTGTTTGCATGTCCTTACGGCTCATCCTTTCCTAAGTGGGAAAGTTGCTGTGTATGCTCCTTCTGCTTTTGCCTTGTGACAGTGCCAAGCAATGGATACACTTCACTGTTTTTTGATAAGACGACTTTCCAGTTCCATTTTTTTTTTTCTTTGAGGAAAATGTCTACTGTCTGGTAATTTAGAATGCAGGACCAACAAGCATTTCTCAGTCTCCATAGTTATTCCTTTTAAATGACTTTGTTTCTTGTAAGTACCATCTTCAGTTTGTTGCTGCTGTATATCTTTTCATAAAATCTTCCTGAACTTTTTGCTTGTGATTTCTTCATTCTGCTGACTAGGAAGTGCTTGTGTAGCTGTCTGAACAGTTCTTGATTTTGATTCAGTGATCTGTCAGTTCAAAGGTCCAGTGATTATATAGAAATGAATTGGATTTATTTTACTTTTTAAGCATTTTGCAGTGAGTATAGGAGCAATATGGAATTACTGCAATATAGAATTAATTCTTAGACATATTTTGGCTTTTGAGTTCACTTTGCTTTTAAATAACTTCCTCTCCCCCTTATGTTTAGGAAGTACAGAAGTTGAATCAGCAACTAGAGGAGAAAAATGGAGAGATACAGCAGATGATAAATCAGCCTCCATATGAAAAGGAGAGAGAAATCTTACGACTTCAGAAGAGCTTGGCAGAGAAAGAGAAGGCTCAGGCCACCAGTGATGTTTTGTGCCGTTCACTTACTGATGAAACTCACCAACTTCAACGAAAATTAGCATCCACAGCAGAAATGTGTCAACATCTGGCAAGATGTCTAGAAGAGAAGCAAAGAAAAGAGAAGGGGAATTCAGATGACCAGATACCTACCGAAAGATCTAATCAGGTATTCTTACTGCTACTATGTTTCATTAAAGTCTTAATAGCTTCTGAGGTGTTAATTACAATATGATAGTTGTAACTGGGGAGTGCTGAGAAACATCCCTTTAAATAGTTTCATGTAGGGTTAAAAGATTACCATGACAAGCTCTAAACAATTCTGAGTACCAAAAACTGGCAACTGCTTCCATCCTAAATCACTTGCATTTTGGCCATCGGACTTATCAGAGGCTTTTTTTTGGAGAGGAGAGGATCTTAACAGCTCCCTTTCAACCTCAGCAATTCCATGATTACAATTCTTCCCTGCACATACAGGAGACAGTACCTTCTTTATACTGCAGCATGCTTCTGTGCATCACTAGATGGTGCTGTGCTTTTGAAGGTGATATCTGCTAATTACTTGTTTAAGAATCTAAAACACAAAACAAAGTCGAGATTATTTTAAAGTAGTATTTATGTCAAGAACGCTATAGCACGTGGTCTTCTCAGATCAGGATTTGGCTTTGCACACGTAGTACAGACTTTCAGAAAGTTCGCTAGGGAAGAATGAGTCGAGGTGTCTTACCTTTTTTTTTTTTTTTTTTTTCCTCTGGGGTTCCCCCCTGTCCCCCCAGTGAGAGGCAATGTTTCTCTCCAGCAGCAGTGTTTAGAAAAATTGCTTCATGATAGGAAGGTGGCAGAAATGCTGCTGAGGGGTACAAAGAAACACCTGGATTTTGGCATACTTTGCTAATGGCTGTGTGGCTTTGCCACGTTATCACCTTAGCTGAAGCTTTTCAGCGAAGGGTAGCAGTAGATCGTGTTGTTCTGTTGTTCCAGAAGTCACGATGGTTCAGAGTCATTAGGTAATTCATCATAATGTCATAATGAAATAACATTAGAGGTGCTGCCTCCAGCAACAGATCAGAGTATTGAGTAGGATGCTACAGCTGATTCTCAAAAAAAAAGAATAATTCTGTCTCATGCTCTTACTGCTACATAGTGGTAATGCTGTGTTTCACATGACCACTGATCTATGCTTTTATGGTAAACTCTATACATGCTCACTTCTACTTTGTAAAACATGGAGCATTTCCAAAGAAAAAAACTTATTCACATTGAAGTTACCTGTAAGAAATTGTTAGAGGTAGACTAGATATAAGAAAAAAGGACTTAAGGGACTTGAAGCATTCAGCGTTATCATATTTTACATGTAATTGATAGACGGGAAGCTTGATTGACTTTGATATATGTAATAAGTAGCTAACCTTGTACAGTGGGGACTTCCCTGTTTGAAGAAGAGAAATTTCAGATTCAATTACTAGCTGATTCTAGGGAATTTTGTACAAAAGTGTTCTGTATTACTCACGTACACTGGGGTTTTTTTAAGCAGATGTCACAACTGTAAAAAAAAAAAAAAAAAAAAAAAAAAGGTATCATTTTAGTCAATTAGTTAGCAAGTAGGGTTTTTTTTCCCCTCAGTAATTTCTTCCTAGTACTGGCCAAAATTGACAGTAATAACAAAGCAAGATGAAGGCCTGTCTGTGTCTTTGTCATGCATTCCCCCACTCCAAACAAGTAGTTTCCAAGGAGTTAAGCTCTGTTGTCATCAGTGTAGAGCCTCATGCATGTAAAATGAGTATTTTTCTTGTTACCTTTAGTAGGCTCAGAATTTGGTAAAACAGATACGTTTTTATGACATCACACAGATCTATTTAAAAGCAATACCAAGGTGGTAAAAGTCTGAGGTTTTGCTCTGCTCATTAATAATAAAAGCTGTAGGCTATACTATTAGTATTTAGAAATATGCTATATAGAAATAAGTAGACCTAGATGTATGTATGTTTCACTGATAGCAAATAGTTTTAGAGGCATAAAAAAAAAAAAAAAAAAAGATTACTTCCAGTGTAACAGCATAGCTAAGTGGTATTTGGGATTTTTATGTTAAAGTAACACTTCCTTTATCTGAAAATTATAGCTTTTAGACAATGAATCTTCACTTCAAGCTCTTATCTGCAACCTGCAAGATGAAAACAGGATGTTAAAACAAAAAGTAGCTCATGTGAGTACTTTCATTCTGTACAAGATTAAGATTTGATTGTTTTGAATTACAGTAAATTTAGAATAGGTAAGGCCTGGTTAATCTAGTTAAATGGCAGTTTAATGAGAGAAAATTTTTTTTCGTCCTTTCAACAGGACATATAGTCTTTGTTCCCTTAGCTAAGAACAACTTAATACGTTATTTTTAATGTATTGGGTTTTTGTTAAAAATACCCTGCAGAAGAAAACTGTTTCTGTGTTCCTTCTATGCATCAGTATTCCACCCCAGGAAAATGGCACTAGGCCCAGAGTGACCACCAACCCCTCGCATTCCGTATTATTTAATTCTGTCCTTATGGATTGGCAAATGGAGAAGGCTGCCTGTGAAGAGCCTGGCTTATAGCATGATAATCTTTGGCTCTCCTGTAAAATGGCTTATCCACACTCAGCAGTTGAGAGTGTGAGATTTTAGAGAATTCTCTTTTCTTTTAGAGAATTTTGTTCCTGCACATGTAGACGGTCTATGAAAGCTTGGAAGTTTGTGTCTTCGTGTTCTTCATGACTCTCCCGGATAATCTTTCAGGTGGAAGACTTAAATGCAAAATGGCAGAAATACGATGCGAGTCGAGATGAGTATGTGAAGCGACTCCACTTGCAGCTAAAAGAGATGAAGTCACAACTGGAGCAGCAGCACGGTGTAACTTCAGCACAAACGAATTCTGACCTGATGCACAAGGAGATATTCCGGTTAAACAAGCTACTGGAAGAAAAAATGAATGAATGCATAAAAACAAAGAGAGAATTAGAAGATGTGAAGAAGGCTAGTGAAGGAGATAATGAGCGCATACAAATGCTGGAGCAACAGGTCACTAAGTTTCTTTTTCCTAGAGGTGGGAATTCTTAGTTTCTCCCCAGACCACTGAAGTCCAGGGGGGGAAAAATGAAATTATTTCCTTTGACATTTGCCACTTGTCTTGCCACATTTGGCTACACATATACTTAGCAACACAGATTTAAAGGAAACTCACACCTTAAAGAACTGCATGCAGTTCTGGTTTTAATACAAGATATGAAAGATCGGAAAAAGAAATACAAATACCTTTAAAAGTACAGATATGATAGAGAAGATAATATTGAGATTCTGGGAATAATTATTTACAAAGAAAGGATTCACTACCTTAACTTTTTAATCTAACCTGCCAATAGTCTAACTTATAAAATATTGACATAGTAATTCTTTTTCAGGTCCTAGTTTATAAAGATGATTTCACATCTGAGAGATCAGACAGAGAACGAGCACAGAGTAAAATACAGGAGCTTCAGGCAGAAGTTGCATGTCTGCAACACCAACTAGCAAGAAAACAGGTAAGAAAGCAACATGCTACTTTTTCAATTAAAGCATGTCAACACGATTCAGGAATAAAATATACTTTTAAATATATTTAAAAAAAATCTTAGTACTTCTAAAACCATTTCAGCTATCAAAACCTTTACATTATTTCATAGTCATTTCTAGCAGAGGTGCTTCCCAATACATGTGTAATACCCCTTTCTAGTCCATTTTTCTTCCATTTTGGATCAATATGCATTCTTAGAAGGACGAGAAGGACAGCCAGGACTCTTCTAACAGTGGCATCTTTAAAGTAGCATACTGACTATATTCTGTGTTTTCTACAAGCCTTCTTTACAATTATATTAATAAAACTTCATAAAACAATGCTTTTTTTTTTTTTTTACAAATCTTCCGATGAAAACATGAGCAGTGTTTCAGATAAAGGTGATAAAATATTCTTTTAAAGAATATCTTTTTACTTCATCTTTTTCAAGAGCTCCTCTTTCTCTTTCTAGGACTCAAGAGACACAAGCAGCCATTTCAGAGTTCACCTTGGTAACCAAAATCACATGCACGTACAGACGAACGTTGAACATCTACAAGGCAATAGCCCAGGCCAAACAGGCACGAGAAGAACATTCTCCCAGTCTGAACAAGCTTCTCCTCCTGTGGACAATGGAAACTCGGGATCCGAGGGCAGGGCACAGGGTGAACTTAGATGCCCTCATTGTATGAGGTTTTTCAGTGATGAACTCAGTGATGAATTCCTCAAGCATGTTGCTGAATGTTGCCAGTGACCATGTGATGTGAGGCTTGTAAGTCGATCACTACTTTAAAGACAGTAAAACTTTGCTCTATGCATATCTCCTACAGTCCTAAACCAGAGTAATTCATATGAACAGCTCTTAGGACTTAGGAGGATGAACAGTATCTACCTCTTATTTGATTTCACCTTCTCTTGGACTGTATGAAAGACTTCAAGATAAAGCAGAGTGGTTTTACGAAGAATTATTTTTGACAACTACAAGGAAGGCAAGCATAATGCAAATTCTACTACAAACTGAACTGAAACTTATAGTGGTAGTTAGCTTCAGAGTGCAGCTTGACTCAAGTCTAATTCTTGACAGCGTTTTGAAGGCTTGTGAAAAAAATTACTGAACTTGAAATTTTCCTCCTCCTCCAAAAATGCAGGCTGAAGAATGGGGAGGAGCACTTTGGCAGAAGATAGGAAAAATAATTTTGTGCTTTATCTGGATTAAAAGCGAAAGTATTATCTTGTCTACTGAGGCTGAACTTTCGGACATCTCATCTGTGTTCAACTGAAATCAAGAGAAGTGAAGAAAACATAAAAGGGCTGTTTTTTGACTAAAACTAGCCTGTCTTTTTGCACAGAAACATGTACAGGGATATTTATTTTTTTCTGTGCTGTAACTGTTTTACACATTTGTAAATGTGTATTTGTGTAATTATTGATTGTATTCCTATTTTACCTAAGGATTATTTTTATAATAAAAGTGATTGTGCAGTTGCTTTACTACATTAGTAAAGTGGTCAAAATCTCTTTCAGTGTAAGTATTTAAATGTGAAATAGTCCTAGTAACTATACTAAGGGCTAACTAAATGTCATGGTTTCAGGTATGAGTTATTTCATTACTTCAGTGATAACCAGTGTCTCAGACTATTTTCAAATATGTTGAAAAAAAATCACTCCTCACTTATGAGAGGAAGAGTGACCCTTCAGATGCACAAGAACATATCTAACGCCCTGCCACATACCTGTGACGACACCAGTGCTAGCTTAGATTTCTTCTTATCCTATCTACACTGGAGATAACTTCAACAAATAGCAGGGGACTGTTTTGAGAAGTATCAGAAGCGAAGGTGTACAAATGTAACAGGGCCACAGGTTTTTTCAGCCTTGGCTCCAGGTGTTTCTCACCACGTCAGAGCTGGAGTTAAGGTTGGGATACAAAGTAAAGGCTTAGAACAACCATGACCATGACTTTTCAATAATTAAAGAAAACTTACTTTGTATAACAACACTCTTTTCTTCTGCTTAGCTTCCTTCCTAGTACTACAGGAGGATCGTGGATATTTTCATTGATATTTCCTTTTCATTATCCTGTTACAGCCCCAAAGGAAGATGATGGTTTATGCCACTGTTGCCTTAGGTGGGATTTTACCAAAAAAGATGCATGTGCCATTGCATGCAGTGTGCATATGCAATGCTTCGTATTAATCTAATCCTTAACTGATTGCAAACCTGTAATTGTGCTTGTTTTTCCCAACATAACATGCACAAACATGCAGAGATTATTTTTTTTTCCTCAGTGACCATTTTATACATCGCCTTTTAAGGTCTTAGAGATCAGATGCAGCCCACAGAATATAGGCTGAGAAACATATGATTAAGCTTCCTGTGGCATAAGTTAATCTTACTTTTTCTGACTGTTCTCATTAGACAAGCCTTGTTTACAGCTTCAATGTACACCGATACTACATCACCAGTGACTGATACAACAGAATATGGACATTTTTTAATGATTCACATTACAGGATAGTCGCAAAGACAAACATAACAAAGTAAGTTCGATATTGGCAGTGCATTGTTTTTTATTGCATTTGAGATGATCACTGCTTTAATATATATCAGTCACTATACTATACCATACCCTGTGGGTATAGTCAGGCAGACTAACCAAGTACTATTAGAAATAGATGCAAGAACTAGATATGGTAATCTGCAGTATGCAGTACACAGAAATTGACAGTACCTATTCTTGTTGTTTTAAGACCTGTGAAATAGCCCCCTTGTCAGAGCAGAGATTAGAGTCCAAATCCTGGGAAAGGAGGGCACTTCAGTGCTGGAAAACTGCATGTGTCTCCATAGAGGACCACACTGGGCCAACAGACACAAACATGTGAAGTTATAGATAAAGCAGAGATTACAGCTACCACCTGAAGCTGTGCAATAAATTACTGGAATTTGAATACCCATGGCAAAAATCTAGGGCAGATCTGTTGGTCTTCTGTATAAAAATACCTCACTTCAGAGATATTTTATTTTACCATTTCCTACTGAGGTTTTTTTTCTGGCTGGTAAAAAGCCCTACCTATTTCTTTCTTGCTTTGGCTTAACCAAGAAACCAGTTACACACACAGTGAAGAACTACCAGTGTCTCATATGCAAATGTTTGTTTCAGATTATAAGGTGTAAACTATTCCTCCTAAGAAAACAGTGCTTTGACTTTTATGCTGAAGTCACTGGTAGATCTCTTGAAGAAATAGCATAAAAATCTTTACTTGCTCTCTCCTGACCAGGCAAAGCATCCCAAGCAATTGCCACCACCACCTACATTCACAATTCAGATTACTCAACTTATATACCAGAATGCATGAAAATTGTCAGATCCCCTTCCCCAACACTGAAGTGAAAGCAGCCATGAGTTCCCAGCATTTTTTGAACCCTTTAAATTAAGGAGAGCTGCTTCTGGCCTCTGAATGGTTTCCTCTGCCACTTGGATGGCTGTCCAAGTACTGCGTGTCTTGTTTGATTAAATGGTGAAAGAAACCCAGCTCCTTTCCTAAAGAAAGCAATAAAGGCACGTGAGTAAGAAAGTACCTGCACAAAATGAAAGGAACTTCAACAGCATAAGCTTTATGAACTTTCATTATCCATTTGTACGACACTCGTTCACTGAAACACACATTATCTGTAAAACTGCAGAAACAAGTCCTCACACAAGAGACTCTTGAAACCATACCAAAAAACTATGTGACTGCATGGGACTCAGTTCCTTATTTGCTGTATAGGCAACAAAAAGCATCCAAGATAACTGAACCCCATTATCAGGCAAAGTTAACACCCGTTTAGGCTTCTGCCTAAACCGCTGGTGAGCAATGCCCATGCTGGAGAGGCAAGCCAATACTAGAAATGAGACAGAGGTACCTCTGTAGGTCCAGGGAGGGTGGGAGGAGGCAGGATAACTGTCTCTTCTGGAACTTGTAGGAATATGTCTTAGCATATTAAGAGCTGCCAAGATGTATCTGTCCAATTACTTTCATGCTGAGTCCATCCCTTCTAAAATTTCTCCCTCGTTACATGACCTTCCCTCAGTTTTGCTCTCCAAACCAGCCTGAGTTCAGACCTAGCACAAGCTCAAAGCTCCTGAGCAGCTGTCTCGCCAGCAATGAGCTTTTTAGACCATATATCCTCCAAGTACTGGCAAGCTGGTTCTCGTTATTCCTAGACCTAATTATAATGTATTTTGCTTGCGATTTTAAAGTAAATGCTGTTTACTAATAACCATGCTGGTTGCCACAGAGAAGTAGGCCCTTAGCACACAGTCACAGCAGCAGCCGCAGGCAAGGCTGACTCACCGAATCTCAGAAAATACAGCCGGGAGAAGTCTCAGAAGTTGGTCCTTACCCAAAAAGTCCCAAAGGAGAGAAGCCCAACAATAACACTGTCTTCTATAGCACTGGCAGTACAGAGCCTAAAAAAAAGCTTCTCAAATCTTCTGCAACTTTTAAGGCAACGTCTGTTTCCCCCTCCAATGAGTTAGGACATCACATCTTTTAAAACAAGCCTTAAATGATGCCTCAAGATTAAGTGCTCATTAATAATAAAACCGACTACAAGAATAAAATTTGTTCAAGCAGCAGATACCTATGCTTTATGGTATTTTTTTTTTCAAACTTCCATTTCCTGTGGCTTTGCTGCATGTGTATATATAGAAAGCAAGGGAAATTCCAAACAAGATGCCACACCGTCGTACTCAGAACAGCAGTGCTTCTCATTCTAAAAAAGGGAAGTCTCAAATTATTTTTCTACAAAATCTATGTGAATTCAAAGTAGTAATGCTGTAGTAATATTTCCTAGTACTATGCTCCAGTAGCTATCAGCTGGGGGAGGAGGGGGGGGCGGGCATTCAGCTAAAAACCTAAAGCATAAGAAATACTTACAAAGCACCAGGTCAACCCAGCAGGACCTCAGCAGAGGGATGGAGTATCAGGTTAAGCACTCCCACCTGCTCACCTGATGTCTCAAATTGCTTGCTAAGGGCAAAGCATAGCCTACCACCCTCCCTGAAGCTTTCCCTGTCCTGGGCCATCCTAGCTGGGGGCTCAGAGCTCCAGCAAGGGCGGCTGGGGGTTTACAAGGTGCTGCAATGACTGCTGAAACAAGGGCTCCTGAAAGGCACCAACTGTCCCAAGTAGCACAGCCTCCACTCCTGCTGCTGCTCAGTGCATTCTTCCCCTTTCTCTTTAGCACATCCACTTTTTCCTCCTCTTTTTAACATTTACTGGCAAGAAGCTGTTGGTGCAGGAACTCTTCACAACATACACTGGATGTGTGGTGACTAGAGTGGCCAACAGCCTCCCTCAGGAGCTTGAGATACTTCCATAGCACGTGGAGCTCCATTGTGAACAGCGCTGAACCAGATGGCAGGTTACGAGACAGCTTATTTCTAGAAGGCACCAAAAAAATAAACAAACCACCCCATTTGAAGTATGTACTCGGCTTAACCATGCTTGTTCCCCTGACCAGCCCTCCAGCATGACTTCTGGAGACCTGGTTGATGGATGGGCCACAAGCAGGGCAGCTCTGTCTCCTCATGCTGACACCCACCTCCTCAGTGTCACACGAACTCACCTTGCCTGAGCCTTTCACACTCTAATTTCTCAAGGAGTGGGAGGGAGGAAAGAGCAGTGGGACCCAGTTCTGCGACGTTTGCAGATCCACCTCCATCCCCTCCCTGTCACCACTGCAACACTCTCTCCCCTCCTCCCCCATCCTGCACTCACCAATCTCTATATCAAATCTATCTTTTTACAAAAAGCATTTGGGTTTGTTTTTTTTTTTTTTTAATTGCCGATAGACACGTTCTTGGTTACACGCAAATATCACAGGCAGTTTTTACAGGAGGGGCACACACGTTACCAGGCAAGCCTGGTGTCTGCTCCGCCAGCTCTTCAGCCAGCACTAGTACATCCCATTGCCTTGCTGAGCTTCTTGATTCCTGCTGCAGCCAGATTTCCTCCAGCCACATCCCAAACCTCCCCCGCACAGCCCAAAATGGCATGGCTGAATGGGACAGTGGGTTTCACAGCTTAACGTCCTGCTCCCACAGCCGTCTGGACTTGGACAATGCCTTGGGTCCCATTCTCTGTGGAGACAGGAGCCCACACCAAGGAAACAATGCTGTGCTGGCATGGAGGGCAAGGTGCCAACCTGTGGTCTCCCTCCAGCTGTGCCCCTGCAGACCTCCCCGGGCCAGGCCAGGCCAGCTGCAGCTCATGCGAGCCAGCCACCTGCGCCCACCACCTGGGCACCAGGCTGGGAGAAGAGCCACGGGCACACGTACCAGCTCTGAGAGCAGCCCCCTTGTGACTAGTCCCACTCACAAAGCCCCAGAGTTTTTCCTGCCCAGTGCAAATCAGGAAGCAGGTCTCAGAGCACGCTATAGGGCAGGGTCTCCATCTCTCTCGGGACACACAGTGGAGAAGGTGAGAGGAGCTCAGATCTCCTTAGACTAAGTGAGCCCAGCTCATGTGAGGGGGGAAAAGGAGTAAAGAAAGAAACTCAGAGACCCACAGAGGAATCAGCCCTCATTCTGACCATCACCACCACATCTCAAGGAAGTTCCAACATCCAGAGAGGCATGCAAAGGTCCATAGGCATTTGAGGAAGGACATCATCTACGAAGAGAAAGGGGGACTTGGTGGAATGTAAACTGACTCATGCACACCACAGCTGAGCACAGCCTAAAAGAGCATTCTACTCTTCCTTCCCACTATGTGAACTTGCCCTCAGTGATGCAGATCTAATTTAGTGGTTCTCAGCTCCTCTTCTGATCTCAGCAATGAGCACCTGCTCCACCTTCTGCAAGGCCTGTTCTTACCTCCCCAGGTGGAAGGACAGAGCTTTCCCATGTGTCACCATCAATGACAGCTGGCAGATGGGAACCAGACATCTCCAGAGGAAAAGGGATCTTCCTTTGGTCCTGGCTGCTGTGATAAGGGACCTCTCCATCCTCCACCAAAACCAGTCCTAATTTGAGCTCTAAACTAGAGTAGTGGCTGATCCTTACCAGCAGGAATATCTGTCATCCATGAGACGCACCTACTGGGTGCATTTTAGGAACTGTTCCTTAAGCATTGACTGCTCTGCACTGCCAGAGCCACTGAGCAAGCCCCATAAGAGACCTGGTGTAAGGTCCCTAGAAAACAAGAACTAGAGCGGCCCCCATCCTTAAAGGCATCTGAGACTTGGTTTGAACACTTTGCAGAAGCCCACCTCTGCTCCTCACATGTCACAACAGGACAGTCAAAGCAAAGAGCCAGAAGAGCAACAGCAGCACAGAGAGGCGAGTTGGGCAGAAGTCCACCAGCAGCCTGCATCTTCCAGACCCCTCCTTACTCACAACATGGCATAAACCCTAAAACACACCATATTTTCCAGGCATTTAAGTGATGCACTGAATCAGCACCTGTTACACACACGTGTGGCGGGCACAAGAAAGGATGTGTTTTTAAGGCAACGCCTTTCCCCCCATGTTTGGGTGCAGGCCCACCTGGACACAGCAGTAGGGAAGGTCTCCTTCCCAGTGACAGCTCTCCAGCAACACACATCCTCTGCTATGAGGCCAGCAAACCTTCATCTGGCAGGGACAAGTTGTACCTGTAGTTAAGGATCAAACAGATGCCAACTGTGAATGTACATGAAATGAATCTTCGGATGAGGGACGTGTCCCCTGTCACACCAGAGATGTGCAGGAAGTCTGTCTGTGCTTCACTGCTGCGCAACACAGAGGAGGGGCATCACACCAAGCGCAACTGCCTGGAGAAAGCATGAGCTCTAAATGTTAAAACTTACATCCATCAGTGGCAGGAGTGGGAAGATCTAAAAGTCTTTTCATTTACTGCAATTACAAAATTCATTAATGAGGTCTATGGTGATCTACTCTAATGCTCTTAATTGCTCTTAAAACAACAGCCTCCGAGTTACCAGTATTCATTTTTCCAGGATGCTCTTCACTGGGTGAGCCTGTTGAGAGGGGAAGAGACGTGAGAGTCTGGAGCACGTGACAATCCTACAGAATGGTGGCTACTGCCTCTGGCAACAGCAAGCAAAATCCAGGAGACTAACCTCGTCACCACAGAGCTGTGTCCTGAGAGTAGCTTTTAAACAGGAAGCTGAAGCTCACAGCACCAGTAATTGCAAGGTCAGGCCTAAAATTAACCACGAAAAACAGCCTTTTAAAAGAAGTTGAAGGGATATAGATGAAGGTGACACGGCATCACCAGGGAGTGATCGAGGAATGCAGTGGTTTGCAGGGAATTTGAAACTTGGGTATAGTTTACAATAGGCATCCCTGTGGAGGTGCACACACTTCTTGTGCTAAAATAAGAAGGGATTTCAGCCTTTATTAGAGTACGAATGATGCAAAATAAGCTCTGCCTCTGAGCTTGCACTTCCAGTTTTTTTTATAAAGCAGAATTATGACAGCTCCCCCACAACTCTAAAATAGATTTAAAACCACAAGTAATCTTTTTTAATAGGACTGAGGAGGCCAGGCCCTCTCTCTCTCCTGAGCAGTCCGCTTCCTGATCAGCAGAGCCCACTTTTTCCCTACTCCAATCACACAGACAGTTCTTGGGGTAGGACCCAGAGCCCGTGACACTGGCTACCCCAGCTGAGTGCCTCTAATCACCAAGACACATTGCTTGGCCCTAAAAGCACCATATGATTGCCCTTCTTGCTTCTTCAAGTACCTCTTGTATTAAGAGAAAAGTAGTCATCAAAAGGCACTTCATCTCCAGAGGTAACATCACCACTTTCCCACGTGGAACCTGAGAGGTTTTACACCTTTTCAGGGCCAGCCTTCCTGCAAGAAAGATATTCCAAAATATACAGGACACAGATTGTGCCCAGTGGTATGCTGGGAGTGATGGGAGGTCTTGGACAGCCCAAAATATTTGCATTACATGCAAACCAGGAATTCATCTCCCAGCAGAGGGGACGGCTCTGCAGCACTCGTCACTGAGCAGAGCGGGTCTGGAAAGGGAAGTAACGTGGAATTTGAGAGAGGCACTGAGGCAAAGGGGTGGACTAGACCAGGGTGTTTTAGAGACAGTTATGTGCACTAAGTCATCTTTTTAGATGAATCTCTGTGACCAAGACTAGGAGCCAGTGCGGGGTGCAGGCAGGCTTTCCCCTCCCACACAAGATCCATTCTTTGATAACCAGATGTGGAATCCCCTAAACTCTCTGCACGGTGACAGCTCTTGGGGAGGCACAACATGCAGTGGAAAAAATTGATGAGCACAACCACCTCATCACCGTCACCCAAAGAACAGGCGATAACTTACTTTGTGAACTGTTTTGAGGCTTCATTTTGTTGCACCTACACACACCGGTGGCAAGGCACCGCAGCCCTTCCTACAAAATGTCAAAGTCTTCAACTCCTAAGAATAACCATTAGGGGAGAAAAAAAATAGCGTGTGCTGACCAGCGTTAACTCATGTGCAGTGGGGATTGCACTGGACTTGCCTTTCTCCTCAACTCAGAGTTTGCGCTCACCTTGTCCTAAGTTTCCTCCTTGGTGGCGTCTCCTTTGACAGGCAGTGGGGAAAATATGAATTTTTACCTCTGTGGTTTCCAGGTGACACTCTCAGGGAAAGTTTACTGGAGCTTTGTCCTTCCTGAAATGGCAGCAAAGCTGAATAAGCACTTCCTCTCAGCACAGCTGAGGAACTTCAAGCGTGCAGTGTTGCAAAACAGCATGAGGACACTCTCCCTCCTGCCTCTGCTGTACTCTCTTGCGTGGATTAATTGTGTTACACACACTGGGCAGTAACAAGATTGGGAAATACTTGAGCAGTAAAAGTCACTCTCATAGCTTGGAAAAGCGAGTGCTACCTTTTATCTTCCCTGCAGTCAGCTTGTGCCTTTGCATTCCCAGCAGCTGTGGACAACCTAGATCCTGCAATCACCAAAATTTGTACCTGAACCTGCTTAGAGCCTAGGCAACTGAATGATTTTGAGTCAAGCCCCAAAAGGATGCCTGCACTAAACGTACTTGCAAGTATTTCTGTTTCGCTGCAGTAGTGCAAAAACAAATAGTGAGAACAGATAACTTCTAACAGAGATTTTTACAAAATTGATCTCTTCGGTTGCTTCCTTAATCGGAGGGGCACATAATGTCCCCAGCACCTACAGAAAAGGACCCCAGTGTCTAGAAGTAAGAAGCTGGGCTTGCACACCTCTTCAGCGATTCTTCTGAGTCTTTGAGCAGTTTGTCTAAAGCTGGTGTTAATATTGTTATAAGGCTTAATATTACAGCAGCTAATGTTTGACTGGACTTTAAAAGTCAAATTTCAGTCTCCCCTAAGCAGCTTTAAACTCAGGGAAGACAGAGGGTTCTGACTCACTTAAACACTGAGCTTCGTGGCACTCGGCAGAACACAGGGGCATTCCTGCAGTTTTTCTAGAGGAGGTGCTAACACAAACCAGAACAAGCACTTTTTGCAAACAGTGCAACTGTTTTGACTTTTTTTTTTTTTTTCTTCAATGAGACAACCCTGTGACTTCATGGAGAAAAGCCTTGGCTGGGTACGCTAAAAATCTCAGCCTCAAGTCACCCGTACAGCCACTCTGTATGGTCACAGGCTACAGACTCCACTAGGGCTCTTCTTTCCATAGTTTTTCACATTATTAAAATGCTTTTCCTCCCCGTGGCTGACAAAGAATGAGCAAGCAGGAAGGTCTTGTTCTGCACCTGAGTTTTCTCGGCTGGGTTTTGCAAGGACCAGCAAGTTGCATCCACTTGCATTTTTAGGCAGTCACCAACTCGACAAGTCTGGGTTGAAAAGGCTAACTCTGAGGCGTGACGCACTGCTATAATTTAAGGCTGTGTCCACATTTGAGGGTTATATACTTAATTACAATGATCATGCAACTTTTAAAGTGCATTAAAAAAAAAAACCACAGTTTTGCAAGCTCTATTGACTAGAAATCCCAGCTATAGAACAATGAGCAAGTCTCCAGCACACCCAACTCCATCCCATTATTTGATGTCCATGAACAGGCTGTGGTTCAAAACCTGCCTTACTCAATAGATCAACACATCATTAACACCTATTTCCAAACAGGCACGGTTTGCACAGTGCGAGTTCAGCCACTAACGTTCAGGGAGCACTTGTAGCAGTAACACAACCTGCCACAGCCGTTCGTGTCTTCAGTGCACCAAACCAGTACAACCTGTAGCTACACAGTTGTTTATACTGGTGCAATTACTCCCGTTACTCATGCAATTGCTCATGAGTCAAGATGAGTCTGATCTACACAAGAGGCTGACAGCTGAGGCAGGTAAACTCAGACCCAGTGTAAGCAGTGCAGGATCCCTTGCATTTGGAAAGCCAAAACCTCTTTGAAGCAAAAGCTGTGGACTACAGGTTCAGAAAATGTCCACTTGTGTTTGTCTGGAGTCTGGGATTTCCAGCCCAGCTCTTTACTAGTCAGAGGTCAAATAAGAAAGAGGATAATATAAACACGTCAAAAGGCTATAAAAGCTTACTGATTTGGAAGCCAAGACTGACCATGAAGAAAAGAATTTTTAGGAAATAAACAGCAGAATAGCTTTTAAGCATGCATTAAATCAATAATGGAAAATTCTGTATGCATGCAAGAGTACTGATAGGAATTAAACTTCACAGAAAAGGACGTGGGCATGGAGCCAGTACCTACAGGAAACACAGAAAGAAACTTACTGGAACTTCTAAATGAAGACAGCAGGTCTAGGCATGAATTATTTGTCTAAATCAAATTTATGACTGTCACAATCAATGGCAAGTTTGCAAAAATCACTGAATAGTTGAGCCTGGGGAGAGGAAGGTCTGATGATCGTCTAGGCCAACCCTCTCCTGCTCAAAACAGGGTTAACTACGGCAGGCTGTCTGGAGCTATGGCCAGTCAGGTTTTGATCATCTCCAAGGATGAAGAATCTACAACCTCTCTATGCAACCTGCTCCTGGGTTCAATCACCCTCACGGTAGAAAAGTTTATTATGTTTAAATGAAATTGCATTTATTTCAGTTTGTGCCTATTGCCTCTTGTCCTGTCACTTGGCACCACTGAGAAAAGTCTAGATCCATCTTCTGTACTGCCCCCCCATCATATATTTATATGTGTTGGGGAGACCCCCCTAAGCCTTCTCTTTTCCAGGTGGGACAGTCCCAGCTCTCATCTCTCCTTATTTGATGGGTGCTCCAAAGCCTGAATCATTCTTGTGGCCCTTTGCTGGACTCTTTGGGGAGGCCAGAACTGGACTCATGCTCCAGATGTGTCTCACCAGTGCCAAGCAGAGGGGAAGGATCACGTCCCTCCACCTGTTGGCAATGCTGTGCCTAATGGCAACCACCTTTAGTACAAGGAGCACACTGACAGCTCATGTTCAACTTGCCTACTAGGACCCCCAGGCTAACCTCAGCCTGAGGTATTTGACACCAGTGGAGAAAAAAAAACCAAAACCAAAAACAAACCCCAAACAAACAAAACCCAAAATACTTGTTGATTTTGATTAATTATTATTGTTTTAAAATAGACTTATTTCTCCCTTTCTCCTGCCCCTGCCTGACCCCAATCCTGAGAGGGATTTTATATATTTATTTATTAACTCTCACATTCAAAGTATTCAAGATCTACAGTTAAATAAATACCCTATGGAAATACAGAGGAGACACCTACAACCTCAGCTAAAACACTAGACAAAGTAGCGACACACTTATCGCAGGAATCAGTGCTGAATATTCAGAAAAATGGTGTATTTGGCATGGCTTCTAAAACAAATACTTCTTGAAGTGTTTATAAGAAAGACGACACAGTCCATTGTTGGCAGGGATGGAGGGTGAAGAGGAAGGAAAGAAATATTCCACCTTTTTGGCAGACTCCAGGAATTCCTCAATTCAAATGACAGGCTTGTTTTGAAAACTTGCCTAACGGACTGGTAGAAAGCGAGAGCGCCTTGAAAACCTGGGAGGTCTAACACAGGTACCTCTTTTATAAATAGGTCCCCTAAATCACAGCAAGTTAAAACCCCGACGGTATAGTTTCACTGTACATACATTAGACCCTCATCCTCTCCTGGCCGGATATTGATCAGTTATCCCTTCTTTCCTGACTTCACAATCCATGACATTTGTATTTTTTTGCAAATTGTGAAGGTTTTACAATAAGTCTGGGGTACAGCAACTGTTTCCTTTCTTTTGTTATGTCTGATTTCCTCATGGCTCAACTGGATGAAGTTTCTAAATGGCTCTCTTTGTAGCTGCTCTCCCATTTTGTGAAGACAATGAATCACAGCAGACCATGTGCAAACTAGTGGGCAATAACATAAAAATCCCTCACACTTATAGTCAGCACTTGTAGTATTCCCTCCTCCGCACTACAGCGCTGATGGAGCTCCATGGGTCAAAGGTAAAGAAACAGTGGTATTGATTAAGGCTAAGCAGTCATTTTGGAAACTCTCCCATGAGTTTGTGAGTGAATCACAAATGTGACCTGCAACCTCTGCTGCACGAAGGCGGCCCTGAGATGTTGATCTACACCTACTGAAGAACTAGAGCAAGACCAAGCACTTGTTTTTTAAGCCAGGATCTGAACTGATGGTACTTAGAGTGAAGAAAAGAAGGGCATTACTCACTACTGATGTTATTGAATTTCTGATCTTAGAATGACAGGGAATCTATATATAATTACACTGAAGTTCAGCATGTCCCTCTGAAGCTCACTTGTGTGCAGACCGCATTTAGGACCCTGATATTAAACTAAAAGAGGAAGACAAAGGAAGGAGTTGGACTCTGACCAAGAGAAAAGGACTCAAATCTGATACAAGAAGTGCACAGTTCCTGCTCTCTTTACATAAGTCAGCTGTAGCAGCGCGGTTAACAAAAACAAGTGATAACAAGGTAGCATGAACTTAAACTAGGGATTTTTTGGATACATTAGGTTTTTCAAAGTGACTGGGCTGATGCTAATCACCACAGAGTTTATAATAAGAAAAATAAAGGTTGATTTTTTTTTTAATTCCCAAAGATATTCGGTTTCATTTGGGAAGTCATGGATGAAACTCCAGAAGCCCAGAAAGAACAAACTTCTTTAAAATGCAAACAAACTAATTTCAATCCCCTCTCAAAGGAACAAACAGATTATTTTTAAGCTCCTACCTGACAGCAAGGAGATTTATTCTTGACAAACCCACTGCTACTCATGGTCAAACTGATTTTGCCCTTTTTCAGGATAACAGCTCTTGTGGACAGAAGAAAAACAGTAGATATCATGAGAGATACTGAGAGTTTCAATGCCATTTTCACGTGACATTTCAATAAGCAAACTCTGAAAAAAAAATTTATCTCAAGGGGTACAAAAAAAATCAGTCTGGGAGAATATATCAGCAAGGCTCCTCAGAGATTTGTCCTGGACCTAAAAATCACATATTTGCATTACCGCTTGGGGAATGGGACAGAGAAGAGACATACTAAATACACATGTAGGTCCCACATGAAAAGAAGGTGCCAGAGCATTGGTGAAAGGAATCACAACGGCTTTGGCAAATTGGGTAGGTGGTTTGGAAAACGCTGGCAATTCAGCAAGGACAAATGCAAAGTTACGTAGTTTGAGGGCAATGAATTGCACAAATACATGATGAGGAACCACTAACAGGGCAATTCCTCAAAAAGGTTCAGAGGCTGGACTGAGTCATAGGCTGCTACAAATAAGCCAGATACCAAAGTGCAGAGGATAAACAGGGAAGCTGTCAGCTGGATGTGAAGAAATCCCTCTGGTCCGTGTTGCATTAATAAAGCACAAGTGAAGTTCTGCACTGTGCTTTGTAAAGTGTACATCAAGAAAAACACAGCGGGGGCGTGGTGGTGGTGGGAAATCGGACAAAAGACCACAGGACTTTAACAAAAGATTATAAAATAAGACAACAGAGAAGATTGAGGGAAGCTCAGCTATATCCTTGCAGACCACGCAGCCTGCCTTCCAGTCTTTCCAGTACAGCAAATTTCATTAGTTTCCCTGATTGGAAGACTCCAAGCAGTGTCCATTTTGTCCCTACAAAAAGTTTACCCCTTTTTTCTGCCACTGTCCTGTGTAATTCCCTCCTACAAGGAGCCTTTGCAGCCTGTGGAGCCTGCTGCAGCTCTCCGCCAGCTGGCAGCCCTACCCTGCTCTGTGGGAGCATCTCCAGGCCCAGCACAGGCAATCCCAGGGATGGAGCAATCCCTCCCCTCCACAGCACTTCACCTGACCCCGAGGATCACATGAGCTAGCAGCCACCTCCTGCCATCCTACCCTTTTCAGACACGACTTGCATCATGCAATACTTCTGCAACAAACTGAAGAGAAACGATGCCATGCACCACATCCCATGGTCGCTCACTGCATCGTCTGCAAAGAACCTCCAAAAATCCATGTATGCAGATAGCAGAACAGTGTATATTTGATTAAATCACACACATACGTGCCTCTACATCTTGTGATAGTGCAGGAACCTGTCCTGCCGCAGGGTAGTGCCCTAAGCAACAGGCTGTTCAGGGATGCCTCTTCCATTCTGTCCTGATGAAATTTTTCCATTACACATGCAAATGCAGACAGGGGCTCAGACGGACTGTCTGGAAGGAGACCCGAACTTGCAGACAGGCCCACTCTTCACCTCGGCCCTCTGGTTCACAGGGGCTCACTCTTTCTGCATCTCCCCTGGAAGAGTCAACAGTTCAACTAAGCTTAAGTTTCAATAAATGTTTTGGTTCTGCTAAGTTAGCTTTCTCCAAAAACAAAACCAGCTTTTCAAAACCTCCCAAGTAAGTCCAAGCCTGGTATTTTCAATTCTTTCAAACATCTCACCCTGTTATCATCGATTCCTCAAGTATTGCAATTTGGAACTAACTCGGTTCCATGCTTTGCAAAGTGCATGTCTGGGACCTGTATCATTTGCACACTTCCTGCAGTCCAAGGACACCAAATACAGACAAAAATTTTGCATCCCCATTGCACTAGTCAGGACTACCGAAATTATAGAAGACGAGATTTTGTTCTTCCTGCCTCCAAAAACCTTCAGCTACACAGATCAAGTCGTGTTTTCACGAAACTGCATGTTTATACAAGAAGCTGAATCCCCTTTGCCAGCTCTTCAATTCCTCTTTGCACCCACCTCTTCCCTTCTCCACCCTTCCAGGCTTAACCTTTCGTTCCTTTTTTCTTGGCTCTTGCACAAGCCTTTCCACCAACCACCACTACCTTAGGGATCAGTGACATACAGACACCTATTGTATATGTAGGGTCGGACTCAGTGATTGCGTCTGTCTATCAGTTTATACCTTCCTGTTCCTTGACACAGTGGTAATAGAGTCACCTTAATGTATTTAATCTAGGCTGGGCTTTAATCAGCACCAGTGACTAATGCAAAACAATTGGAGACTAGGAGGGGGAAAAAAGAGTACATTTCCTGTGCCACCCCCTGATCTGTAACACAAAATCCCTGATCCCAGTGAACAAAGTTCATGGATTTTTAATGCCTTGGTGCAATTTCTCAGGCTCCTCTTTCTAGATCTCAGCCTCAGAGCAGCAGGGCAGTCCTGCTCTTAATAACAGAGACTTGTAGGGGTTAAAGCTCCTACAGTAGCCTTAAAACATAGCTGAGACTGGAGTGACTTAACACCCAAGCATGACTCCAAGAAGCCTCCATTGCCAGGGACTACTCAGTGCCTGTGACGGGTGGGGAAGGCGCAGAGCACCTCAGCTCTGGCAGAGCAGCGATGGGGTTTCACTGCCCACAGTGTGGGTGAAATGGGTCAGCGCGCAGCGGGATGCAGGCAGGTCTGCGGCAGCAGAGCACAGGCCAGCTTCAGAGCTTACCAGTAACTTGTCCAGTTTGGTGTTGCGAAAGGAGTGCCCGGCTTTGCTGCAAAAAAGGGACAGCATAGACAGGCACTAAGTTTATGGACAAGTAGATGATGAGTGGAAGGGCTGATGTGGAAGAAACGCTGAGAAAGCAATCCTGTCTTCGGCAGCGCTGGTGAGAACTGCATGTCTGGTTTCACCTCCTGCTTCCCTGCAACGCACCCCTGCACAGGTGGAGGGTGGCTGTGGGAGCAGGGCAGAGACAGGGTGCTGCGTGCCCGCTGCGACAGCCACCTCCCAGCTAAGGGAGGTCTCTCTGGCTGCGGCCAGGTGCTCTGGCTTTGTAAGCGGAGGTACCACGTACCCAAACCTGAGAGACATCTGCCACAGGGCTGCTAGAAAGGAGAACAGTTGAGAGGGCTGAGAAAAGTTGGGGGGGGGGGGGGGAAGGGTGCTGGGGGTCAAAATAAAAGGTGGGAAAACAAAGGGGATTCTGTCTGGTAAAGATGAGAGGAGTGCCAGGCAAAATCATCCAGGAAAAGAATAAAAATCAAGTGAAACAGAAAACGCAATGCATACTTAATACTGGCTTTGCATCGCAGCCCAACCACAACATGACTTCACACAGAGACATAGCAGAGGGGCTGGAAGGTTACCGTCCTGCAGAAATGGAAATTAAACACTGTGGACTAAGGTCTGATGTCATCTTTGATGTGCTTGTTATTTCAGGACAAGGGTTTGTAGAAAGATGGTATCTTTCCCTAGACCAACTAATACCTTGGAAAAATCAGATAAGCCTCTATCTCAGCTTGGTCTGAAATAGTATTTCATCCTTTTCCACATAATAAATGCAGCCTTTCCCAGCTTTCTGCATCAGCAGGACCCCACCATTGGCTTTACTTATGGTGAGGCTGAGAAATTAGTTAATTTTTTCCTTCAATTTTTCCAAAAAATAAAAAGATCAACAGTTCCAGAATACGACTTGTTAGTTACTAGTTACTTGTTAGTTTCAGAAAAAGACTTTCAGAACTTAAGATTCTTTAAAAAAATTCATTAAAAGCTTCAACAATAGCACTGCAGCACTTTTCTCACCATACCACCTCCCAGAGCTTTCCTTAACACCTACATTTCCTAGCATACATTTGGACCCTACAGTACACTTGAACATATATACCAAAGAGACCTGATCCTAAAGTTTTTGTAGGATCAAGGATGTATCAGCACATATCGTTGACACTTAAAGTTTCTTTATGCACAAAAATGGGAGTAGTTCACATCAGTAAAGCCAATTACAAAATTCCTCAGTTGCTGCAAAAACCACAGCACTTTCCATCCTGTAAGTCTGAGTTTGGGAAGGCTTTTGAAATGAAATCCCTCACATGCAGCACAGACCAGACTGTCAGGATGAGCCTCCTGTTTCCTTCTCAGCTCCTCTTCTTATAATCAAAAGAAGAAAGTGATTTGCTTTTGTAGTCCTGGGAATTATCAGTATTCTGAAGCATGACTTGGGTGTTTTCCTTTGGAATCAGAAAAGGAACCAAAACAGTTTTAGGGAAGATTTTCCTTTCCGTTTCTCTTCACTGTGTCATTTGGGAGGAGAGAGAGGAACAGAGGGAAACAGCCACGGAACTTGGAGAGGACCAATGACTGACTTATAGCAACATAAAGCCATCGTCTCCCTCTCTAGCAAGTCTGCTTCTGTAAAAATCACAAATCCATGTCTTGACTGATATGTATTGGCACGTCCTTCCACAGAAAGTCTGAACTAGCACTTGTAGGCAGAGTATCTTTTGTAAGTCATTCAAGAAACAATACATCCTTTGCCATTTCAAGGTTAGTTTTAAGCTCCCTGAACATACCATACCATACTTATAAATCCCTTTCTCATCACCACTGTATAGCTTGGGCCACCTTCTAATAAATGAGATGCAGGTGCATACAAAATACACAGAAAGGGAACCAGATAGAGATACAGAAAGGCTTCCACACAAGGAAAGATTAAATAAGCTCAAATTTAAGTAGGAAGACAACTGATGTCTGAGGTTTCTAAAATCATGAGTAAACAAGGGGGTGAACAGAAGATTAGCACTTGTTGGTTTTCATAATGCAAGAATTCAGTATCAAGTGGAAAAAAAAAAAAAAACCAAAACAAACAGTTATTGTGTAAAAAAAGAGTATAATCTGATTTGGGAGCTCACTGACATGGGATGTTTTGGATGGCAAAAGGATAAGTGATTTCAAAAATGATCAGATGAATTGAAGGAAGAGAGGTCTGTTGGCTTTTAAGCACAAGTGTGGATGCAGCATCTGGTTCAGGAAGTCCTTAAATCACTAGCTGACGAAAGCCAGCAGGGAATCTTCAGGGAAATAAGATTAAGAAACAGAGCAAATATTCAGTCATCACTGTATTATTCATTACTGGCCTCTGTCAGAAGCTGATCCTATACTCTTTATCAAGGATTTTTTTCACGCTCTACATTAGCACGTAGAGAAAGGGAACAAAGTTCTGTACCTCTTTTTGCTTCTGGGAGACTCCTACACAAAGTCCATCTTGGTCTGGAGGTTTGTATAATTGATTTTAGTCTTGTTCATTCTAGCTGACACTGAAGATCTAGAAAATCGACATATCAGAGAAAAGAAATCATATTAGTAGATAATGTAATTCATTTTGATGACTGTAAATTATCCGCTAGTGCACATGTACCACCACTACAGCATAACTACCTGTAGGACATACTGAAATTACTAAGTGTCTGACATTGCATAACGCTTTTCTGGATCCAGATACCTCTTTACCCAATTTATTTCTGTGAAACACAAAAGAGCCAAACCAGGTAGCAATACAACTGAAAGGATAGAAAACTCTATGGTACAAAGCAAACAGAAATAGTTGGTTTCTGTCCATTCACACTCCTTCCCTTAAAATCCTTTTAAGTATTCTATTTTTTTTATTTAACAAAACCCCTAAACCATCTCCAGTTAGATTTTATTTTCAGGCCACCTTCAGCTAGTGCGTTCAGCAGAAGAAACAACATTTTGCTCAGTGTTTGCCATTCCACGATAGTGGACCCCAGTATCATCATCACAAAGCAAATAGTCCTAAACCTCCAGTTCTCTATTGTTTCTTTTAAAAGGCACCTTTTTGAGGAATCCATTTTAATAGCCTTACTATAAACATCATTTGGTGAAGGTACTTGGAAGTAGTGCCCTTTACAACAGATTTGACTACAATCTGATTACGTATCTGGATGATGCCAAAAAAAGACAGGAGAGCTCTTAAAGGTATCTGTGGCACAGCACGTCCTTCTCCACCCACCCCACAGATCTGTTACAGAGTCTTTGAATGGACTAGGGGAACCTAAACTTGAAATTTTTAGTATCTTCTCCACATCCTCCACCCCCAGGATTTTTTCTCTGAATGCCCACTAAATAACCTGGAGGAAGACACACGTATTGTGGTTTCCCATCTCTGCAGCAAAGTGAAATTCCCTTTGGTTAACCACCTGCTAACTGTATAACATGGCATTTGCTTCACAGTTAACATTAACCAAAAGGCATAAAGACACCACAGCTGTGTTAGGTTCACAAAACTCCACCGCTGGAGGTTTTTACTTTTGAAAATCCAGGGATTTTGCATCTATTTGCTCGAGAAAAGGAGTTGCTTCCCGCAGTTCTTTGAACGTGCCCCCCCACCAGTTTTACCCGGGTACTTTTGACCATGACCATGCAGGAGGACAGAATGTTCGCTTCCTTCTCTGGCTCGCTGAAATTCCCTGATTTCACCACGCACAGCACGCTGCGGTGCCCGAGGATGCGGCACAGGAAGCCATGAAGCTCGCTTCTTAACAAGAGCCAGAGAACAACACAGCTGCCTGGGAAAGCATAATAGACACTTCACTTTATTTAAACAAGTTTTGCAAGTAGCCATAACTGGGGGCACGTGCATGGACATAGAAACACACACACTTATCATGAGACCCGGGGTGACAGCTAGAAGAAGCATTTACTGCCACAGCTACAAACTTTTCTTAGAACATTGTGTTTTTAAACTTTTCATGTCACAAAAACTTGCTGCAATAGGGAACACTCACCGCATCCACCCTAACTTTTATTTGACCGGGGATTTTCAAACCATCCCAGGAATGAAACAGCAGCGTTAGAGTCCCATTAGCTGCTGCAATACCATAATGCCTCTATGTTACTTTAAGTGGAACATATTTTAAGCTTGTAATAAATAGGTTAAAAAATCCTCCTAGAAGTTAGAAGAATTACCTCAGGTGACCTATCTCAACATTGACCTGGTGAAACTAACAATAATATCAGGAACTGAAACCCTGAAATTAGGGCTGAGGAAACCCACTTTTTTTTTTTTTTTTTTTTTTTCATTTAAACAACTTTAAATACATCCACATGGCGCATCAGAAGAGCAGGAGCGAGTCTTGAGGCATCCACCTTTAAAGCAAACTACCAGCCACATGAACCTCATGCCAAAACATCAACTGCTTGTGTTATTATCCTGCTACCTACCACTGAACAGCTCTCTTCATGTCTGCCCAAAGTAATCGGAAGCAGCATTACTGGGAACTGCAAACACAGAGTCATATACAGCTCTTCATTCCTGGAAGATAAAGCCCATGTCTGGAAGCACTCCAAACAGCATCTCTAAACACACAAGGCAGGGGCAGTCTCATTCCTTCCTTCATTCAGAGAGCTAACCAAACCCTCTCCTCTCATAGGAGGAGAACATACAGGAACAGGAGAGGATTTCTCACATTTCCTGGACAGGAACATGGAAACGTCACTCAAATCCACTCCTGAGATAGAAGTGCTGATGTCCAAAATAAAATCCCTGCACGTTAAAGGTTGTTACAAAACCATAAGCGTCCAAGTAACCCCAAAGGGCTGGCGTCACTCTGCATAACCAAGAAGACCCAGAAGCTATGTGGAAATTCCATCCTTAAGTCATCAACTGTGACATCCTCCGGCAGTTTTCATCACTGGTACCTCACGTCAAAAAAAAAAAAAAAAAAAAAAAAAAAATCTTTCATCTCACAATGTGGCCTCTTTTACGGCTTGTTACTTGAACTGTTACGTGTGCAGGTTTTTTCTCGTTCGGTGTGCAGCCAGAGGGCCAAGAGCTTTTTTTTTTGTTGTTTTAAGCAGATTTTTAAATTCTTCTGGGTTTTCCCCCCTGCTTCCCCATCCAGCGACTGAATTATGTACCTGCGGTCAGAGTTGCTGTATGCCAGACATTATCTCGTAGTCATACAGCTAGTCAGCCATATCACATGGCCATGTGTGTCGTGTCACCCCTCCTGAACAGGTTTCTGGTACTGCTTGTCCCCCCTCCATGACCAGGGCACTGCTTTTCCAAAAAATGTAGAACCACATACAGCAGAGGTATGACCCATGAACAGGTTTACGGTATGAGCCATGAACCAATAATAAGCTTCAGATCATCTTTCTGAGATCATCATCATCTTTCTGAGCCCCAGAGACAGAGGTAAGAAGGCTTTACAGACATGGGATAGCGCTGAAGCAATGCAAAGACAAAAGAAAGACCACAGTTGCTATGTCCACTACATCAAATCACCCTTGTCCTACACAAATGTCTCCTTTCTCCTGCTCCAGGATGCTCCTCATACTTTTTAACTGTTTCCTTTTTCATTCTGACATGAGCTGCCAGACCAAGACAGAGATGTACATGGTAACAACCATCCACCCTGCAAAAACTAAAGGGGAAGAAAAATAGGAAAGACAATGTGTTATCTCTCCTTACACGCATCATAACACTTAGGCCTCTTCATCCCATTAAGCGTTAAATCCAACTGGTTTTGGTCTTTTTCCTTGCCAGCAGAAGAGAGGACAAGACTTTGGAGCTTGTGGAAGATGCTGACTGATTAACTGCGGTGGAGATGACCGAGCAGGTATGACACACAGGTGAGCTCCCACCTGCAGCCACGGTGACACAAGGGAGAGGGGAGGCTGCAGTCGATGCGTGTAGAGAACGTCCCTCTCCAAACCTACCCCAGCCCTCAAGCGGTGAGGGCTGAGAAGGGTCCTCCATGTCAGCAAGGTCTGCCCACGGGCTCACTGCTTATTACTGCTTTGTGAAGGCAAACTGAGTAACTACCCTATCGAGATTCTGCCTGCGACAAGCACCAGCAAGGCATCGGTAGGAACGGCAGCCGTGCCACACCCATGCAGCTTCTTTCCCATCTCCTGGAATGAAAGGAAAAAAAGTTATGCTTCAAGGAAGGTATGGATAAACACAGAAAAGACACTGGAGAAGAAAAAAAAAAAACCCAACCCTTAATGCAAATATAATTTATTCAGCATGCTACAAAAAAAACGCAGTGTAGCAGTGTAGTGACCAGACCTAAAGAGATAAGAAAGGTATTATTTATTATAGGAAATAAATACTAATTTTAAAAGGGTAGAAAAAGTAATTTCTTATGTGATCAACCAACGCTAGAAGCAGAATTTGGCTTCCACTAACTTGCTACAAATCTTGAGAACAAAGGAGGTGGAATTAGTCCAAACAATGAACTGTGAAAATTGGATAAATCAGAGGAAAGCTGGCAAATTCAGATAAATTTTAGAATTCTGAGAAGACCAAACTAAACAAAAGGAATGGCACAGGAAGAGGGCCTTCCAACGGATGAGCTGAAGTGTCACACAAACCCATGGTTTCTTATTTTATCTAAAAGACCTCATTGTTTTATCAGATAAAGTTATGCTATTGTTCTATGAGGATGTTGTAATTTCTGTGCAAATATTCTTGGATATAAGAGAGAAAAGGGAACAGCTTCAGGTGCTCGTTGACTTCTGGACAAGACAGGGTTGAGACTTTTCAACACAAATTTCAAGTTCCACTTCTGACTTGGTGCTAACTTACTATAGTACCTCTTTTGGGTTTTGTTCAAATGATTCCTTGTATCATGAAATGGAGCTAATGAGTGACTACCATCCTTTAAAAGCCTGAAAAGTGAATACAACATAACTTGTGATGTTTTCGTGCTCATAAAATAGGCTACAGCACAGGGAAAACATAGAATTTTGTTTCTCCTTATCCCATGAAGAGTTACCACTTAACAGCAGTGATATCCCTCTTTTCGTTAAAAAAAACAGTATTTAAAACTAAAGAGTTCAATCAAATATGAAACTTTCACCATTATTGAGAAGGATATTTTCAGTGATCTTTTGTTTGCGCTCATTACTAGTCAATACAGCATTATCTAAAATCAGAGGCAGCATGTTGAAAGAATGCCTGACAAGCAGCATCACCTTTTAACAGAAAAAAACCAAACCCAACCAATAAAGGCTTGTGGAGGACAAAGATGAATAGGGAACACAACTATGGATAACTGGCACACTCCCAAAACAGGGCATCACTAGTGTAAGTGCTGACTCTGTACTGATGCTAAGTGACCTTACAACTTAGTGAAAATAAAAAGCCATCAGGCACGGGAAAGAAAAGGATCATGACAATAGGCCACAAATGGCAACTTCAAAAAGGTTCCAGCTAGTGTCTGAGTTTTCGTCCGCTCCAGTCAAAACCCAGCATAACCTCGACACATGACCACTTCAGCACACGCACTACCTGAAAAAGAACTCCTGCTGTTTTGAAGTTCACTGCGATGAAGGTGGAAGCAATGTCCCTCCTCCCCTCACCCCAGCAAAAAAAAAAAAAAGAAACCACCCCAAAGCCCTAAGAGGAATTGATATGAGCCTAAGGAGGGCTGGCCCTTTGAGGCACAGTGGAACGTCTTGGGATTTCCTACCCAGCCTGTGCATTCCCATTGCAAAGCAGCGAAATTCTTAGGGCTTTGAAACTGTGCCACCTCTGTGATCTTTCAGACAGTTTTGGGGAGGGAGGTAAATGCAATAATTCTGTTGCTGTGGTTTGGTTAAAGATGGTTTCCTGCGAGGCTGGGCTTTCAGCATATAAGTTTCAAAAGAGAAAGAAAAAAAAAAATGGCTCACAAGCAAGCTAGATGCAAGCTTAGACTCTCCAGGAAACCACAAAATAACCCCTCCGAAGACTGCAGAAAGTGCTATTTCTGTGCCTTTATCATCTTTTAAGGAGACAAGAGTGGAGGAGGAAAGGCTAGAGACGAGACGAGTGTGAAGCCAGAACTGAACACATGCTGAATGAACGCAGGCACAAAGGAAAGAACAACTGGAGGATGGCAAACCCTACTGGTCAATGGGAATTTCATCAGCAGCTTGGTGAAGCTGGGGCTGCACCCAAAGATGAAAATCCTTCTAGACAGGAACAAAGACAGACACCCGCTGTCAGCATGGGAGCCATGCATGGGAAATGCCCCTGTCAAGATGAGAAAACTACGCATGAATGGTGGGCTGGAATTACCAAACTGGCTAGAGCTATTGCAAGCTTAAGCCACCACAACCAGACTGTGGTTGAGGGATGCTGATATTTTAAGCAGGTCTTCTGCACAGCAGGGAAGGCAAATGAGGTGTGGAAATTGTTAGTGGCACACCGTTTGTGCATCATTAGCAGTACTGGCCTTCACCACAAGGGTTTGGAAACCTCATAGTCAAGAGCAAAGGTTAGCCTCAGCGCTGCCAGTAGCAGAGGTACTCGTATTTGATCCAGCTCAGAAGCTGTGATTGAGAAACACATAGCTTGCAGAAATAATGCAGGAGTATGGTTTATCTGCTTCATTTGGTTTTGACACTTAAAACTGGGCAACATTTCAAAAAGAGATCAGCTAGAAGAGGGGAAGCATTCATTACCAGATTAATGGCTCTTAAATGACAATGAACTGATCTTCCCCTCTGCTGTGCCTCATGGTTCAATTAACTTTCTAGCAGTGAAAAAAAACACAGAATGCTGCATTCATTAGGCTGAACTCCAGCTTTACATTACGTTTGGATGGTTGGAAACCACAGGCACCTAACAAACTTCAAATTATGATTGCTCTACTAAGAGCTAGAGCAGAATCAAACACTAAAAACGGAGAAATATCAGTTGGTTGAAAGACCTTCATCTGACCAAGGCAAAACTGTGCTTTGCAGAAAGTTGTGAGAAAGCTTTTCCCCATGCTACCATTTTTCAAAATATTAAGTCAGAAAAGCTCACTTAAATATTAAAATCAAAATGTTAAGTGAGAAGTCTTCTGTAGCATGTGACAAATCTACCCTACAAAAACTTAAGTACAGAGCATTTTTCAGCATAATTAACACATTTGTCAAACATCAGTTTTGAACGCTATAGTCTTTCAGTCAAGTGACAGATCCTGTTTGACTGTAGTTCCAAATATATTCACATTTTGCATTCAAATTGCATGGTTGTTTGTTTTTTTTTTTTTTTTTTTTTTTTTTTTTTAAAAAAACCTTGTATTTGCAACTTTACTATGGCAGCAAGGTAAAGTTTGCTTTTAAAAAAAATCTTCTGTTCCAAGTGAAACAATAAAGCTACAGGAGGAAAGAAGGAAAAGTACCTTTTCTTCTCATAACAGGAATACCCTTCTTAGGAATCATAGAATAGTTTGGATTGGAAAGGACCTTTAAAGGTCATCTAGTCCAATCTCCCCTGCAGTGAGCAGGGACATCTTCCACTATATCAAGTTTCTCAGAGCCCCATCCAACCTGACCTTGAATGTTTCCAGGGATGCAGCATCTACTATCCCTCTCTGAGCAACGTGTTCCAGTGTTTCACCACCCTTGGTGTAAAAAATGTCTTCCTTCTATCTAGTTTAAACCTTCCCTCTTTCAGTTTAAAGCCATTACACCTTGTCCTATTGCAACAAGCCAGGTACAGTAAGAGCATAAAACTGAGCAATCTGGTCAAAGCAGCTATATAGCACGGGGAACACAGCACAGCTAAAGATGTGACAAAGCAGAAAATTCCTGTGCTATAGAAGCACAGAGTTCAAACTATGTTACAGAACATGGAGACATCTCTTGAGTTTTAACCAGCATAAGAGAAACCCATTTGACAGTGGACAGAATTTTTTGGGAGGGAATGAACAGACTCACAATGCCACCATGACTGGATATTTTCTCTTTTGAAAGATTCTCTTGAAATACGTACAGCAGAACCCCCTCAAAGAGAAAGGCCAAAGAGAAGTTAGTAAGATACCACAGCCATTGAGCATACCGTAACTTCCACAGCTACGGCGAAGTGCTCAGGGGAAGTGTGCACTGAGCTCCTAGCAATTGTTCTAGGATGGTTCCTCTTCAGACAGTCAAGGCACAGTTTAGGAGCTATCACAGCCTGGGTGGAATTTACCTGAAGAACCCTGGACATGAAAAAAAAATACTTCTAATCATCAATAGTTGCATGCATCTGAGTAGAGATGAGGATGTGGGAGGAGGGAACTGCAGTCTTCCAGCTTCTGAGATGAGGAGGAGCAAGTACAGGATCAATGCCAGCTGATTCTGCTCCCTTACACTGGAGAGACAAAGAAAAAGTTTTCCTCCATTCTTCTTCACTGGGGTCTAATTCTCAAATCCACTGTGGGACAGTCAGAGTCCACCATATGGAAAAACGCTGAAGAAAAGCAAAATCTGCTTGAAGACGACTGAACAGAAGTTATCACAGTGACAAAATACATGCACGTGTTTGTGCAAGCACGTTAAGTAGGTGAAAGAATGTGTTAAAGTAAATCATCTGGGATTTAGCATATTTGCAAACTGTCTTAAAGAGTGACCAATCCATAAGAGGTAGACCTGCATCATTCTACATGTACACAAACCCAGCCTATGTCATAGAAGTTGCATATGAGAGCCAGGTTAGAAACGCCTGTATTTCTGACTGTGTGACTTGGTCCTAGAAAGGGGTTACAGAAGGCCTTTTCCCAGGATGTAACAGTACCCAGGAGCAACATTCCTGACATTTCCTACACAAGTGAAGCAGCTCCTTTCCTTCACAAAAGGATTAACACTGTGACATCAGAACTAACTCGATGGAAAAGTAATATTAAGGAACAAATAGTAGCCAGTGTTCCTAATCTTTTCCCTAGAGTCTACCCCTCCCACACTCAAGCTGTATCACATGGGGGCTCTCTGAAGGGCCTGTACACAAACACACACTGCAAAACAGAAGAAATTGGAAGTCCATGTGCAGACGCAAAGCCATGATATCTCTCGGAGCAGAGATGTGGTGGGATAGTTTACATGACTGCAGCGCTGTGATGGATGGATGGATAGATGACAACTCTTCAGAAAGGAAAAAAGGTAAAACAGAGAGCTTGGGGCTGTGCTTTCTGCAAAGAAGTGACCCAAACACACAGACCTCTGCAAAGCAATAGATGAGAAAGCTTATGGTCAAAAGCTTATGGGTCAGGGCGAGAGAGGAGGCCAACAAGTATAATAGTCTGATGGGTGTTTCCTACAGGCCACCAAACCCAAGAGAAAGTGGATGAAGTCAGCTCTAATCAGTTGGGAGAAGCCTTTCTATTGCAGGCCCTGGTTCTCCCTGGGGGTTTTCACCACCCCAGTATCTGCTGGGAGGGCAACAAGGAAGGGTGAAACCAATCCAAGAGAGCTATCCAGGAGGACAACCTTTTGAAAAAAAACAATAGACAAGACAATTAGGACAGGCACTCTGCTCAATCTGCTACTCGTTAATCAAGATGAACTAGTTAAATCTGTGTGACGGTTGATCACAGCCTTGGCTACAGCAATTATAAGATGGTGATACCAAAAATCCTGAAAGAAGTGAGGTAGTAGGCAGGTAGCAGAATAGAGATATTGAACTTTGGAAGAGAAGATTTGGGCTTGTTCAGGGAACTGGTAGGCAGATCCCATTGGAGGCTGAGGCAAAGGGACCTAGGAGGGCCAGCTGGTCTCCAAGAACAACCACTCAAAGCAGAACAGCCTGTTCTGATGTGCAGGAAGTCAAGCAAACGTGGCAGGGGGCCAGCTCTGCCCAAGGGGGAACTCCAGAGTGAGCTCAAACACTAAAAGGAAGTGTAGAGGAGGTGGAAGTGGGGACAGGCTATTTAGAAGGAATATGGAGACAATGCCTGAGTACATAGGAGGACAGGAAAGTAAAAGCTTGCCTGGGGTTGAAATGTGGAAGGGGTGCAGAAGGCAACAAGAAGTATCTCAGCAGCAAGGCAAATGTTGGTCCACAGATAAAGGGCACAAAAAAAAAGGCCAACGTATAAAATGTCTACTTGGCTGGGAAGGTCTGCACTCAGACCTCCCTGAAGGTAGTGGCAGAGTCTGTACAAGTGAAGCATGACCCAGAGTAGAGAAAGAGTGGATTAGGGACTGCTTCAGCAAATTAGACATCACAGAAGAGCAGGAGGCTGGACTAGATGACCTGCAAAGGTCCCTTCTAACCTGAACTAGTCTTGATTATAAATTCCCTGGGATCACCATAAACTCTTGCTAACTAAAGAAAAAAAACAAGGTAGACATGTCATCTCAGCCTATAATCATGGCTGTTTCCCAGCTATGACAAAGCTGAAAAGCTGCTCTATTTAAAGACAGAAGACATAATATAACAATGCATACTAGAAACAGTCATTTTAAGTTCACTAACAGTTCTTATCCATATACATTATACTGTCAGATACTGATATCCCTAGAGTTGTTTTCACACACCAATACCTCAACAAGAACAAGATGGGGCCAAACATAGCACTGCCCTCTAAATCATCAGAAAAGCTGTTAACATCATCGCTTCCCTTTATTACCAAGGGGTTGACATCAGAGATTGGGTGGCTGAATATTTAATCCTATAATACTCTAATATTAAGAAGACCCCAAGCCCTTAGAACAAGCGTGTCCATCACTTCAATAGTACAGTTCATTTTGGATGGAAAAGGCAATAACAGCTTCCATGTGGAAGATGTCCTATCCTGCTGTTTGTGTTTGCTAGCTTCTCCAAGACTATCTGAGCTCCTTTTAAGTCTGGTCTATAGGATGCAATTGCTAATATATTAAGAAACCTTTTCCAGAGGCCATCAGTACCCTGCTGTGTTGTCAAGCGGCATTATTTTGATGTAATGTCAAAGCAACCATTAAAGCAAAACAGGGGAAAAAAGCCCCTACAGGACCACCTTCCAAGAGCTATTTGCATTGCAGTAATAACTAATTTGAAAGAGCTAGTCTGCAGATACAGACAGGTATATTAGCTCTGTGAAGACAAAGCAGACAAATGTTAGGAAAACGAGTAAAACAGGAATATACTCATCATCAGTTCTCTCTAAAGGCCCCTTCACTAAACCATCAGCCAGATAATTTCTTTCACGTGCTCCAAATTCATCATTATCTTGCAAACACAGAAAGCAACAGTTTTAATTATTATTTTTAAATAAAGCAAGGTCAAGCAATAAAGTAAGGTGGCTGCAATAATCAAATAGCAACTACACACTTAGTTCCAGGGCTACAGCAGGAGGGAGTTGAGCTGGAACAGCCTGTGCCTTCAGACAACAGAAGCTTTTAAAGTTCAAGCCTTTTTCAGACCCTTCTTAGAGGCTGAAACATTCTCAGCTGAGTACATACACTCATAGATGCTCGCTTTAATGAACTGAAAGTGTTGACTTCCCATTGGTGCGTCAGATGGACTTTTTCTCAAGCACTGGAAACAATTGTCTAGGCAGCACTTGCGTGGGGCTGCAGCCACCACTAAGCTGCTAAAGTACCTTTTATAATAAAATTGAAACTATGAGGAGAGACCATTCATTCTTCACCTCAATCAGGAAGTCCACTCATTCAAGCAATCATCAGCTTGTGTAGCAAAACACAACTTTCACACCATCCCTGCCGCTCCTCCTCCAAACATTAACTCACAAAAAGCTGCTCAGAGGCTTCCTCTGGCCCACCAGGAAAATCAGCGGGGGCTTTTTGTAGATGTACCTTATGGTAGTTTAAGGTCAACAGCTAAATTCAGCCAGGGAAAGCCCATTGCCATTTATTTATTTCCTTCATATAACTTACACAGAGGGAGTAGGTTAAAAAGGGAAAGGCCTGAGACAACCATGATGTAGCCAAAATGAAACAAGGCTCCTAATCAACAAAACCAGGCCGACACAATATTAACAAACATACTGCATGCCAGAGCTAATACACTATTTCACCACGAACAAACACTAGCAGTGCAATGCTCACACCATTATTGACACATAGCGGAACAACATGGCGCAAGAACACGATCTCTACCTTAAGGCTGATGTAAGCCAGGCACTTCACCATCACACGTTCAACATTTAAAATACATTATATGAATACAAATTGTTATGAAAAGCTGCTTGCTGCAGTCCTAGAAACAGGAGATCAGGATCCTGTTCTCGTCTCATCTCCCCCATCTTTCAATTCCTCATGAACTGAAGTTATACCTCCCTTACCAGAAGGAACATCAGTTTGAGATACCTAAAAGTACTACAAAGGTCCTAGGGGCAGCCCAAGATACATGGAAAACAGAGTCCTTCCCCCTCTACCACTGTCATAGGGGTGGGTTGGGAACCAAGTAAGGAGAAAGAAGCAGGAAAAGACAGTGGGGGTTTTAAGCAAAGGGAGGGAACATACTTTAAAAAAAATGAAAAATTGGGAACGGCAATGCTGTTAATTGCAAATTCTTGAAATGCATGGGTTAATTGCCACTCTTTCCCCAGAACTTGTGTAGAAGCCATGAGGTTGCTTTTACCAATACAGACAGGAAATTCAGAGACATGAAAAACGAGCCTAAAGGCAAGGAAATAAATGAACAATAATAATAAATAAAATGCCAATTTATTGCAACCAATAAATTAATCAAAACATTGCCCAGAAAGGTTGCACTCTCTGTCCTAAAAGGTTTTCAAGGGGACACTGAATAAAGGCCCAAGTAGCCCGATCTGATCTCAAAGTTGACCCTGTTTCGAGCAGGAAGTTGACTGGAGACTTCTGACTTGCATTACCCTGTCCTGCTTTTCTACTCTGCAGCATTCCTGGGTTCAGCCTCTGACTAAAGTGACTATCCAACTCTTCAAGCCTGGTAATACAGACATGTTCATGTGCAGACTTCAGAACTAAAACTCCCCTTGCAGGCTTTCCAGCCTTACAATACTGAAGTGAAGAAGTCATTAACCCTCCTGCCCGATAAAATGGAAACATCAACTCTGTGATCATCTATTGCCAGGTAGCACAGCAGCTTTGAGAGAGCATCAGAGAGCTGGGCAACAGCCCTGGAGGTGACACAGGGACGGTGCTAGAGAGCATCTAAAAGAATGCCCAGTCCGTAACCTGTGTCAGACTTCACTACCCTACCACATCTCAGGGCTCACTAGAAACCACAACCACCATGAAACTCGCAGCCCACACTTCAAGTCTGTAATCAGGTTGGCGTATGCGCGCAGCAGGCAGGGTGGCAGAGAGGTGGCATCTTGCAACAGGCATGGCCCAAGCCCATCTCCTTGAAGCATCAAACCAGACCGAGTCATACAGAACTGAGTTTAAATCTGAAAGGGAAGCCAAAAACCCCTTGCGAAATGCCTGCTTCCTGATTATCGGTGGCAGACTTTCCCCCACCGCCACCTCCTGTCTCTCAAAAGCACTGCCAGCAGGGGCAGAATGCTGCACCAGGAGTCTCCTCTAGAGCACGCTACCACTCTTCACTGGTCTGTGCTAAACATTCGTTTTCTTAATTAACACAGGTAGAAGTGCAATTAAAATTCCAGCCAAACTCATAAAATGGCTTTCTGTTTCTGTCATCTGTTTTTCTCATCTGTTCCTGGCTAGAAGCACCCCTGGCGAATTGCCTTAAGGAATCAGACAGAATTTATAGCACTCTGTTTGATGCCCTGTTGGTTGTCCCATTTATATTGGCAGAAGGAGAAAACTGCATTTGCACCTTTACTGTTGCCTGAAAATTCACCACTTTTTTCCCCCCGGAGAGTGCAGCTTCTAAGTTCTGCTCAAAGAACTCATCTGTCCTTTGAGGTATGTTCACTGAGACAGTACACATAGGGTGACAGGGACAAAGAACTGGAAATCGTTTAAAATTTGGATAAAATTTAAGACATTCCTGATGCTGATCCCTATACATAAAAAAGTATCTAGTGTTGGAAATGGAAAACAGCAGGGGAAGATGACAGTGAACATGAAAAGGAAGCTCACTTGGCCACGAAGCACATGAACTTCTGTACTGGCCACACCACTCTCACTATGGCCCAAGCATTTCCTTTCCTGGGTGGCTTCTCCAACAAAGGACTAGCCAAAATGCCACTATAAAAGGGAGCAGAAATATTTCAGCTACTCATCCTAGAGGAAAAGCAGGACATAACCTCCACACTCCGAAAGGACAGGATCCACACAAATTATTTTTGTGTTTCGAACAGAGGACATTCAGATCCACTACGTTTTGATCCCCAGGTTTCCAATGTAACCAAGCTTCTGCCTTGGCAAACCAAATTGCACCTAAGTGAACATTACCCTGAAAAGGCCCTTTAACCTTCCAGGCTAACATTTGGGTCTCATCACCATGAAAAAAGTTACAGCTTTTGCAATCCTGGCAAGTCTACTTTGGCTGAAACACAACTAGTACGTTTTAATCTTCTGCACAGATTATGGCAACTCTTAAGAGACGTAAAAGCATCACACTCCTTACAGAAATCTAGCATCCAGTGTCCCTTCTTGCTGGTTAAAGGGAAGACTATTCTCTCACCTGAAGACCAATACCCTGAAAAATTATTATGTTTTTTAAACAAAGAGTCAAATTTCATAGTGAATTCTCAATAAAAAAACTTTAAAAGGCAACTTTTCATTCTATTGGAATAAAGCTATTGCACCAGACCAAGATGCTTAAACATACCTGGCCAAGCTCTTCCCATATACCTCATCTTCTCCTGTGTTTGCACAGCAGTATACGATTTCAACTCTGTCTACACTTCTCAGCAGGAAATGGCAGATTTAGTAGCTAAGTTAGATGAACCCATTCTGAGCTGATCATTGGAAATTATCTCACTCCCATGCAAATGAGTACATCTGCTATGAGACAAGGATCCTCACTCAATGCAAAACTTGCTACCGCTGATGAAAGCTCTCAGTTTCTTTCTATTAGCAAACATAAGGTGAACAAAATAAATCATGTGCTTTCCTGGAAATTCACTTCTAGTGGGTAGAAGCCATTGCCACAGTAGACAATCACTGCTGGAAATCACATTTATACCATAGCTGAACTACAGGAGGCCCTCTATCTTTACAGTTTCTTAACCATTAAACATGTAAGCCAGTTGGTTCACTTCATCATACATAGGATGGTGATACTGCATCAGATAGCCAGACCACATTATAATGATCACAGCATGTAACCTACACCATTAATTAGCATTTAATGTTCCCATCACCTCACTTGATAGTTGCTGCTAAACTTGTGCATGAACCTTTCAGATGAAAATTCCCCCCATATGTCTGTTCCATGCTCTAAAGACCAAGTACCTTTCAGGGGTATAAAAGTAGTATTTAATAATGACTAAGACATCTTTCAGGAGTACAAAAGCGATATTTGGTTTTAGGGTCACTTCACAGTTCCTATTCCCACAAGGAAACGTGGTCACATGTGATGGAAAACAGCAACCACATTAACCTGGTACCCTAACATCGTAAGACAAGAGACAACTTTACTAAAGCCAGGAAACAAGAGATGAAACTGACCCACAGAAAACTGAGCACGAAGGGTCTGGATTGCAATCTGGCCACAGCTGTGAGGTACATGCTTCCTGATTTATGAGAACCTACAATAGAACCGGAAACCCACAGCTCCATATCCCTCCCAGCAACTGCCTCCTCCAGCACAGGACATGCTGTTACTGTGCCAGGAATGAATGAACTAAGAAACACCAGACCCCTCTTTCTCTCATCCAATGCTGCTTAGAGAACAACCAGGAGTTTTACTTCATTCTGACCCCACTGAATTACTCACAATAGCACGGGGCACTCCATCTGTTTTAAGCCACACAGCTGTCCACACACGATAAGAAACACTACAGTGTGATGGTGGCATTTCAGGCGTGCGTGAGGTAACAGTTTAACTGAACAAACTGAAACCCATAGTATTAATTCCGAAGTTCAGTTGTCAAAAACCCTCAGGAGCACGGTACCACTTACACAACCCAATCACTCCTCAGGGAACCCCAGCCACAAAGTCTGTAGGAGCAAGAAGGATTGATGAGATGGTCTGGAAGGTGGTGTGAGTAAACAGATGAGAAAGAGAACATTTAGTGCAAAAATCACCACGAAGCAAGAGGCTACTGCTTCACAGTGCTTCTCTTTTTTTATCCAGTGATAGTTCTTGTAGAAATCCTCATGACATAAGACAGGCTTGTAATTCAGCCCCAGACTCAGGCCTCTGGATAACTAGGTTCAGTTTCCAACTCCATTTCAGACTTGCACTGCAAAGCTGCTTCATGTCTGTGATGATGCTTCTTCTGTAAAATGGAGTAAAAATCATAGTTGCCTCACATCTTTCCTGCCTCTTCTCTTCCAGTTGTACATCAGTGTGGGACACCAGTGTCAGCCTGGAGACATCTTTACCACATTTTAGGTATTCATTAATAATCCTCCTATGGGAAGAGTAAGTCTCAGTGCAGTGACGAACTACTGAATTGCGTGGGTAACAGTAAACCAGAAATACTGGTTAAGGCAAAGGCTATTGAAGAAAGTAAGTGGATTAAATCAGAGTCCTTTACCAAAAGATAGTACCACGTTTCCAAAGAGTTGTAGGACACAAGCTTGCACTAAAGATTTACAACATTCTTCTTTTATATGCTTTACAAATTAAGTTAAAACACAAAAAGGATCTTAGGATGAAAAAAAACCCCACTTTTTAAAAATTTAAAAATAGCTATTTTTCCCCTTCATTTAACTAACTTCGGTTATCATACAAGACACAATGACTGAAGTTGTGTAGAGCACAACTCTTGTTCACAGCATGACCGTGAAATCACAAATCCTATAAAATTTAGGCCTATAAAAATGTTATCACAACCAAAAAAAACCCAAAGAGGTGGTAGAATTTTAAGAAGTCACCTTGTACATTTAAGCTTTACACATTAAAACCAATGTTACCTTTAAGACTAATACCATTTCAGACCATTACACATTACGACAGGGCATCCATATTTACACACATAACCGAAGTAACATGCTTGGTTTTGATAATTATGTTGCATTATCTTCTGCAATCTAACACACAGAATGCATTCCAGGCTATACCCAAAAAGAATTAGGTTTTGTGTTGTGTTGTTTTTTTTTTTTTTTTTTTTTTCTTTTTTTTTTTCCCTCCCAGTCATTTCAAAACACTATCACTTCCACAATTTCTCAACCAGCTGTGCTGTTTCCTCATTGGGTTACTTTTGTTTGGGTGATCCTGTATTACAGCAACATTCAAGATTGTAATGTTTAGCCATTGGCAACTTAAGCAAAGCGTCAAGTGGCATCAACACCAAATCCAGAGTATAGACAATAATCTCCCAGTGTAAACACATGTGTTATTTTGGTTTGTATTAAAAAAGAAACTGGGCAATAAGCAAAATCATCCAACCTAGAGATCGTGATCTACAACTGTATTTGGGTTCCAGCTGTTTTTAATAAATGCTTCTCCCACATCATACCACATCATGCTGACATATTGCTGGTATGAGAAAAGGGAACTGGCAGCAGGTCATGCCAGACCTTATCTGTCCCTACACCACATCATTTAAAGGATTCCAACCCAAAGACAAACATACCTTTGTACGGGTAATGACTTCAACATTTTAAGACTTCTCTTCCATGTTTAGTCTACTTGCATGCATCACATAGATTATCACGTCTTAGTTCAAGGCATTGCCAAAATCTTTATCTCTGCCAATGCCTAATTCTTTTAAGCCCAACTCCTACGCCTAAGATGTTCCAAGGCATGTAGAGATGACGTTCCGATTGCACAAGTGGAGATTAGTGTCCAAAAAAGGCATCTGCATGAAGAAAGAGAAAAACAATCAGGCTATACTGGCTAACACTGACAAAACCAAGACACTGAAAGTTCAGACCACATGAGAACATGCCAACTCTCTCCAGTAACTCAGCTGTGGCCAGTTTGGATTGCCCAATTGTCAAGATGGGTTAAAGATGGATTTCAGAAGAGCAGTTACCATAATGATCACAGCTTGTGATCTTTGAATGAACTGAAATAAAATATTTTGAAGAGAGTAACAGTTCTGACATGGCAAGATGATTTTTTCCTCACACTGCATAATCAGTACACCGACCTGCTTAATTCTTGCATTTCAACTTGTTCACCTCACTATCTAGCCTTACATCACCAGCTGTAGCTCGGCAGAGAATTTCAGAAACCTCTGAAACCTCTTATAACTTTACATGTGCATTTAGATAACTTTCATCAGCGCTCAACTACCAATTATGTTTTTGTACCACTTTACAAAGCAGCAAAACACAGTAAGGAGAAGCTGAGTGATGTACTTACAACTCTCTGGCAGGTTGCTTGATGAGCTGCTTTGCTAGGTGTTCAACGAAAGCCCTGTAGTATGAATAAGGAGTAACACATCACATAACAGACTTGAGCCTTTTGCCTTACAATTCTGTTCTTATGCACTCAGTTTATCTTCACCAACATTAGGCCAGCTCCTCCTAGAATTACACTTGAACACCACAGGCATTCCCAGAATTTATTATTATTGCTATTTTTAATAAAAAAAAGAACAGTTGATACACTATTTCATGCCTTGACTCAGAGAGCATAACTCATGGTACAGAAACGATAGGATTTTCTGCAAGACAGCCTTCAGAAAGTTTCCCCACCTGGTGAAATATGTAAACTATGACCAGTGTGAATGACAGTTTCAGAGGCAGCTGGGGAGAATGAATGACAAACAATTTCACTATAGACCACAAAATGGCTTGGGCAAGTGACATGTACCACAGTTACATTACTGAAAAGGTTCATTAGTTCTTTAAATCAACTTTTCAGACATGCACGCCGAGTCTAGGAAGGAAAGAGACATTAGCTTTTAAAGCTTGTAAGACAGATAGATGGCACAGAAAGGAATTAAGTAGAAGCTCCATATAAGATAAATGATAGCAAACTGCATTTTCATTAAATGGGAAAGTTTGTTTACTTGTTAACTAGAAGACAAAGACTTTATCTGCAGACTGGTATAGAAAGTAAGACCCTACCCAATTAAGAAATCTAAGAGGTGACCTTGCATGAAAGGATAAAGGCAACAGTATTGTCACTATGTTAGATACTAGCGTGCTGGTGCACTCTCTCCTATCCTCCTACTTTCAAGAAACACTTCTAGCAATCACGCCTTTCACAGTCAGCAAGACTACACAACCACAGTTCTGCTTCCAGCCTCAAGAATTCACTCACTAGAGCAGAGTTCATACCCTGATATAATCAACATACTTAAGTGAAGAGGCTGATGTAAACTTGTCTTTCCTTGTTAGTCTGTTAAGACCATCCCCCAAGAGGACCTCTCTAACAAACTGGCTACTTCTAATATGCCCTCAACTTAACAAAAAACCAAACCAACCAAAATACCCGGAAAACCTCAATATAACTGCCCTTAGCAATACTGTAGAATCCATTTAGTGGTCAAGCAATAGAAGGACACCAGGTCTTGAATACAGAGTGCATGAAACGAGGTATATACGTTCAAATATCTGACTTCAAGTGACTTGATTTCCGCTTTTTTTCCCTTCTGGATGACGTCTTTGCTGATTATGTGTTTCCAGTTAATACGGAACCACTCTCCCATGAACTGATGCAGATGAGAGGTTTGCAGCATGAAGTCTGTTGAAGCAACAGCAGGCAGCAGCACACTCATCTGGTCTGATGAGTTCGGCATTCCAGCTTTTCCACTCCAGACCCTGGATTCAATTCTTGTATTTCAGTCACAAGCAAAACAACCTTAAACAACATCATGATGTTTGCATACAACCACCCCCCCAAAACCTAATGCAAACCATTGTACTAACTTGATTTGAGTCAACAGCCTCTTTAAAGGAAACCAGAATGGGAAAACATCCAGGCATCTTTCCCTTGGAAAAATCAAACTTGTATAAACTGAGTGACATAGTTGGTGTGGACTGCATGCTAGTTTATGCAATATAATTGACAATCATTTATGGAGTACATCAGTATAGATTTTTATTTATTCTTCCATGTAATACTAGGCACCACTTTTTCTACACAGATATTACATTCGCCCACTGCTTCCTCTCTTCATAGATGGCAAACTTGACGTAAGTATTATTGGCAGCAAAAACACTACCTTCTTATATGTTCCATGCCAGTCAACAAATCCGAAATTGTCAGCTTATGGGTATTACAGCATTGTCAACAAGATGTTGGCTTTACTTTGCTGTTCAGCTTTCATAAAAACTGGTGAAGAAAATGAGAAGTCAAGAGTTGACACGGATTCTCAAACACTCATCACTGGTGGAAGTTTGGTTTTGGGCACCTTCTGGAAAAGAACTGTCCAGTAGATACCTCTTGACACGTTGTGTCTATGCACATCTGTGGATTGCTGTACTTCTGCAACACAGACATACTGGAAGAAAAATTTAGGTTAAACAACCAGCCAAACTACATACAGTCCCCACTCCTCACAACTCTGCCTAAAGACACTCGAAGAACACAACAAAACTACATATTTCTGATCAAATACTACCTGGTGAAACAACAATGTTAAAGGCTATGGACCTGTGATTGAAGTGTGAAAACATGCTTCAAGCCCTCATAAAACGAGACACTCAAACTACTAGAGGTTTAAAAAAGTCAGAGAAAAACATACCAGAGAAGACACAATCAATATATAGCTTCTCCCCTTTTGTTTTATGTCTTCCCCAGAGCCAGAAATTGGACACCATCCACTTTAAAATCCCATTTGTACCCGTCAGTCTATAAGCAAACCAGTAAAAACCCAACAGTACAGTTACAGGAAAACATAGGTTTACCTGGCATGTTTTTCAACAGTTTATGTAAATCCAGAGTGCATCAATAGGTAGCTTCTTCCACATCTCTAAGCACTGAGCTGGGAGAGGCCCAACTGTACAGATAAAAGCAGCGGCAAAGCTGAAACTAAACACACAGACCTGTGAAGATCAGAAACGAGGCCGAAAAGTTAGGTATTGTTACTTCTTTGTTCAAAGGGGAAAACAGAAGAGAAAAACATCCTCCTTTCAACAACAGTTCACTTGTACTGCTGCTACAGGCAGCTGATGTAAGATTTTTATGATTATTTAACATTTTCAGTTAATGACGAATGCAGTAACAGGGACAGACAAGTTGCTGGTGATTAGGAAGGCATTTAAAATTTGGAAAACTGGATTATTTTTTTTTTTGAAAAGTTCTTTCTGATGGACAGGAAGAAGGGAGACATCCTGAACGAACATTTCTGTGACTTTACTTCAGAGAATTCCCCTACCAAAAGTTTCAGTCTTCAGATTTCCTGGAGGTTTATATACAGAGAAAGAGCCAAAGACAACAAAGATACCACACACCTAATCTTGCTCAGACATACATTACAACATAGCAAGCAGAGATTTTTTTTTTCTGGAATAGTTTCTTCAATTACAAGTTGCACCTTTGTTTGTACTGGGAGTTGTCTAAAATTGTGAATATTAGTGTAAACATTTACCCCAATAAACATTAAGCACCAATTTCTCCATCATGATACAACAGGATCCACACTAAAGTAAAGGTGAGCTAACCTTTCACTGAAGCAGAAAGCAACTTGCAAAGCCTTCTTGAGCAGCAGTGAGCACACTGAACACCTATGCACTCAGCAGCCACTATGTGAATTAATTTTTAACACATCAATCTTCTTCTCAGGCTATGGCGAGACTTGCATTGCCAGCATGCTGAACCTTAGCTACGCAGTTTTAAGTACCAATGATGCCACACCAAAAAAGCGTGCTGAAGGCTTCTGAACTCTCAGTTGCATTCCCTCAGAAAGCAGCAACAGTGAATGCCAAGCAGAGACGAGACATCCCTGTGTAAGAGCTGTCTTAAAACATCCAATATCAGCACTGTTCAAGACATTTTGTGCAATTATGCCCTCTTTCATTAAGGATACACCTGAAAAAGTACCACACCCTCAGATTCAGCAGCACTGATACCAGTAGACAGGCCTAAAATAGATATGCCAGCAGTCACCTCCAGAACTTAGATATTCATCTTTCATACAGGTTAAGATAAGTAGGGAATAGGGGGACAAGTTACAGTACAGTTATCTCACTCTCAAAGGTGGAATTTTCCCCCCTTCCAACTATCACGAAGAACTCAAATTTTCTCAGTCATGGTGTGGGTCTCCTCTACTTGAAGTTACCTTTGAACACATTTTATCTGGATTGAAAGCATCTGAACTACACAAATACCATTGCAGAACATTTGTGCTTCCAATAGGAGGTTATAGTGTTGCATTTAAACAGACTTCACATCGCTGCTTCTTTAGGCATTAAGAAACATGCTCACAATTCAGCAAAGCCTTAATAAAACCACTTAATGAATGGAGTAACAGTAACTAACTCATTTGCCCAGGGACACAAAAGTCATAAAATTGAAGCCAGTACTTTCAAATCTCCTGGCTCCCAGACTGGTCCACGCTCATTCTCACTTAATTATGAATTTAGAAAAATATAACTTGCCTTTAAGTTCTCATCAAGGTGCAAAACCAGCAGATCCATGGATATTCATTCTTCATGCTTTCTGTGTAGTGCATGAAAGCATGTCAATTGTATTGACATTACAAATACATACATATATTCGTCAAATGCAAAAGGACTTCTTCTGTTGTCTTAACCCAGGATTTCAAAATAGAGAGGAGCACATCATATTCATGCATCCCTCTTTGTACAGCTTTGTTAGTAGAAAATAAAGCTTTCTTCCCCATCTACTAGTGAAAACAAATGCTATGTAATGGGTTTTCTAGCACTATTAAAAATCTCAGTACTTTCAATGCGTTCCTACTCTAGAGAAACTGGGATCTGCACCAATACTTGCCAGTGTGACATCAACTGGTTTATCCACCCCATGCCTCAATTTGTTGAGATCACTGATGTAGAAGTTACTAGTGATGACACACACTGCCACCTTGTGTTACAGCTTAGAACTGAAAAACCCTGAAAGGTTGGATTTCACACAAACATCCAGCTTCAGCTGTTCTAGCAGCATTTTTTTTTTTCCACAGCCACTGTCCCACATGAGAAGCCTCTCCACTTTTATGTAACTAGATCTAACTCAGGTTCCAACAGATGTCAGCCTCCATGATACCAAGAAACAACATTCATTCTTCTCCACTAACTGACGCAGGTACTTTAAACAGTACATAGTTTTGCAGAGAGTTGGTACTAAGTGGCATAGATAGTACCTTTTAGGTATGAGATGTTATTCCTCCAGCGCAAGCAAATAAATACATATGTTACAATACTGAGGAAAAAAAAAAAAAGCGAGGCTACGCTATTAATCTGTTCCTCAACCTGAATCTTATGAAGAATAACAGAAGTTGTCCCCTGGACTATATTTTGAGAACAGGTATTGTTTCATACCCTCCTCTATAAGAGGGGACTGAGAGCTCATTTACCTACAATGGCTGGGTACAAGCTGAGCAACTGTATTCTGTAGCAGGAGCCCACACTGGGATAGGAGCCCCAGGACCAACAAGAGGGACTTGAAGTTGTAGGTATCTCAGTGCTCTGTAGCTAACCCAATCCTTCTGCTACACCTGGGCCTCACAGGGGACATCAATCATCCATTAGACCTTCTCAAGTCCAAAGCTGAGTGTAATTACATTGTGCTTTGCAAAGCAGTCCCAAGCTCAGAGGTTGTATCACAGAAAAATATGTGTTAACAAGTAGAAGAAAGAAAAATGTGGAATGGTTCTGAAAAAGGATGTTAGTGGACTTTGAAACTGTATTGTCCTTTTAAATACATGCTGAGTGGAAGCCCTGTTTTAAAAAAAAAATAAAATATGGAAGACTGCCTTATAATTTGGGTAAGTATGGTCATTTAGAGGTAAAAAGAAAGGTTCTGTTGTCTCTATTCTGAATAAATAGCACAGTATCAGCAAAACTTGTAGAAGTGCAATATCTTTACACAGATCAAAATCCTAAATTACCATTTTTTTTCCATGCTGGGCAATACTATGCAACCTGTAAAACATTACTATATTGTTAATTATTTACATGATAGTAGCATTGAGTCTATCTCCTTATTTTCTGCACTGACATTAAATTGGAAATTTTTGTACTATCTAGTTTCTTACAAATTATCTATTGAAATAGAAGCATTACAGTAATTCACAGGATTCACCAACTTAATTCTAGCATTCAGCAGGAGTTTTTCTTGATCCAGCAGATAACAGTATTTCCCATCAGGTGAGCTGGCAAACAACTGTTCATAGAGGAATATGCTTAAGTTAAATAGCATTCACCAACCAATTCTGACCCAAGATGAAATATAGTTTAGAAGACCATTATTTTGGGGGTATGTTTCTTTCTTCCCTTCCCCCACCCAAGCAGAAAAAAGCAAGACACAAGTCTTCTGCCATACTAATGTATTCCATCTTTCAAAAAGAAAGACATGATTTTAATATTACTTAACAATATGTTAAAAAAGTAGCCAGTTAGGCTTCAGTGTTAATACAATTATACACTCTATAACAGATTTGATAGTGTGAGTACTGTTCTTTTTTAAATTTTCTCATTCTGCAAGTATTCTTACACAAGCTGGCTACAAGTCAGGAAAAAAAAAAAATCAAAACACAAATAGCGTAACTTGTACACTCTTAAACAGTAGATTGTGAAAGAACTGAGGAAATGCTTGTCCCATAAGAGCCTCTTTTTCATGAAGTCATGTCAGGAGAATTCTGGAGCAGATGAAAGCACAACTGACTAGGTCCATTCCTTTGTCAGGAGTCAGAATGACAAAACATAGCTAGATGCAGAAGTGACAGGAGCCACTGCAGATGATGCAAACTAGTATTTTGGCCTCCACCCAAGCCTAAGCAATTTAAAGTCTTTGAGGCCAAGGCATTCAGAAGGAGATGGAAAAGAGCTATTGTTCCAACTCCAACGGCATACAGCTACAATCAAGTAAGTCTCACTCACAGACTACAAGCACACAAGCTAACAAATTCAGGTAGAAAGTGGCAATTTTTCAGTCCGCAAGAATTATCAGGCCAAAGGGTTCAGTGCAGATCCACACAGCACTGGGGACAAGGCAAGGCAGCACTGGCTCAAGACCAGATAAGCTCTCAGCACAGCAGGACAGATAAGTGGAGTTGTCGTTCATTCATTCCTGCAGGGTTCCCTCCCCGTATTATGTCATTTCAATGTGCAGCAAAGGTGGCTTTTTTCAAGCTAAAATTGGACCAGTTGATGGAAAGTCTCTGCCTTGTCTGTCTGGCAGAATCCAAGCAGAATCTGAAAAGAAAAAAATGTGATAAAGTGAAATCAATATACTTAAAATCAAACCACATGTGTTACCCTCTTTTGAAGGGCAGCTCTCATTCAGAAAGACAAAACCTCTTAAAAAAAGCTACCAAAAAAAAAAAAAAATCCCTTGTTCATCATTCTAATCATAAACCAGTTACTTTAACCACCACTGCATTATCAAGAGTAAGTGAATGAAGCAGCAAAGCACACTGCATATTTAGCAGACAGAAGCTAGCTGAACTAGAAACAGAGCTGACATTGCTCTATTTACCAAAAACCTTGCAACAGTAAGAATGAGTTTTAAGTAATGTGTAAAACAGAAGCACCAATAGCATGGTACACTGCTGTTTCTCTTCTAAATAAAGCAGTTATGTTAAGAGACGAAGACCTAGGGAAAGGAAGTTTGTTTATAATACAGCAGATAAGTAGCCCACGGGCCTGGAGAAAGCACTTCTAGAACAAAAATCCAATTTGCTTTCACTGAACACAATTTATGGAAGAACTTTTGAAAAAGGCTGGCAAGTGCAGGTATTTCGGTGACAGTCCTTTACAGAGGCAAGGTATAGTTTGTTCAGGCCAAAGGCTGCATGACATCATCAAGGTAGTGCATACCCCCTCTCTGGAAGGCTATACAGCTTCTGTAACAACTGAAAGCCAAAAAAGGGGAGCAGACAGAAGGAGCAAAATAGAAAGGTACAGTAGAAGGCTAGAAGAACTAAACTTATTTTGTTCTTCCTATGCTAAAGTTAGAAGTAGCTTGCAAGATTAATTCTAAAGTCAGGGTGTAATTAATGTATCATCTATTATGCCACTACAAAGCAAGAAGAAAAGATGATGAATTAACTGTCAGTAAAAGGTATGAATTTGGTAGGCCTATTGCCATGGAGGGTTATTAAAACAAGCAATGTTGCTAGCCTTCTAAGTATTATATTAGAAATTAACAAATTATAGGTAACATATGCATTAAGGGTGTCTTCACAGCATTAGCTGTTTTTATACCCTAGAACAGCACCTATCAGGGCACTTCAGACACCTTTTCGAAACAGGGATGCATCAGAAAATTGGACGGTTACACACTTCCAAACAGATGACAGTAAAGGAGTAGATTACACCAATTACTGAATTGACTATAAAACAGGACAGTAAAAAGTTTTAACTCTTCATTTGGAATCATGTTTGACAAGTTTATCCCCAAACTTCAGCTGCACTTCCACAAATATAAGACACGACTTCACCCATCCCACTGAGAGTAGAAAATTGGTGAAAGGAACTTTTCTATTTTCTTGTGACAGATATTGCAAACTTGAATGAAGCTAAGAATATTCCATGAAATCCATAACAAAGGCTTACGCTATACCAACACTAGCACTACCTAATATATGCCACATTTCACCTATAAAACCTGCATTTCAATTAACAGAATCCTTTAATTGGCACCACTCAAAAAATAATTTTTAATAATAGAGATTAATCTTCTAGTACATTGTAAATCCACAAATCATCACAGATATATGCATTTTGTATAGTAATAAGCAGCACAAAGAAGCGGTTGTAGCCTATCCTTTGCAAGAGCCAGACATACATTACATCCCAGACACACACACTATCAAAACTATACAAATTTAGAAAAGAACTTGAAATCCATACTGAAAGCCCTTTCTTAAAAAAACCCCACCCTTTAAACAAATTACTTCAGTTGTTTTGTGAAATACCACTGTTGATTCCAAAATTATTCAATTGCAGGAAACATTTATTTGTAACATTTCAGATTTGTCTATCATGATGAAAGGTTTACTAGATCTATTCATGGGAGACTAGCACACCCAGCCGCCATTAAAGAACACTAATTTGGGTAGATACCAGTATTTTGGAAGAACACATGCTACAGTATTTAAACATCAACTGTCTGCTCGTATTTGAAAAATTCAAGGTAACTAATGTGATGTGTAAATCCCAAAAGCAACCAAAATGCACAGAAGAAAGAAGATTCACAAGCACAGATTTGTATTATTCTTTTACTGTCACTGCACTAGCATAAGCATCCCCTCTTTATTATTGGCATAAGCTAATATCCCACAGCTGTACCATCTCTACTTCACGCACAGTATAAAACTCCAAACTAATAGCTCCTGTAAACAAGGAAGAAATCATCATGAACAAACCTTTTTGAAGTATCTGTTCTGAAATTTAAAACAAAGTGTTTTTTTTTTTTTTCTTTTGTGAAACACTAATCAGTATTTAGTCTATGTGGATAATAGAAGAAATATTCATGCAAACTCTGCTCATAGAGGAAAAAAAGGTAACTGAGGATATTCTGAAAGCCTTGATGAGAACCTGGGGGGGGGGGGGGCACAGATGATTCTGGCACTCATTTCTGTATTTGTGCCACTTAGCTATGATCTGTGCCCATAAATCTACAGCTTTGGTGATCGTTACAGTATTCACAACATCATCTGTAACAGGATTTGCTATGTTACAACACAACACAACACAGGCTTTTCTGCTAGGAGATCGTTATTAAGTTGTGGGGTTTTTTTCAATTTGTTTTGGTTTTTAAGACACAGCACATGGGAAGAAGCACAACAGCTTTATGTGTAGGGATTACAGCACTTTACCTTTTAAAATACTCCACTTCCCGCTCTGTTTCATCCATTTCCACGCTGTCTAGATCAATGTCTTTGGGTAGAAACACATCATCTACAAAGGAAAACGATGATACTACGTTAGATTCCTTGCGGAGGGGAGAAAGAGAGAAGCAGCAGCTTGAAAAAGCTGCATTAAGGCTGAATTCTTACAAACTTTTTCATTAAAAAGACACTTCTTAAAAACCCTGTACTAGTAGCTCTGCTCAGTCTTTAAGAAGTTACACTGGGAACAAGGAAGAGATGAATCAATAGTAAATTTACTGATTGCATGGGTTGCAAAAGATGCCATAAGCCTAGAATACACACGAGGATGGTCAAATTATACAAAGGGCTCAACGACTCAGATAGCTAATGAATAGCATTCGACTGCCTGAAATTTGTTGGCCTTACCACTAAAAAGGTGGCTTTAGAAACATTTAAAAAATGATATTTATAAAGAAAAATATTTCAAGAATTCTGGGTTTGTAGAGCTGCTATACTCCATCTGGGACACGATCATCAGGCTGTGTCTGCAAGAATCTAAGTCATGATACTGACAACTAAATTTTTTTTTAAAAACGATTGTAAAATATTTTAATATGGCCTAAATTTAGGCCTCAGCTGTAGCAAAAAAAAAAAGTCTCTTTAAAGTCTGTTGGTATATTGTACTGTCTCAGTATATGGTTCCCTTTTGTACTTTAAAAAAAAAAAAAACAGCTTCAGAAAGTGTAAATTTTTGTAAAAACCAATTTGAGCATTTTCCTCTTAAAGTCTCCTTTCTTACTACATATATACTCCAATCTCATTTCTGAAACAGCTACAGAACCCATTCCAAAAAGGGTGAGACAAAGAAACTAACCAAAACCACTTAGTACATAACAGGACGCTAGAATCCTTGAGATTACAAGAACAAATTCTAAAGGCATTTCTGGTAGTTCATAAGTTGCACATCTTTCCTGTGCAACTTACTTCTGAAGAACCAGAAAGCCCTATAAACACGGGGCTTTCCTATACCCCTAGTTTTCTGCAGCATCTTCACAACAAGGTGTTAAAATACCATGGCAGAATAAATTTCTTTAAGAAACAGAGATCATACCAAAAGCAATAATGTTCACTGCCTTAACACTTGCTAAAAAACCCCCAAACTTTGTTACTCCCTTTTCATGTTCTTTTAGTTACCCTAACTCTAATTTTTTTTCTTAGTTCATCTTTTGTGCCTTTGCTAATTTGGTACACCAACCCTCTGTCTTTAAGAAACTACAGCTAAATGAAAAATTGTATATTACAGTATTCTTGTAGTTCTAAAGTCAGAACTACTCAAAGTGGCAACCCAGTTCCAACTCTTCAGAGAGGAGCACAATTATCTCTTTATAAACTCAGATTTTTTTCATGTTTAAACATTAGTTTTCAGAAATTGTAACTATACTTGATTTAAGCAGCAGAAAACAACGGTGAGGGGCAGGGAGGAGGAAAAGATGCAGGAAGCTACCTAAATTCTCCTGCAGTAAATACTCTCCACCACCACCCCTTCAATAGTTTCTCCTTCAAATGTCTCCAGTCTTCTCTTTCTGCTCCTAAATCTAGAATTTTGTGTTACTCCAATGGCAGGAGTACATTCTTTTTTATAAATAAAAGAAAACCAAAACTAAAGCCCAAACAAAAACCAAACACACCACAACACAGTACGCACAAGAACTAAGGTATCAGAGAAAAGGGTTCAATGCTGTATCGCTGCTTGATTGATACAGAATGGAAACATTGAACACACAAAGAGTTAAAAAGAAAGACTGGGGAGCTGACTCAACCAACCATGAAACCACCAAAAAAACCCAACACCAAAGCTGGGTTCTACATCTAGCACTTACAGCCACCAGGAATTTGGTTTACATTTTTGTAACAAAGCTTAATAAACGTAAGTATTCTGAACCATTGACAGAGATTGGCAAAGGATTAAGGTTTGGTATCTTGATGTGCTTACCAGACATAATGGCACTGAGAACAGCAATATTAAGTAATTCTGGTGAACAGACACTTAATTTGTGCACCGTTACTCCTGGATGATCCCAGGGGAATGACCGGGTGCTCCGAACAGACGTATGTCCGTACCTCAAAACTGCCACCCCAACAAACAGTCCCAGTAGGGACCAAGCATGTGCCGGAATAAACTGGTGCCCAAGAAGGGCAGTTAGATTAGGCTGCTGACAAAGCCAACCAGTTAGCACTGCACGCACTTCTCGGCTCTGTACTAGCTGTTAGACATTTTCAAGAAAACAAAAAAATATGTTGGGAAGAAAATTATGCAAGTGCAACTTGTTTGAGCCAACTTCATCTTCTATGGTTTTATTATTTCTATCAGATAAATAAATTTGTTTACTAGCACAAATTAATACTCATGTGGAGAAAATACTCAATATTATCAACTAATTAACATCCCTCTAAGTTTTCGCTCTGGCAAATAAAAAATAGTAAATTAATTCTTGCATTAACTTCACCTGTTAATATAATTAACATACAAAAGGATTATTTCCACTGAGAAAATGCATATTTATGGATGAATTATCATTCCTTGGCTGCAGAACCCCCTTATTTTCATCGCTTAAAGAGTAAGACGAACTTTAGACTATACTCTTAATGCTGTATGGAAACAACCTTGCTTTTGAAAGAAGTTCAAAGTGGATTTCAACATACTATTGAATTATTTTACATATCTATTTTAAGCAAATAGGCTTTACAGAAGAGACTGCCTTTCTTAAATGACAAAAAAACCCATAAAAATCAGCAGCACATGCTAGTTTATTTATTCTTTAAAGTATCCTACACCTCTTTACTAAAACTATATGCATCTCCTGATTGTTATAATTACAATGACTTGAGTTTTCCTCACACCAGTTTTTCCTGTCTCTAATTCACATTGGCAGTAATGACTGAAGATAAAGATTTCAAACTTCTGGAATTTTATGATAACAATAAAAAAACAACCCAAGTTCTTCAACTTTTATACACTTACCAATGGAATTGTTAACTTTGTCCCCCTTTTTCTTCTTGTTTTTCTTGTTCTTGCCTTTTGGTTGAGGAGAATCTGCAAGTATTAGCTTATTATTTTGTTGCTGTTCACTTGGTGAAGGGGATTCACTTGTTATGGGTACTTTCTCTTCCTTTACATGATTCAACTGTTTTTTGTTGTTATTGTTTAATTTCTTCTCCTCTTTTTTAGGTTCTGCAAGTGTTGGGAGCTCCGCTGCTTTTGCTTTAGATTCTATTTGGTTTCTGGTTTTAGTCTGAATCTCAGCTGCTTTGGGGGATTCAACAGGCTTTTTCACTTGTTCAGCACACGGTTTGTTTATCTGCTTTAGTTTCTGTTTGCTGTTTCCTTCTTTATGTTGATGCATAATATCAAGCAGAAAAGAGAGGGGCTCATGCTGCTTTACACTCCCCTCTTTCTGATAAAGCAGCTTTGAGTCTCTAGTGTTTACAGGATTGGATAGTTCACAGCCCGTCTCTGAAACCGGCCTCTGTTCTGTGTGATTCACATGTCTTGACAGTGAACCGGAGGTTTCTATCTTTTCTGATTGCTCAAGTGTACCATTCTGAATGTCTTCAGGTGCATTTGGGACAGATTCCTTCACTGCCTGGCAGTTTCGAGTAAGCATGTCCACCTTCTGACAGTCTTTACTTGTTCGTTCTTTCTTCTTTTTCTTTACAGCCCGCAACTGCTGAAGTTCTTGAAGCCGCTGTAATTCTTGTTTCAGCCTCTCCTCTTCTTCTTCCTCACGCCGCCTCTGCTCCTCAAGCAACTGGTGATGCTCCCTCTCCCTGGCTTCTGCTTCAAGTCGAGCTTTTTCTTCAAGCTGCGAAATAACAATAGGTTTATTGAAATTGACAAGTAGTTTGGAAATTAGAGTTTTAGGGATTAGTACTACTTTTCTCTATGAACATTATAAATCGTAGCAGAGTTACCCTGGTTCACTGTTCATGAACATTAGGAAGAGCAGTCATTAAAAACATTTTACAGCAAAACACTAAGCACATTACAACAACATCAAAAGTTGTCAAAAATAATAGGGATGGTCAAGTTTTCTGTTGTCAGCCATACATTCATTAACAACATGAAACAAAGACGCAGGGGATTTTTCCCAGCCATTACTGCAAATACCTAACTTTGCTGTGCAGCACTGATCTTGCATCATTAGCAAAATGAGAGTCGTACACTGAGAAAAATCATGTCCATTCATTTTCTTGCACATTTGGAAGTGCCTGAATGGGATTACTTTTTCAGTTATAGAAGTCATGCAAAAAGCCCTACAAAAATCTTCCGCTCCTTATGCTCAAACTGCATTGCAAAAGCAAAGTGAATTTTATTTATAAATAACTGACTAAGCCCTCAAGCTGGTGAACAGTGTTACAAAATGAACATAAAGAATATAACTTGTGAACATCAGGTCTTCGAAACCCATGGAAGCATTTAAAGAATGCAGAATTAGTGTCAGCAAGCAAATACACAAACAAGAAATATTTACAGCGCGGTCACAGAACGTACTGACCAGAATCCAGAAACAATCAGCAATCTCATTCCACCTTGAACTTTATACCTAAGGCTGATACATGAAGTGCAGTAAGAAAAGCCAATTTCCCCTGCTTGTTCAACTTAATAAACATTTCTTCTATTAAATGAGCAAATATTGTTTTAAAAAAATAAATAATTTCACTGTTACACTCTAGAGTTTTATAGGAATGTTTTTGCCAATTTCCATTTGAAAGCAACCTGTAATTTTTTCTTCCCTGCCCCCTCTCTACAGCTTGCCACTTCACTCCGGTTTGGGATAGCCCTTCATGTCATCATGTGACACAGTGCTTAACCTCTTTCAATCAGGACAGCAAGGTGCCCAGTGCAATCATTCTAAAAATATGAAATCTTGAATTTTGCACTCTCCTAAAAAGCACCAACCTTATGTTTCCTGGCTTCCTACAGAGATATTTATTGTAACCATTATCCCAATAAAGAAACACTAGGTTTTAACTTCCCCCACTTTTAAATGTCACTTCTACAAAACAAATTCTTAATACTTCTGACACTTAGAAATAGCTTTCTAAACTGTGGGAAATACCAATGTAAAGCTGACTTGCAACAAAACATGACACTGACATTGTGAGGAATCTTCCTAGTCTACTATACAACTCCTCAGGCAGCAGCAGAACAGGTAAGCTAGCCATGTATATACAAACAGGCAGTGTAATACAAACTACACAGAAAACAATTACACCATTATTATGAAGTCAGTATACAGTGGTATACCTACAGAGAGCGCACAGATTCAAAAACACGAGGTCTAGGATAAGCATACTTTTATGTCTTACCTTTCTTTGCTTATGTCTGGCTCGCTTGGCTGCCCGAGAACTGCTTACTGGTTTGGTTTCAGAGCTGTTTATAAATTGTAGCAAATCTTCCACCTTTCGGTGGTCAACAACACTTTCCCTTTCAGAAATCTGATCTGGTTTCTTCGGCTGTTCCTCTTTCCTTTTTGTTAGACGTAAACGAAGCTTTTCTCGCATCTCTGCATAATTTCTACTGGTTGGTGCAGCTGGAGGCTGAAGGACACAAGACAAAAATTTAGTGACTAAATGTAAATATTTCACTGTCCTAATACTTTTGAGATTTCTAAATTTTAGAGACATTCAAGTAACTTGGAAGGTCCAAACTTGAATATCAAACTCCTTATTGTTTGTATGTGTACATGAAGGTGTATTTAACAGGCAACGGACCCGTCAGACTTAGTGCTAGCTTGTGAACTGTATTTTCCAAATGAAAGAATGACTGATCTTGCAGAGGAACACACAGGGAGGAGACAAAGAAATGCCTTTAAAAGCAAGAAAGGAGATTTCCATATTCTCTTGTGATCGGTATACCACATTTGAAAATTTGAAAGGAGCAGACATTTGCTGCTGCTTCCATTTTCTATGAAGTCTGTTTCAGAATTTGTGCTACATGGGCCTCTGGGCTGGAACTGTGAAGGCTTGATTACCCTGCACTGAAGCGTGGCAGCATACCTCCAGCAGAGTCGCGTCAATAACTTTAACACTGCTGCAAGTTGAATCTTGCATCATGTTTCGTTTCTGTATTCCCATCCACTGCTCCTGCCTCTCAACTCCTCATTCCTCCTCCCCTCCCTGCTGCCTTAACCTCTCCCCTCCTGCACCAGATCTGGTACCCACCTGTTTGGAGCTACACCAGTTCAACTCATTAAACCAGCAAAATAAAGCCTATTAACTTAAAAATCCTGTAGTGTTCTGCCACTTCAGCAAAATGAATAAGTTACTGTGCAATCAGATGATTATCAATGACAGATCAATTATGGACATGGTAGGAACATGCAATGACCCCCTCCCTGCCCCTTTCAGCTACACAACAGAGGTTTTTACTTCACTTCAAGTCCTAAGATGAAACTGCATCTGACCAAATACATGGCAAATAAACTGAGCTTTTACTTCAAATAGGAAAAAATTGCCAGAGACTCAAATTCTACTAGTTAACTAGTTATTAAAACAGACTACACATAGGTTTATAAATGATGCCAGCAGGGAAATGAAATTTTAAGTTAAGAAAAAAATTCATGTATCTTTTAGCATCTCATTTGTGCAAATGAAAAGATATGATTTAAAGAATTTACTTGACATGTTACTGGCATAACATTAACTTTTGGATTCTTCAAACAAAGTGTTAAGTATTAAAGAACACAAGAAAAAAGATTTTGTATAACCTGCATGCTTTAGAACTTCATAGTTTCTTCAAAACACCCTTTAAATACAAATACAAGTAAGTGCCTATCAAAATGGACCAGGTAAAGAAAACTGTAATACTGAAAACAGGGAAAGTGCAGTTTGGGTTTTCCTTTTATCAAAGTATAATTTAAACTTATACGGCCTCAGTTCTAGGTAAGAACAGTTTCTTTTTTCTTTTTAAAAAAAAAAATCTTTAAAAAAAGTTAAAGTGAATTCTTAAGAGGATCGCTATTTTCACAGATGGGAGAATGGCTCATAAATTCCCATGAACATTTTAAAAAACATCCTATATTAGATGTGGTTTTACCCAAACTCATCACATTATTTATAATTACACTGCTACAGATGAGCACATGAATTCTGTAAAGTTATTTAAATGGCTCAATGCCCCTGCTTGCAGTTTCAGTCAAATGTATTATCTATTATCCAAGTCAGTTACTTCCTAAATCTTTCAGTCATTTCTATTGCTCTTGAATTACTTTAACCTGGAAAGGTTTGTTTCAGTTCTTCATTTCAAAGAAGAAAATTACTTTCTAACCATGCCCCTTTTACTACTTCTCTTGATTGAGGTCCAATGCCACCCCCTTAGTTGCTCTCTGATAAATCACATGCAATCAATTATGAGTAAGTGACAAAAAAGCCAATAAAAAAAAATTAAAATCCAACAACTTACTCCTCCATGGCCGAAGAACTCACAGTAACAGCAGTCACAGTATTTGCCTTCCTTCTGATTTGTGGATGTTGAGGTACTGGAGCTATGCTCTGAACAGCTGTCTTCATCTTGGCTCTCCTCTCCATCATACTGTTGATGATCATATGTGTTACTGTTCTCACAACGATGGCCCTCGCAATCAGGATCACTATGTGAAATTAAGAAAAAGCTTATAAAAACTCTAGGTTATAAAAAATTAGATATTTGAAGAAAACATATACAGTTAGATGTACTTCTACGAGGAACAAAGACTCTCAAACTGGGATTATCAGCCAACAGTGATGCATCAAATTCTAAAACCTTCATCCAGTAGCTTGCAAATGGAAATGCTCAAAACCAAGCAGCAAGATAAGATGGCACATGGGAAAGTGCTTTATGAAAACTTAGTGACTCACTGAATGAGCAGCCTAGAGAATGAGTTTTGGAACTGTACTTCCTGTCTTTAAACAGGTAAAATAGTTTCAGAAGTAGTGATTTTAGCTTTTTAAAACAGAATGGTTTTGAAATTGCTGCCCATGTCATCACCTGTGGTCTGAAGAGAGCTGTGCAGTTGCAAAGTACTCAACTTATTTCTAAGATCCCCTGGTTTTAGATAGATTTTCAAGCTCTTGACTTAAAAAAAAAAAAAAAAAAAAATCAAGATCAGCTAAAACCAAAGTGTTCCCATTACCCTGCTGCACCTTTATTTTCATGGGGAAATACCAGCATGTCTCTCCAGTAAGTAGGTACATAGTTTATTCCCTACAGAGATCTGCAGAACTGTGCATCCAACATATCTATTGTCCGGTTCTTCTAAAACTGATGTGATCTTGTTTCAAAAGGGAGACTACTTTTAAAAAATCCACTCATCTAGTACTAGTGTTCTTTGTTCTTATATTAGAAAGGTGAAAACAGGCCATAATCTGTCTTATCTGCAAAATATATGTGCATCTTCTTTCTAACCTCACTTCCCCCTTCCCTCCTGTCTGTGCCCGACCCCCTGCCCCCTGTAAGTTTTCAAGAATTAGTGACTGTGAAAATTGTTCAACTTCAGTATCCTAGTTAGGGAAACGGCATGGAAAACTGTGGCACATAACAGGAGATACTGCCAGTCAGTGCAAATGTTCTGACTAGTCAGTTTGAGCAGCCCTTGCATCACTGTTTCTTGCCTGTTGAGAGTTAGCATTACAGCACCCAGTGCCACATGCCGGGGTAACAGATACAATTCCATAGAAATCAAGGCTTCATTAGTTCTGTCACTCAGTCACTAGATTGAAAGACTAGAGCATAAAGCAGTGTTTCCCATTATAGTACATTACTGATAAATAGAGACTGCAATAATTGTTTCTGGGTTCTCTCCCAGTTAATTCCTTACAAAATAAAATTGCTTTATCATGTTAGCACCTGGAGATGATGATAAAAGTTGGATTTCTATTGCATTAAATAGTTTATATTCTATTCTCTCCCTGCACTAGGTAAGAAAGTTTCTTAACAAAATTTGCTATAGTTTCTCGAGCATGCAAAAACAGTTACATATTTTGTGATATCATCAAGCGAACCAGTTGATAAGAGGAAAAAGGGGCATTTTTAGAAGCACTTTAGGTATGCATTTATCTAACTCTGCCTAAATCTCACATCATCTTCTGAAAACTACTGCAGTAGCCAGGAGACTACATTCATAGCAACCACGACCACAGTCCTACAGGTCACAGAGTACTTGGAGCAATGACTCAAATGCTTTTCTGTGATGCCTGCACTCAGAGATATCAAAGAGCTGGCACCATTGTCTGTCTGTCACAATACATAACACTACCAGAAGACAGTTCCACCAAACTCCTCCCAACCTCCAAGACCTTTGAAAACCTTCAGAAATCAGAATGTCCTTCCACACTACACCCACGTTATAAATGGTGGGACTGATACCTAAGTCATAAGTGCAGTCAGGAAAATGTGGTACTATGTGGCAGGTTTCAAGATCACGTATGACCTTTTTATAGTTTGAACTAGATCTGTCTACAGACTCCTTAAGTTTTCAGAGCTTTTCATTCCTGCTTGCCATGTAAGGCCAAAATGACAGAAAACAGATACATTATACAACAGGTTTGTGTCTCAGCAGCTGTAATTACTACTACCATTGACAGAATAAGAATAAAGGTTGACTTATTCACCCCAGGTCACATCTCTAAAAGTGAGCAAACATTTGTTTTTAAGCCTCTAAACTCAGGAAGTAGATTCTGCAAAGGAAATCATATCTGCAAAGTCTCACACCCAGTTATGTACTAAGTATCAGAACTCGGTCTCATTTGCTGAGCACAGACGGCTGCTCTTTCACGCTGCAACCAGTGACAAAGGAGGAAAGGTATCTGTATTTTAATTTCCCTTCTATTGTAAAAAAGAATGACAACAATAACAAACTTACCTGCAGACACTTGGTGGGGCACTTACAGAGCTGTCTGTGGTTGAAGTAGGAGGTGCAACTGTAGTAGGACAAAGACCTGAATGAGGATCCACAAATCCAGGGGCTGTTGCAGCAGTTTTGGGGAAAGAAGGGGCAGCAAGATTTGGAAGATGTGGTGTAGAGGCTGGAGACAGTGCAGCAGGAGACAGCGAAGGAAGGGATACTAAACTGGTAGGACTATTTCGTGGTGCAACTGGTGCAGAATGTCTATGGTCCTCTTTATTAATATTGTGGAACACTTCACCTAAATGGGGGAAAAAAGAAACCACTTACAATTAAAAGTAATAAGTATTAACTACCCAAACAATCATGCAAAGTGTTGGATGTTCTCAGCTTCAGTAAAAATGGAGTAGTATTTCAACACCCTTCTATCCAGTCCCAAACTCTAACATCAAGATCTTTTACAAGAGTTCTTTAATCCAGGACTACAGAGACTACAACTCAAGAGCAGTAAGAACAGCGATGAATGAAAATCATCAAGATACATAACATTACTCAAATAAACACATATAAATCTTTATGACTAGCTAAATGTACTTGAGTCAGTTACTAAGCTGTGTGTGCGTTACAAATCCTTACCTATCGATGAAGGTCTCTTGGATGATACTTTGAATTGGTTGCTGCTTGACTGCACTGTAGTTGCTGTGCAGGAGACAGAAGAAGTGGCAGAAGAGGTTGCCATGACAACTTTATTAGCTTCCATAAAGGCATCCTGGAAATTGTACAGACATTTCTTCTTCGCAGCATTTTTTTTCTCTTTGCTGTCAGTAACTGCTGTTGCTTCACTGCTAGATGTAGCAGGAAGTGGTTCGGGTCTTATTTCTGAGAGTGCTGGTGCTAATATATCACTCCCTTCAATTGAAACACACATAGTAACTAAGAATCACAGAATTGTCTTTATGACATTTAGAATTAAACATTCAATAATTTAGATGCAGACAACCAAGGATATATTGTTAGCGTTGACTTGGTAGAATTAGTGAAGTCATGCTCCCTTCTCCCTCCCTCCCCCACCAAACAATATAGCTGCAACAAAAAGTGCTGAGAAGTCTCAGAGCAGAAGTCAAAAACCTTAAAGTTAAAATTTTAAGAAAACTACAAAATGTGTGTTAACAAGTAGCAAAGATGCTACCTTTATCCATTTATAATTTAAAAATTAAAATTGGACACCATTTTATATGTCAAGTATATAAGCTTCAATATCTGAAGTCCACGTTAGCCATGCAACTGTTATAAGTAGGAACAACATATCCTTCTATCAACATAACATCATAAATTTATCTTTATTTATTGGTAATTCCAGATAACTACAGTAACACCCTTGTGACAGACCTTCCACACAAGCTTGCCTCTAACCATCTATTGAAACAGCTACCCTTAACTACATTTGTAAATGGATGAGCTATGCTACTGGGGAAGTTTTCTGGAGGTTCTTAATGGCTTTCCTTTTAAATATCACTGTAGTAGCTTGCCACGACTTAGCAGCAGAGCAGTCTGAAAAAAAGCCAACACGTGAAACCAAGCTTCCTTTTTCATACAAGTCATAAAATAAAAAAGGTGTTTTAATATTTGCTATGATGTGAATAGAAAGATATCTATATCTGTAGATGATGTTGTTTCTCTTCTATTCTCTTTCAGTTTAACCATTAGTATTTGCAAAGGCTTCCTGGCTTAAATTAATCTATTGTTTGACTTATGCCTCTATCTTTTTGAACGACAACACAGTTATCTCTGTGCACTATAAGTAAGATGTAATACCATGTTACCAGTGCTCTTACAACCCTGCAGAAAAAGAGCAGGCCTTTGTGGCAGAAGACCAAAAGTTATTTAAGTTTCTCCTTAATTCTCATTTCTATGCAATGCTAAACTTCTGAAGACCAAATTACCTCTACAATGACAGTAGGTGAAAAACAGCGTGCTATTCTTTTGCCTTTAGCATCCTCTCCCCCAATACATAAGAATTTATTTTCAATTTTCAGCCGCACTGGAGTAGAATTAGCAGCAAATCTCTCCCAGAATCCTGTCTTATAAAACCATGATGATGAAACCTACCATTACTGGAAAAAAGTGCCACACTCAATTTCAAAACATAAGGCTTTTAACTAGTCAGTGTGAAGTAGTAACAAACCCTCACCAGGAATTGTATCAGGCAAAAATGTAGCAGGATTCCAGTTCTTGTCATTCATCATCTCTGATCCCCAAAGACTTATAAATTTAGAGCTATTCCAATCTGGAGTGCTGCCAAAACAGCTTGGATAAATATGATCTTGGAGAGATGCATTGAATACTTGATGCTTGTTTGTATGATTCTGAACTGGAGCTGGTGGCAACGCCTACAAAAATAAAGAGTATTTTCCTCATTAATATTCTGTTTGCTTACACAGTCACTCCAACAGCAATATTCAATTCACAGTGTTTCAATTGTGAAAGGCATTATAAAAAGCATAATAAACAGTATTTCCCAGAATGATAAGCCAAGTGGTTTGTTGATTTTTAATGCAGATAATATATTACACAAATTGTGCATACATGTATATATTTTATAATCACAAACACTGCTTTTAGATTCAGCTAACCAATGAATACAAAAAAGCAGTCTCCAAAAATACTTGGGTTAATATATATTGCTACGTCCTCATTTTTCATTAAAAACAGTATTTGTATGAATGTAGAACATGTTAGGAATTAGTACCTTTCAAAGCCCAAGCTGCTAATAGCAATCCTCTGTGATGTGATAATCATTACCACATAAGACAATTGTGATAAAGAGATTATAAACACTTCAGGATTGAAAATGAGCACAGTAGAAAAATAAAACAATTATTTGAAAAATGTAATTTTAAAGTTGCTTATATTCTTCCGCTTTTTTCCACGTACAAGTATTAACAGGTTCCTGACTTAAAACTTAACAGGCAAGGAATACACCCTTTTATCCTAAGAAGCAACTGGGGAAGAAAAAATGGGAACACACTTTTTCTTGTTTTACAGATGTAAGTTGTTCTGGCTCATCCCATTTCTTCTAGCTGAAATAATTTCATTGCTTTCTAAAAAGTAACTTTCTTCCAGATACCTTATCTAGGTAAGCATTATGTTCAATTATTGCTGCCTTTAAAAAAGCCAAGGAAAGCGATTTTGTTCTTACTCTTGCACTAGATTTGTTGCAGTGAAAAGCTACACAGAAGTAAACATAGGTATTAAAAATATCAGCTGAGTCCAACAATACTTCTGACATGAAAGTCTAAACATTCATGGCCAAGCAAGCTACTTATACACCCAGTCTATTTTTTCTGTACAGAAAGACTTTCATTATCTGACTAATGGTGAAGGTGGGAGGGGCTGGAATACTGGAATATCCTGCATAAAAGAAAACTCATATACATGGGTACAGAGAAACACTTCACAGGGCAGAACATATGATGAACCAAGCCTGATCCAGCCGGGCTTATTAGCTCATTCACTACCAGCTCTGCTGAATTCAGCTGACTCTTCAAAGGCAAAAGCTCCCTAACGCTTCAGCTTCTACATACGTCTTTTTAGCTCCAGCACAACATAAATACAGGGAGCCCAGCTGGTTCAGGTGCTATGCCAGAGCTAATAGATCTGGCCTGCATTACAAAGCCATTCAGTGCTAGCAGCCTGCTACTCTGCATGCGGCTTCTGGTGCAGCCTTGACAGTGAGTGCGCTGCAGATGTTCCACTACACAAAGGTCTTCCTGAAAGGAAAGACAGCAGAAATAAGGGATGGGAGCTTGAGTAGATGGATGGGGACTTGAATAGACTGCTATAAGGGATGTAAAAAGAGCTCTGGAAGGATGGCAGAAGGTAGGGTACAACAATTAGAAGAACAGCAGTGGGCCGTTGAGAAATGGCAGGCTGGCACACTGCAGTTAAGGAACTGGTGCACTGCAACAAAGATAAAGAAGGGACACCAATAAGTCAGGAAAAAACAAAAAGTGGATGTTAAGGACAGTAAGAGTAAGTAATAGTCACCCTAATGAACTAGCTTACTGTCCTTGCAACCACAGGATCATGGGACCAGATGAAAGGGAGATAACAGGAACATGTACCTAATGACAAAGGCTTTGCCCCTTTCAGTAGCACCCACAGTTCGACCGATTTAAATACTGTGTAACAACACCACATCAAAAGTAATTCTTGCTTTTGAGTCATACTTCTGAAAAGCAGTCACCTGGTCCAAATCCTTGTTCTGCACCTTTCTCTTGTTTATTATTTACAAGTTTCGGGTCAAAAGAGTTTTGCAGAACCTGCAAAAAAGCAAGTTCTCTCAAAGCACAAAACCACTAGACCAATAGACTCCTATGCCTCAATCATCTCAAAAAATATTACATCACTAATATTTTGAACTAGAAACCTCAGGATATTATTGCCAAAATGGAATATTAAATTTTGACCTTCAATACATAGGAAATGAAGATTTAATGAGTCCTATCGCACTGACTGAAGTCCCATTACTGTTTCCACCACTGAAGACTCATTTGACTCCTCATTCTTTCTAATCATGGTAAAGAAATTATCAGTCTTCCTGATGAAAGCTACCCTTAGCCCTGCTGTATGAACCTTCCACCAGTTCTGAGTCTGTCCTATTCCTACCCCTCACTATTCCCTCCAAAAGGACTACTATAAATAGAGCACAATTTAAAGCAACTTTCATGGCTTCATTGATACTCAGTCATGCTGATTTATACAGGTGTAGAGTGTTCTTCCTAGCACCAGGATGCATCCATCTCCTTCATCAGGCTTACCTTATTGTGTGTAAAGGGAGAAGCTGTATACAAGGTGGGATGGATAAGCGGACGAGGCAGATGGGGAATTGTATGCAATGGTATATGTCCATGGATGTGAGGATAAAGATGAAGTGCAGGATGTGCAGGTTTTTCAGGATTCATAAACTGGTGGCCAGCAGGCAGGCGTCCAGTTGCAAGTGCGGAGGCTGTTAGACCTGAGGCTTCTTGTTTACAAACGTGACATTCACAAGCATTTGGACCTTGGTCAGCCTGTAAGAAAAAAAAAAAATTTCAATCTACTACAATAAAAATCAGGTATTTCCCCCATACTTTTTTCTTAGTAATTATTAGCAGGGAGGGAGCTGGCAGATGTTATTGTGAAGCTGCTCTCCATCTTTGAAATGTCATGGAGAACAGGAGAGGTGCCTGAGGACTGGAGGAAAGCTAATGTCATGCCAGTCTTCAGAAAGAGCAAGAAGGATGACCCAGGAAACTACAGACCAGTCAGCCTCACCTCTACCCCTGGGAAAGGTGATGGAACAGCTCATCTTGGATGTCATCTCTAAGCACGTAGAGGAAGAGAAGGTTATTGGGAGTAGTCAACATGGATTCACCAAGGGGAAAATCATGCTTGACCAATCTGATAGCCTCCTACGATGGCATGACTGACTGGGTCGATAAGGGGAGAGTAGTGGACATTGTTTACCTTGACTTCAGCAAGGCTTTTGACACTGTCTCCCATAACATCTTCATAGGTAAGCTTGGGAAGTGTGGGTTAGATGAGTAGACAGTGAGGTGGATTGAGAACTGGCTGAATGGTAGAGCTCAGAAGGTTGTGATCAGTGGCACAGAGTCCAGTTGGAGGCCTCTAACTCCAGGGGTCAGTACTGGGTCCAGTCTTGTTCAACATATTCATCAGCGACCTGGATGAGGGGACAGAGTGTACCCTCAGCAAGTTTGCTGATGACACAAAACTGGGAGGAGTTGCCAACACACCAGAATGCTGTGCCACCATTCAGCGAGGCCTGAACACGCAAGAGTATTGGGCAGAGAGGAACCTTATAAAGTTCAACAAGGGCAAGTGTAGGGTATTGCCCCTAGGGAGGAATAACCCCATGCACCAGTGCAGGTTAGGGGTTGACCTGCTGGAAAGCAGCTCTGCAGAGAGGGACCTAGGAGTCCTGGTGGACAACAAGTTGACCACGAGCCAGCAATGTGCCCTGGTGGCAAAGAAGGCCAATGGTATCCTGGGGTGCAATAAAAAGAACATAGCCAGCAGGTCGAGGCAGGTCATCACTCCCCTCTACTCTGCCCAGGTGAGGCCACATCTGGAATACTGTGTCCTGTGTCCAGTTGTAGGCTCCACAGTTCAAGAAAGTCAGGGAACTGCTGGACAGAATCCAGCAGAGGGCTACATAGGTGATCGAGGGAATGGAGCACCTCTTTTATGAGGAAAGGCTGAGAGATCTGGGTCTGTTTAGCCTGGAGAAGAGAAGACTGAAAGGGGATCTTATCAATGCTTATACATATCTAAAGGGCAAGTGTCAAGAGGATGGGGCCCGACTCTTTTCAGTGGTGCTCAGCAACAGGACAAGGGGCAACAGGCACAAGCTGGAACACAGGAAATTCCATCTCAACATGAGGAAAAACTTTGACTTTGAGGGTGGCAGAGCACTGGAACAGGCTGCCCAGAGAGGCTGTGGAGTCGCCTTCTCTGGAGATATTCAAAACCCAGCCAGATGCATTCCTGTCCTACCTGCTCTAGGTGAACCTACTTTGGCAGGGTGTTGGACCAGATGATCTCCAAAGGTCCCTTCCAACCCCTATCATTCTGTGATTAATACACATACATCAACCAATATTTTCAGGGCATCTAAAGAATTCTTTCATCTAATACCAATGGAAAAAAAAACTCATAGTGAAGTAAAAGCACTAGTGAAGGATCTTTATCTTAGTTAAGAAAAGAATGCTGAAAAAATTGACAGCATGTCATACTACACAGATTCTCAATGTCCACTATCAGGGACAACAAGCGAGATACTGTTACAGATAATCAAGAACAGAGGAATAAGAACCTTGACAGCATTTGATCACTGCTAGGCAATTAATTACCTAAAAAAAATAATCAAACCGGATTATTATTTTCCACAATTTTCCAAGCATGTGGAAAAAAAAGTATGTGTAGAAAGTAGTAATAAGTGTTGAATAGCTGACAGAGTTGGAAGTAGTCCTGAGCTGCATTAGGCAGAGCACTACCAGCATGTCAGGGGAGGTGATCCTTCCCCTCTGCTCAACACTGGTGAGACACATCCAGAGTGCTGTGTCCAGCGCTGGGTCCCCCAGTAAGAGACATGGATATATTGGAGTGGGTCCAGTGGACGACCACAAAGATGAATTAGGCCTTGGAGCATCTGTCATACAAGGAGAGGCTGACAGAGCTAGGACTGTTCAGTCTCAAGAGAGAAGACTCAGGGAGATCTTATCAGTGTGTGTTCCCTGACTAGGTAAGGAAGGAGAATAAAGAGGACAGTCTGACTCCTCCCAGCGGTATCCCACGAAAAGACAAGAGGAAATGGGCAGAGACTGAAACATAGGAATTCCACTCAAGCTTAAAGCGTTTGTTTATTTGTGAGAGTGGCTGAACACTGGAACATGTTACCCATAGCAGTTCTGGAGCCGCCACCCTTGGTGACGCTCAAAACCTGACTGGACGCAGTGCTGAGCAACCTTCTCTAGATGACCTTGCCTTGAGCAGGAAGGCTGGACTAGACTATCTGCAGATGTACCTTCCAACCTCAATTATTCTGTGATTGCGTGAAGCAGACATTTCTCACGAAAAATTTCATAATCATCTCAACCATGAGAAATCCACGCCTTATTAGATCCTTCTACCGATCTCAAGGTATCGTTAGCCTCTGTTGTCTCAAAAGGATTGAAGACTTTGGAAGAAAAGCAGCCCAGGAAAGAGCAGCTCCATTTCCCCTCTCTCAACTCAGTACTTTATCCTACCACTGCCATCTGACATTTCACTGGAAGATAATTTTACCAGAAGCAATACCAGGAACACTTCCCGATTGCTATTTCTTCCCAGCAATGCGGCAGTATGCATTTTTTTTCAAAAAGCAACATTAGCTAACTTAGCTTTCTAGAAAAGAATCGACAGGTGGTATTCTTCTTCAATATGCCTTCCTCTCAGAAACAAATAACTTCATTATGACTTAAAAGTCTTACAGTCTTTGACACAACATAGATTTCAACAACCAAAGATTTCATAAACCAAATACAATGATTGAATTACTTAGGTGCATAGATGGGAAGAGAAAAACTTCCTCATAAAAAAAATTAGTACTATCAAGAAACCAGTGCTAATCTATTAACAAATGAAAATGGAAAAAAGATGTCAAACAGTATAGTGAGATTCAAAATCCAATTTGACCTATGTCTGGGTACTAAGCATGAAAAGAAACCCAAAGAGGAATAAAGATACAGAGTAAGTGAGCAACCCCAACAGAAAATGACAAAAAAAAAAAAATCTCAAAAGCACACGACCTATACCAGTGAAAACCATCACTTGAATGCAGTGTTACCAGGTAGACACTCAGCTCTGATTAGAAAATCAGGCTAAAAAAAAGAGTAATTAAGAGTTCCTCAGAATGATTCTAAGAAAATCCTTTTTCCTCAAAGAAAACAAAGAACAGAAAGGTTAAATCTGCTTTTTTATACTGCATTTTAGTTTGCTCCCCTAAGGCAAGTGGACTTACATAATCTCATTTGATTTTCCACAACAAATGCTGAATCTGTTAACCAGCTTCAAACTAGTGCTTATATGAGCTGAGACCTCTGTCTATGACATTAGTTAGCCATACACAAAAAAATTTCTCAACATACCTGCTGAAAGAAAAGTTGCAGCTTAATACTCTTAAGACATGAGAAAATACTTTAGTGGAAGGCCTTAGAAACATCCTAACCACAGCGAAACATCTAATGGGAGTTCCCACCTGACTATTGTCTAAGGTCTCAAAGGGGCCCCCTCTGATGGGGATTCTTTTGTACAATAAGAAATAAAAGTGACTGATATGTTCTCTCTTCAAACAATGAGCCCATGTTGTAGCTGCAGGGTAACTCAGATTAAAAGCCACATGGTCACAAAGACAAGTCCCTTGGATGCTTTGCTTTGGAGCTCAGCTGTTAAAGCAAACATCACTACCTGCTGAGCAGACACTCTAGGAATGGTTGTCTGGGTGGTTTGGTGACCTTACAGTAAAGAGCTTTAGTAATCTTAAACCATTAAAAAAATAAAAGTAAAAAAAAAAAAAAAAAAAAAATCAAACACCCCAACACCCATGCCATAAGACATGCAATGGATTTAACTGCACAGGGTTTCAACAGGGAAAGTTCTCAGATATAATATTAAAAAGTACCTGTTAACTAATTACTCACATCATTCCCCCTTGCTTAGTTTCAAATAACTTAACATTAACATTTAACAAAGACCAAGCTCAAACTTCCAAGCAGAAATGGTTCTTGGTTTCTATTTCTCATTCATACAGGAAGGAATAATTTGTTTCACCTTTTACTGAAGCCACCTTCAATATAACTAACACTTCAGGTTTTGACTAAAGGAAGTTATCAGCCATGACAATACACAATTAGCTGAAAAATATTTTAGGTATCATATTTAGCTATTGATAATTTAATATATTAAAAGTTAAATATTTAATTGAAGATGTAAATGTATTATTATTTGAGCAGCCACATTTTAAAAATTAATTTACTAAAAGGGTTGCTTTTAGATTACTATACCTGCTGACTGGGGTAAGAAGGTGGTGGACTATCCATTTTTGCTTCCTCTTTCCTTAATGCTCTTTTTCCTAGAGATATTTCCTCCTTTTGAGTCCCTGGTGGCTCACCACTGCTCTCCCCATCTGCTTCTTCATCATCTGCTTCTGAGGAGCTGCTGCTAGTACTGCTCACCTGAGGAGACTGGACAACATTAACTCATTAACATAGAGGTGAAGGAGAGGCCTTTCTCCCGCGAGCATATCCAACTGCCAGAAAAAGATAGGACACTAAATGCTGTACCTCATCTTTCAATGCCATGTTTTCACCTCCACCATTTAGCTCACTGTGAATCCCATTCATGTTGGCTACCACCTCTGCATCATCGTAATTATTCAGTGGGTAGATATCAGCAAATTTTGCTGATAATGGTGCAACATCTTCATCATCACTGCCACTGAGGGGAAAAGAGGCTTAGATAAATCACAGTGCTTGGTAACCTCAGTTATTGTGAAAACAGGTATACATTGCTTGTATAGATGTTCCAATTAGGAGTCAAAGGGTTGTCTTCCAAGTTGTTTAACCAAACTTATTTTTTCAAGCAAGTAAAATCAAGCAACCTGACATATAATTCTACTGAATACAGTAGTTGCATGCCTGAATGACAGCCTGTATTGCAAATTCTGTTATTTGTGCAAAATATTTTCCCACCACTGTTTGCCGACCAAGAATCTATCAAATTAATAATGATAGGATATGGATGACCTTTAATTTGATGAAAAAAGCCTTATGCTAATAATCTCCTTTACAGAAAGTGTGAAGTGGAAAAAATACAACATAAAATTCAAGTTTTTCCATACATTAAATGTCGAACCTGTAAGTAGGGAACATCAAACATGTCACAGTAACTCTTAAATTTCTCAATAGCAATTAGTTCCTAGACAACCTCACATCTACATGTTTTTCAGAATCTGCTTTAAAATACTTAATGGAATTTTTTTCCACACAGAGCTAGTAAGAGAACATGCATGTTTAATTATCCGCTCCAGGGAAGTGTTGCAAAGATTGGTTAGTTCATGTTTCTACAGCAATCCAGAGCTCTTAAAAGAGCTCTTAAACTGTGCACTTTATCTTTTTGCATTCCATGAGATACTGTGCCAAAATTTAATTACACGATGGCACCATTGGGCATATTTCAAATGTGCAATGAGGAAATAAAACACAGCAGATATGAGACATAAAATGGCCCTTCCTGAAGGAGCAGTGGTATTTCCCTAAAAATATGCTTCTTACAGTAAATAATACTCAGATTCAACTGAACTAGCTTTTGAAGAGACAAATTGAACAATTTTGGACATTTCAGCACCAAAACTAATGAGAGTTTACAGAAACTGCAAGCCACACATTTAAGAATATGTAGCTAAACATACTGCCACATAACTTTTTCATGCACTCCCCAAATGGGTTCCTAAACTAAAGTCCTGTTATGGAAGATTAAAACATTGATGATAGTAAACACAAAGGTAAACATTTAAAGGAAATTGATCTTCGTGAAGTGATATTAATCAGAAACATCCCACATACCTGCGCTGTCCTCGTTCATCACACCATATTAACAGAGAATACTAATGACAATTCCCTTGACTGTACTGACAACAGGTATTTCGTTAGCATTCCCACCAGTACTGAAATTGGTTCTTTTTAAATATTCCTTTAGTATACCATGTGACAGACGAGACTGCTGGTTAACTATACCCTAACCACATACAGAAGCCAGCCTACCAAGCAGTTTTAACACTTCAAAATTATGGAAGAAGTAGAAGTCTATCATTGTGATCTGAATTAAAAAAAAAAAAAAAAAAAAAAAAAAAAAAGAGGGGGGCAGATACTTCTGATAGGGACAATAATTTTTGATGCAAGACTCGAGTTAACACAACTTCAACAATCTTAAAAGCCTCCTAACAATGGCTTTTTTGGAACTAAATTGATTCATATGAAATGACCATCCCTCAAAGAAGAGATCATCAGTTCCCTTACTCAGTCTAAGAAAATGTGGCATTTCAAAATGATGCTCTAAAGTAGATCAGTATCGGATGTCCTTGAAATCTCAAAGCAGAAAAGTATATACTACACACACTTCTAGCAATACTGTTAAGTCAACGTCTTCAGAAATTTTTAAGGACTTTACAGGATTGTTTTTTTAATGTTTGCACAACATATAGGACTGGAGTTGTGGTCTGCTGAATACAGTACCAGTATTAAATAATTTTCTGAGGCAAAACTAGCATTACATAATGATAGTCAGCCTGCTTAAGTTCAACTCAATACAAAAGTTTAAAACAGAAAAAAGAACTTACAAAGTTGGTGCAGAACCATTATCTGCGAGGATCAGTCTGGGATGTTGCTGAATTGTAATAGGCGAGCTGGAACCTGATCCTGAACTTGCTGAAGACATACTAGGTGGGCGGATCTCAGATAGATAATCCGGAGCAGAATCAATTTGTAGTGGTAACTGGTTAATGTGGATATCATCCGTTATAGGAGAATCCATGATGCCACACGTTAAAATGTGTGAAAGGCTGCAGTCATCACAAGTACATCTGTTCAAGAATTAAGATTACAGATTTTTATGACCTTAAGTAGTATTCATTTAAAAGTAACCACAATCTTTGTTCCAATAATGTATTTCCTTTTTCCTCTAACAATAAATTAATGATTTATTATGATTTCATATTAAAAACATAAGCTCACCTTCTTCTATAATTACAGTTGGGACAGTCAGGCATGCTCAAACGTGATGACAGCATGTGTCTCATTGTGTCTGTGAAGTTGTTCTCCCCAGCTAGTGCTTTCTTGTTATTAAGCTGAAGTAAATTATAAAGGTAGTGTTTTAGTAGTGCAAGTCTTTCCATTAAAATTCAATGGCACATCATGATTAACAAATCACATAATCAAAAAGGGGTTTGGAGCAAAACATTTTAAAAGAAGCATTCTGAATAATTTCATTAAGGTGGTGTTTTGATCATGAGTGAAAAAAAAGGAAGAAGTTCAAAGTTACAAACAACAAATATTCGGCACTGAAACTCTCCAAAGAAAGTATGTTTCTACTATGAAATAGCAGAGGGGCCAAGACCATCTCCTTGACTCGTTTGTACGTGTATCTTGCATGGTATTTCTGCTGACACACTCTGAACTTGAGTAGTTCTTGTCTTGTTTCATGGTATGCACAAAAGGACACTGCTGACAAATGGAGAAAGAATGCAAACTCACCATTAGCTTGCAAAAAAGAATTAGGACTAGTTCTGTAGCCTCAATGGGACAGATTCAAGACATAAAGCAGCTGCCCAAAACAGGACTTGACTGCACTAGTGAAAAAAATACAATCCAAATAACCTCCACCTGGCAGAGGCCTAATCCTGAAAGCACCTAATTTCATTAGATACCTACAAACCTTAGGTTAAACAAGGATGTGCCTAAGCTTCTACTTCTATAGATGCCCAGACCTGATCCTTACCTAAGCAGCCATGGGCTTACAGCTCACTTAAGCCCAATTAGGATCAAGGAAAAAGAGGATTCTTCCTCAAGTCCTCTGAGGAGCCCTGTATACCAGATGTTCTAAAGACATGGTTAACACAGGCTTATGTTCCTTATAAGAAAAAGTACTTACTGATGACTGCTTTGAGACATTGCCAATTTAAGCTTAAGTTTAAGTTTATTAAAGTGTACTGTCATACTCTCTCTTTCTCTGGCTCACGACTAGCATTTCTTTCTGCACAGTGATACAGGAACGGAGAGGTTCCCTATGCAGTCTTGACTCTCGCTGAGTCACACTGTACACTTACAGAAAGCATGATACCTACCGGAACACTTCCAGGCTACAGAACAGAGTACTGCGTCTTAAACAGCAGATAGTTTTATAGTAAGGTAGGAACTTCTACTGGCCCTTCTCTGGCTACAGCTTAACAAAGGCAGACAGTTCTGCTCAGCCTTTTCCCCACCAAACAGAGTCATAATAGATGTAATCATCTGCCCTTCTCCCATGGTTCACACTCCCCAGCTCTGCACACACAAGGGAGTTAAACTCTTGAACATGATATTCCCTATCATGTACATGAAGGCAGCTCCATGTTCAATGTATTGGCTGTTTTGGATCCCACTCTAAGGCATCAAAAATTCCCATTTTATTGTATAAAGAACTTTAAAACCTGATACTGAATCCTAAGATTATGGTGCTTATGTTTTTACCTTGTAGTAACTGAGATTACATATTATTAAATACTCTTCTTGGATCTTGCTTTTCTGTATTTTAGCTGACCAAATTTCATGCCTGGCATAGTTGCAGAATTAGATCACATAGAACTAGTAGAATATACTACACTCATATGTTTGCATCTTACAAATATACATTAAGCATTAGTATAACTTAGTATGGTATAAAAAAAAAAAATCCTACCTGCTCTTCAATAAAACGCCTCTGTTTAAAAAATTCCCAGTCTTCCTTTAGCATGCGTTGTTTTGTTTTCATTGCCATCTAAAACAGAATTTAAGGAAAACTCATTGATTTAATAATAGAAAACCTACACTGCTGCCAATTGGTCTATCAGTTTCATTAAACCTAGTTTGTCTATACTATTTTGAAAGTACTTACATACTTAGTCAAAATGAAGTGTATTTTATTTGCTAATCACTTGATTTGAGTCATTTAAACATATGATTTTATATTCATTTACACTATTTTTCAGATTTTGCCACTGTTATTCCTTACGTTAATATTTCTTTTCACTGAATGTTTTCATAGCATTTTCAATAAAATGTGATTGGCATTAAATCCTCAACATCTCAGATCCAGTAAAATCCACTGAAGTTTAGAGATACAGGACTTCCGACAAGGCCTCAACATAGGCTCAAGCGCATGGAACTAAACACCCAAAGAGTCAAAAAAACCCTAGAAGAGTAAACAAAATTAAGTAGTGACCAAGACTAACACTATTTACCACTTTTATTCCTCAGTGTATTTCATGCGCATGATCTATCTAAGGCTGGAAAAACATTTTATAACTACTTGTCCCTGAATCACATCACTGTAAATGCACATAGAGCCTGTAACATTTTGTACGCAAATGATATTTTTCTGACTTAGTAAATAAATTCACTCTGACAGAATGCAAAACCTTCCATGAATTTTAACACAGCAAATGTAAGAACAAAGCTTCTCCTGTTGTACTTTACAACATTTTAAGAGCACTATTTCATCAGTGAGGAAAAACAACTATCTAGGTTATCTTTTACAGTTCTTTTTTTCTTTTACCTAATTAAAGAAAATCTACCACCTTATAGAATATAACAAATTGCTTCATAAAGATATGTTAGTGAGCCAAAGTCCAGTAGGTTATACCACTAGCAATTTTTTTCTTCAAAAGCACATCTCCAAAAATTCATACTTGATCAAAAGTTTAGTCTTACTATTAACCTAAAGGCATTATTGCTGTTATTATTTAACTTGGGAAAATTACATTCTAAGCTGGGGATTTGAAACAATATTAATCACGGAATCACGGAGTTTTCAGAGTTGGAAGGGACCTCTAGAGATCATCTAGTCCAACTCCCCTAGTGGTAAAGTTTTGCCTAATGAATTCCTGAAACAATTAGCAGCATGTAATTCTAATTACTACTGTGGATTTTTATTTCTCCCGCTCCAGTGAGGTTAAATTAAGACAAAAAAATGAGTTTATCATGTGTATGTGTGTTTTTTTAAAACAACAGCACGCATTGAACCATTGGTACCATTTCTTAAGATACATTAAAAGGTACTGCAGAGTCTGTGGCCAAGAACATCAGAAATTTCATCCTGGCTGTACTATCAGCTTCTGAGCACCCTTGAGCTATATTTAAACACAGCAACACTCACTGGTTTAGGTGTCCTGCCACCTAGCTGAATCCTCACCATCAAAGACAGACACCTACATTCACTGTACATTATAAGAGAAGACTTTAATGCCAAAGAATGATGTTTAAAACAGCCAGTGCATTAACTGGGAGCTGCCTACTCAAGCCTGCCAAGAAACTGTCAAAGAAAACAGCATGGTTTAAGTCTTGGTACTCTTGAGTATTAATGGAAACAGGGGCTGAAGCTAGTTTTCCTACTTCCAACTTCACAGCCTTTCCAATATCCCATGTGTGCAAGTACCTTCAGTTATTAATTCCATAAATAATAGCAAATCACTTCTCTCCCCTCCTTTTCTCCAATGAATATTTATTTCAGCAGAGCAAAGCAGCTGCAATACAAACCACATGATTCATGCCCAAGAATTCAGCCAGGAAGTAGGAGATAAATTCAAATGCCATCAGAAGGAAAAAAATTACACTGCAGCCTTGCACATCTGCAATGAATATGTTGCCCAATGGAGAAGAGGGGTCCACTACCATCCTCCTCCTTCCTCCGTGTCTATTTGAGGCTAAAAAGTATGAGGTCCATCAGACAAGAAATCGTAAAGTGAGACAGGCAGCTGAACAAGTATTTTTCCTTTCTGAAATAGATTTAAGCATAAAACAAAGCCAGCAGTTTGGTCAGAACTGACACATACCACTAGATCACCTGTGAGAATTCTGACATTGATATATACATCATAGGATGCTTGTTTCCAAATTTTAAACTCTTTATCAAATGTGACTAGCACAGTTGAGCATCCCAAATTCCACCTGTGAATCTAATCTACTTTCCTAGCCTGTTTCACTAGAAATAATAAAAATAATTCCTCTTATCATTCTCAGCACCCTAAAATAGTGAGTGTTTCAATTATTTATACAGCCACCACAAAGACAAAAAACCCCATTAACAATTATGTGTGTACAATACTATTTTTTCTATTAAGTTTACCAGGACTGTTACCAAAAAAAAAAAAAAAAAAAAAAATCACACAGAAATATGGAGAGAGAAGCAAGAAGCTCTCCCTGGGCTTTTGTGGAGCTAGGCTAAGGCATTCCTGTATTTCTTTCTTCTGTAGGAGCCAGAGTTAAAAAAAAAAAAAAAAAAAAAAAAAAAAAAAAAAAAAAAAGAGGAGGAAAAAAAGAGAAAGGAAAAAAAAAGGCACCACTTTCACACAAAGTACATAGTACATGCATACTATCTAACCATTAGTCATGGGAATGATCCGGATATATCTAGGATGTCCTGAGTGTTAAATGTAGTCTAAATTTGGTAGGAAAAACAGGATCTGGAGGTACAGGCTGCATATATTTAAAAACTTTCCTGTATTCCAGATACATTAAAATCTGAAGAACATGTTTAGGGTCATGAATACAAGTGCTGATAAGAATGAATCCTTATTCCACATTTTATTACAGCTTACACACATGGTATAGCAGTATATTAAGTTACATGTCTATGCATGACAAAGCTGTCTTACACAGTATTTAAAAAAATAGTAGTATTTGTATTGCTTGCAAAATCTATTAAATTTTCCCCCCAAGAACAAGTAACATAACATACCATAGAGGAGGGTCCATTAATTATCTCTGCTGATGCCCTGTCTAAAATTTTGGGTATAGTTCCACAGTAGATAGATGAGGATCATTCTTAAGTTCTCCTCTGATGGTCTGTGTTCTAACCTTTGATACACTAGCAATAAAACTTCAATTTTGTCAAGCCAAGAGTTGGCAAATAATGAACATGCATTCACTGTTAAGATCCACAGTTTCCATAGTAGCCAGGCTTTCTTATTTCCTTGTTGACAAAAATATCACTGCAAATTCAGGTAAGATGGTCATACTGAATGATGTAATTTTGATCAAGACAGTATAGCCACAGGTTATCATGAACACAGGGTTTAAGGTGCAACTGAAAATATTTTTTTTCTACATATAAATACCAATATCAGTATCTCCTTTAAAATTTGATGGTTTAAGTTTTAGAATTTTTTTTGCCCTACACTCCCCCATTGCAGGTTTTTTTTGGTCATTGGGAAATAAGAAATCATCATATTAAGTTTCCCCAAATGGGAGAAGGGTTTCTATTTGCATCAGGATACAGGCTTCTCAAAGCAGATAAAAAAATGCTGTAAGACAGCACTTGTGGCAGTTGCAAGGTCATTTGATACAGAGAAATACAGAAAAGTCAGTTAAGAGTTGATTTTGAAGTAGTGCAGATCAACCAATCAAAAGCCTGATATGAATTCAATTCTACAGAAATTCCACCTTTTGGAAAAAAGGTGAATGATGAGAAGTGAACTGGGCTCCCTTTCTTACTGGAGAGGCAGTATCAGACAGGCACAACACCCTAACACCACAGGGAAAATGACTTCTAGTAGCACAGAATGAGAGATGATGAAATTTTACTGAGCTGCCATCAAATATTTAGGTGCATAAAAGCAGCCAGACCAAGAGAAAACTTCGTAACTGATAGCTCACAGATGCAGACCCCAAATATAGAACAATCTCTAAAAATAAAATTAGTTATGTCCTGTCTCCATCTTGAAGGTACTGGAATTGGTGGTTAAAGTTCACTTAAATCTTCATCACAGGGAACAGCCCCTGAAGGACCTTTACAGTGTTGTATAAGACTTTAAAATATGTTTGTTATCTATAGCAGTAACATGACATTACTAGATCTCAAACTGGACTGCCATATTCCAAGTGCTCATAAAACTTCAAAAACTACCAGAAAAGTTCTATAAAATCCTGTATTGTCAATTATTTCAAAACATAGTCTTTCTTCTAGTATACTTAAGATTGAACTAAACAGCATTCAAAGCCTTAACCTGAGGTGTTTTTAAAAAAATTCAAGTTCTTTGAACATGAGACAAAAAGCACATGAGCAATTTTGGGATAGTATAAACAACCGCTTGGAAAATAAACAGCTATTTTTCCAAAAATTAAGCTCCTGACAATGTAGGAGTCAGCACAACATGATTATTTTCTGAAATGTAGCACAAACTCAGAAGAATCAGCTGTCCGAACATACACTTAATTAAAAAAGAATAACTTCAGAATTCTCAAATATTTATGTAGCGAGACTCTGTGGAGTAAGGATTTTGACAGCTGCACAAAGGTGATCATCACACTGTGCAAATTTTTAAAAGCAATCTCTTCTTCTGAATTCCATTTAGTGCAATTATTATTTTGGAAGCTTAGGGGTTTTTGTGGGGTGGTTTTTTGGTTTGGTGTTTTTCTTTTTTCCTTTTCCTAGTGACAACTACAAAAGAAAGCTTCATATTACTGTGCTATGGGTAACTTACAGGCTAAAGTCATTCAAAAACGTTGAAAGACTATCACTAAACAATGGCACAATAATTTGAAGATGTTTCTGTACAACCACTATTAGGTATTGGTATGTTTGTGTTCTTTTCTATTCTGAAAGACTGACATCAATGAAAAAAGTTACATTTTGTTGTTTCAAAGCTCTGGATAAAAATATCAAAGAAACCCTTCACAAGAGGCACAGCCTTACATAGCCTGCTTCCTGCATAATCAGTCTTGAGACTGTTTACATGATCTTACCTGTTCATCAACATAATCATCTATTCTTTTCTGGCATTCAAGCCATGCTTCAGCGACTTGACCCATTTCCTGTTCCAGCTGATGATACCTTTGTAGCAAGGTACTATACATATCTTCACTACAGGAATCGTGTGTTGTTCCAAGCCTAAAAGTTCAAATAGCACTTGTTATAGAAGAGACATTTCACTAAAAAAAAAAAAAATTAATAAAAAAATAAAAATCACACTTTTAAGTTCTGCCAGCCAAAAAAGTGTTGTTGAAGTGCAGTTATGGATACACCTAGGCTCACATAGCTGCTTGTATCCCAAAATGGAGGGGATTTTAGTCATTTAAAAAAATATATATCCAACAACTGCTTGTTTCGGTGTTCTGTGACCAACAATAGCAAGAATGTGGAAAGTGCAACATTTCTAGAGCCTCTTTCCCACGAGCAACCAGATGCCAAACCTACTGAGCCATATTTATTCAAATTTTGTTGCTTGATATATTTATCCTTCCAAATTCTATGGGCTAAATATACTCGTTGACTATTTACTGAAGAGCTATATAGTAAAAATAAAGCCAGAAGCTTGTTAATCAGAACTTTCATGATCAATGCTAAAAAGATTACGAGACAAGCTGGGAGTTCCAGCTGGGAAAAGTGCTGTAGAATGAGGCAAGTGAGATAGATAACTGCATGCAACCAAACTATCACTTGAGTGGCCCCAAGTTCAAAATGTGGTTATGCCATTCACTGATGACTGTGTCTGTAAGGAGCCCTATAAATGGGGACAGTTTTACCTTCCTTTCTACTACTACATTTTAAAGGAATATGCTGTACAAAAATCAATTAAAGCCTATCATCACAATGATTCTTCAGTAAATAAGCAAACTCCCAAAATGTTGACTTCAGAAATAAATAAAAAGACAAAATTCTACTCAATAATGCATGTTTAAATCACAATGAATTTTAATGACCTGTGAATTGACAGAAATAATTTGAAGCTTTTCAACATTTCTCCTACTCAGTAATTAAGAGGAAACCGGTTGGTAGTTAGTAAGGCACAGAGATTGTTAGTGAGTCAAAGCTAGTACCAAAAAACAAAATTCAAGCATCTCAAAACTTGACATTTAAGCCCAGTTACAGCATTTCAGGGAATTTTCTTATAGATTTCTATTGCAACAGGATGCTAACCCAACCAAAGAACTATACAGTCCTGCCTACTATCTGGCAAAGAACTAAGTCCTTAATTTTAACATAGCAATTAAGTATAATGAAGAACTGAGCAAACAGATAACTCAGTAAGCGTTAAGTTACAGCTGTTAGCATGACTTTGCCAATAAATTCAAGTTTGTTTTATTTTGTTGGTTTTGCCAAGAACCTGCAACACAACCACTTTAGAAGGGTGCATAAGTAATTCTGCACATGAAAAACTTGGAAAGTCCATGCCTGGTAGAGTACTAGAAGCAGTTGAAAGGATACAGTGACTTTAGGAAATAACACTTCATCACTATCAGTGCAAACTCTCAATTTCTGTCACTAGATCACAGTTTACTACTTTTCTTGAAGCCTGTGTTTCTGGTATTATGCATTTATGTGAAATTCTGATCCTTCTGTAGAGAAGTAAAGAATTTGTTCTCATAACTGCTGCCGAGTAGTACTATTCTTTCAAACACCAGTTGTGCACAAATTCTTTTTAAAATATGCTCTTATGTTAGAAGCAAAAGAACTTATTTTTTTAAAATTTAGATTAGCAATGCAACACCATTTACACTTCCAATTTTTATTGTGACTCTTGAGTAAAGATTAACATGCTATTAGTAAATAAACTTTCACCCCCCACGGCAAGTATGAAGCAACAGTCTAGGTAGTATTTCAGTCCTGTAAACAGAGGTGGCATATATTCCTGGACTGCAGTAAAAAAAAAGGTAATGAAAAGCATCACACATACATAAAAGTTAACAAGAATCGCTTACTTTACAGTAACTGAATCTTCCAAAGCATACCTGCTGACATAGATCCTACTGTATGCCTGTGTATCTTGACCAAGAAAGAACACAGAATTTTTTGGCCAACAGCATTTAATTGAAGCTGTGCATATAGTATGAACACAGCCCCATCCCATACAGAGAAAGCAAAGACAACAGAAAAGCCCCAGGTATCAGTTAGTTACTTCATTACCAAACCCCAATAATGCAGCCTGTTGAACATAAGAGGCAGTCACATCAGTGGTTGCATGTAATCAAAAGCATCTTAACTAAGAAAGATATTTAAGCTCTAAGAAACCTTTCATACAGACACCTTCATCAGGAAGTAGTAGTCACTCATCTATGAAAGGACTGGATTTCCTTAAATACCGATTATCAAAATACCACCTTATGAAATGCTGTGTCTGATCTAGAAGCCCTGCTGATTAACTTTTGATAAACATATGGACAGTTCTAACAGCTGGTCTGCAGATTTTACAACTGGGTGTGCCTCCTAAGCAAACCAGAGGTGTTGACTAGGTAGCAGAACAAGACACATTAAGGCCCTGATAGTTAACTCTGAGTAGACGACAAGACCTGTGAAATACTGACACTGCTGATTTTGTATCAGCTAGTAACCTCCATCCCAACTAAAGTGTCGTGTTTGAACCTCCCCAGGTGAACATCTTTTCTAGTCTGACATGCATCCTTGGAACTAACCACAGCACATCAACTATATATTTTGAAAAAGCCAGAGATACACAAAAGATTTAATTATTTAAACAAGGGATGAGAAATAGGGCGAAGATCCAAAATTTAAGTGAAGCTGAGACGCCAAAATGCCATTTCACATTTCTTCAAGAAGAGAAAATGAGGCCAATGCTCTTTGGTAAAGAGACTCTGGCAACACCTTCTCTACTGCACACACATGATTCTCTAGTGATCAAATGACCGGGAACTAGGCTCATCCCTACTTCTCCATGTGATGCCTCTCTGATGGAACATTCATCCACCAATTCCTAATGGAAGGCAGATTATCCTCCAGAAAAAATTCTCAGAGAAGGCTACCTAATTGTCTTACTTCAGACCCAGAGAAGTCAGCAGTAAAATCCTGGGAGTCCCTGAAAAGAGACGTAATCTATCTTTACCAGAGAAAAACAAGACATACACTTATAAACTAGAAATCATGAAACAGGAAGCTTGTGCCAAACCTCTCCTTTCAAAAAGGCTCACGTGAAATCAATCTAGGCAAAACCACGGTTTATGTGAAACACCCCTGAAGTTATCTAGTGAACACTGATGTACTGGAGAAGAAACTCCTGCAGGAAGAGATTCTGACTGTATCATATTCAAGCTTGAGTATTGCTGTCGCTACAGTGAAGTCCTGCAGAGACACACCTTCTGTTGCTCAGACTTTAACTGCGGTAGCACTTGAGAACAACAGGTAAATGAAAACAATCCAATGCTTTTGTTAAGAAATGACAATAAGCTTCACTAAGACCATCCCAATCTCTGCAAAGGCAATATAAACAGCCTTGGTATAGCCAGGATTGCTGAAGTACGAGGTGCAGAGAAGCCTTGTCAGAAAGCACAGAGATGACAGATACAGTGTCAGTGACAGTGGTACTGGGAAGTTAATCACAGATCACTGGGAAAACATGCAATTGAACAACACGCTACTGAACATAGCAATAGAATTACCTGCCTCTCTTCTTGCGTTCCTTTCTAGTATCTACTAGCAAAAGGAGAACTCATCAAAAATTTCTTTATTCACTGTGAGCAACATCTTTTGTGACAGACTTAATTAAACAGCTCTTGTAGCATGGAAAACTACCCAAGACAACACCTTTAATCCACATGTACATAGAGCGTAGAGTGTCTCTTCATCAGAAACAAGATAAAGAGATCAACATGAACCATCCATGACTGTACTTTAAATATGTTCGGATTTAGAATAAAGAATAAAATTTCTCTGAATTAATACCTCTTCCCTAAAAAACCCAAACACTTTGCTGGTACACAAATTACAGGCAGAGCAACATGGCTAACAAAACATGCATTTTAAAGCCCCAGGAAACACAATATGCCATCAGACCTGCAAACACATAGCAAAGGATTTTGTTTATTTTGCTTTCTCCAATGAAAAGATGGTTTTAAAACTCTGAAGTAAGTTATTTGTGCACTACGGGAAGCATGAAGGCATCGAGGCTTTAATTCGCTTGCAGAGCTGTAAAGGCAGTAGCAATGCCTGATGAAAAGTGAAAACAGTACTATTCACTCATGCCATCAGCATTTTTATAGGATGCTGTCATTTCGCTAGGTAACCTACAAGTAAGCAGATTAGAGTAATTCTTCTGACAAGCAAGTTATGACAGCAGCCTGCTCAATCAACAATACTGTTTTCAGACAGATCAAGAAGGATGTTTACCTATTAAACTGCAGCAGAGAATTTTTTTTTAAAACACTGTAGTTGCAAACACAGGCTTTGATTTCTCCTTTAAACTAAAAAAGAAAAGTTAAACTCTACCTTAGCTGTGACACCAACGTTGGCAAGCTGTTCTGCAGGAGTGGCTCAGAAAATACCAGATTTTCAAACAGATGCTTATTGTGCAATTCCCATGTCACCTGAAATTTCTTCAAATGTTCATTTTCCTATAATGAAGAAAAAAACAAAACCCAGAAATAAGCCAGGGTTATAAAATTAAAAAAGAGGAAAAGAAAAAAAAAAAACACAACAAAAATTCTGAGGAAATAATATTTTTTTTTTTTTTTTTAAATCTTGTTTCCAACCTACAGGCTGGATTATACAGCTCAGATCTTACCGAGTTTTAATACCCAGAAACTCGGACTTTAAGTAATTCTTTAATGACTTAAATAACAATAGCTTTATTCCTTGTTTTTCTAAATTGTCATGGATTAGAAAAAAAAAAAAAAGAAAAATCACACTATGTTGAAAGCTTCCATTCATTTCTGCACTGAAAGATGTATTTTATGATCTGAATCAGTTATTCTTAGGTTTTCTTGTCAAATAACTGTCCATCTCTGATTATTTTTCAGTTCTTTGAACTTATCTAGTAACAGGCACATATATGATGGCAAGCTACAATCTTTATTCAAAACTGACATAAATCAAATAAACAGTTCTCTCCAAGTACAGCTTCAAAAATGAAGTTTTCTAAATAGTCAAGAGACCAACAGCGTACTTCTCTAGTAAGCTGAATGTTCTTCTATTTGAGGTTCTTTAACACGTAATTGTATGTAATTGCAAGGCCTAAAACTTAAATTTGTTGCTATCAAAACATAAGAATCAAAGACAGGTATAATATTTTTTCAAGTCAGTAAGTTCTCCCACATATAGCCAGCAGTACACAGGTTCTTTATACCAGGACTCCCACACACAACAAAATTAAACGCAAGCGTTCTGGCTGTCAGACCAGCAAGTGAGCCCTTTGCACTACAACCTCAAGTACCCAGAAATACCAGAATACTCTGGAATTTCAAAGTTTTGTTAAGCATAGTGGGTTAAAAACGAAATACATATTTATATCAGACCTAAACATGAGACTATCAGTATACAAAAAAAAGAATCAAATTTGAAGTTTTATTATCATTTAAGAATGGTGGGTAGGTTTTTTTTCCCCAAGTTGCACAAGACACATGTACCGTTTCACTTTGAGTATTATGTCTTCAAAATACTTAAAATTTCTATAAATGGCTAATAATTTCTCAAGGGTCAACAATGAGAAAGGTTGATTTCCTAAGCAATTTCCATTATTATGCTGTGAATAAAACAGTCAACACTTATCTACAAAATCTTGTATATCGCATTGTGCAGAGTACAATATTCCTCACAAAGAAATACCAGGTAAGTTTTCCCTTCTAGTTTGCTATACTGTGTACTCGAGGACTCTTCTGTACTGACCACATTCTTTCCAGCTTGCTCTCAGTTTAATCTGTCATTCCCTGGTGGGGCACAGGGCTTTAGTTCCTGCTCTTGAACTTTGATAGTTAGCTGGATTCCTTTGAAGGGAAGGACAACTGTTCATAATTTCATTGAGAAATTAGTTCCTCACAGGTGGAGGTTCAAGGCATTATATGCCTTTGTACAGCATGCTATGTGCAAAAATTTTACCTTTAAAAGAAAGCCTGCATGAAATTTAGAGATCTTCACTGCCTTTTATGTATTTCAGCTGAAGAGATTCCTTTTTCCATAGTGCACTGGTATCTTGAGAGAAAACAACTATGCACATTGAAAGGCCTAGTGACCCTGCTACCTGTACTGAAAGCTGTGACATACTACTCCATTAAATAAAAAGGCTATTTAATAAATTTAAGAAATGTATAACAAGAGACAGTATCCTACATTCTTACATTTCAGTTTCTGAATGTCACAGCTTAGCAGAAAGAAGTTTTCAGTACTTACTGCAGCAGGAAAAGGACAAGAAAAGTCTGGGGTATTTTGTGTTTTCTTGTGCTTTGTTTTTTAAAAGAGAATAGAATTTTTATTATACTTTTAATTTTGTCAGAAAAGGGGCAGATTAGGGAGTTCAAGCATCTTTTGTCTCTTCATGGCCAGTATCTCAATCTCTCATACTTGCTAAGTTTTCATTACTACTAGTTCACAATAATAACCAGGGGAAAAATATTAAAATATTATTTTCTGATCAGCTATGTAATTCTGGCACTAATGGGTTCATTATTGGTGGATCTACTTTGAGAAGGCTAACATTTGTACTGTAATCCATCCACTTTTCAGCTGAACAAATCTTTAAGTTCCAATGCAAATCAACCTGTAGAGCAATCTTCTCTCAAGCACCTTGTTAGAGACTTGATGACTATTAAAAGCAGCCAATAAGTTGGAGATGGCAGTAACCTCACATCTGTATCTAAGTCATAAAGCTGGGAAAGACAATACAGAAAACAGCAAATACAGACCACTGACAACAGGGAAAAAACAAGCACCAAATACACTCAAGTTTCTTAATAGAAACACCTTTCTGCGTTGACAGTTCAATTTTACTAACAGCCCTACCTTGGTAATGACACTCTGTTTCCTCTCCATTTTATATCCTTCTCACCTGTGGCCACCAGAGTCTTGTTACTGCCTATTCTTTTCCTCTCTTTACATACCTAGACAGTCACTTTTAGCTAATTGGCAATAAACCCCAAATTTACCAGTATATCCACTTTTTTTTTTTTCCGCTTGCACAAAGTTTACACAAGAAAAGGGATGTACACGATAAGGACATTAACAGAGGAGGTACAGGAAAAGATAATTAACAAAACAGGATTAATAACCTTCTCAGCCCTTAAACAAACAGAAGTACAGAATTTGTTTACTGTATTGAGTAATACACTCATGATGGACAGTTACTCAAGAAGAGATTTTTAAGGCTATTGCTTATTTTCTACCTGACAATATAATCCCAAGTCTAACATCAAAATCAGTTGACAAAACAAGCATTTAAGAAAGAACAAGAACTTTAGAAATAATGATGTAACAGATTAATTCTGAGGCAAGAGATCTTTTCAAGCAGCCATTCTTGCTTATAAGGGAAAAGAAAAATTGAACATTGAAACAATCTAAGATAGTGCTACACATAGACGTTTGTGTCCTTTAAACATGGTTGTCGAGACCATTAAAGATTAACAGAAGTGTTTTCCACGTTTTCAAGGGCATTATCTAAAATTTTGTAGATCTACTTAAAAATTAGTTTCAAAATAAGTGCCAAACAAAATCTCACCCTTTTCTTTATAAACAAAAGAATTTCATCAATTCACTGTAAGAGATGCCTAATCTGCGTTTCTGAAGAATTAAATTTGCATTTTCAGAACCTCCCTGTCTCCAAGCACACACAGACAAAAATCCTTACGTTTTACAAACCACAGAAGACACCTGAAAGAGCCCAGAACAGCTCTGCTAGCATTACCCCTAGCGAGTAGAAGCATATAGGTTATTTTTTCAGTCTTACCAGAGTAACTAGAAAGGCGCTGATTGTACATGCTGCCTGACAGAGTGCACTGTATTCTTCAAGTAGGAGTGAGATGAACTGATGTGCCTGTGGTGGCCCTTGTATTGCTAATGTTGATGCAACTTTAGATCCCAATGACAAGTGTCTGAGCAGACGAACCTTCATTTCAAGCACATATTCTCTGGCTTGCTGTTCCAACCGTTGGTAAAGCTGATATGGATCTCTTTCACAAAGCCTGCATTTTTAGAATATTCGTGACAAAAAAAAAGCAGCATGGAATCAACAATTATCACTTTCCTAAAAATATTTACCATTTACCAGCATCATCAAAAAACCTCAATGGCTAGGGTTTACAGAACTACCTTGAATCTTGGAGAATGCAGTCCAGTTTCCCACTTTCACACTGTGGAACTGAGCTCCTGTGTAGCTGTAGGACTAGGATGCTTGCACACTTGAACAAATTAATTTAGGACCTCTGTATTTCACTTCAACTTGCGAGTTAAAAAAACATTACTCAATTTTCCTGCAACCCTACAAGACAACCTAGACTCTTCAGACAAGCTTCTTTACAACTTCTCCATGTTCTTACACACAGTCCTAACAAATGTCCCAAACAGCCAAACCTAGGCCAAATAAATATCCTGTAGAAGAACAGGCATTTACTTCACGTCATTGAAGGAGCTTTACCTGTTTGGCAGCCAGAACATGCCTAAATACACACTAACCAGGCTGGACTTGGTGACTGCTTTAGGGGACCCTTCAGTTGTTGAGCTGAACTGAAAGACCACATTTCATACAATTACCAAGCTTTTAATACACTCACTCACAAAACTCCTTCTCACCTTCATTGTGAGTTCCTTACCCCAACTTGCAGAAGTTCTGTACAAGGACATTTTTTGCACCTTTTATTAAAGCTGCGCCACTGCGTAGCAGAGGTGTGGGATTCACAGGGCCAAAAAGAATGCCCTTCAAGGAACATGACTTAGGGCAGCACCTAACTGAAATAATTACAGATGACTAGTGTATTATTTTTTTTTTTTTAATCTAGAATACGTACCAGAATTCAGGATACGTTTGTCTCAGGAAGTGAGACATGGGTTTGAACCACCTCACACAGAAGAAAACTGAACACGATGGCTGCTTTGAAGCACTTTAGAATGAAATTGTACCATTTAAAGTCCTGTGCATGGAGTTTAAGCACTTGCCTCAGGTTTTTTACAGCACAGGGAAGTGGGGAAGAAGAAAGGCATTAGATAAGTACTTAAGAGTTAGATGAATAAAGGTCTGCTGCTATCTAGTCCCTGCTCTTCCCTCACCACTCACAAAACAGAGTGCTATCATATTGCCATAAAGTGCTCCAACATACAATAGGGACAGTACTTGGCACTACTACTTATTTTCAAGTAAGAAGACCAGACAGTCTGTTTCTTGCCAGCTGTGTCTAATAGAACTCAACACGGAATTAGGAATTTCTGCCTTTTAAACATAGATTTACTTGGCTGCAGCACAATCTTTGGCATGCTATCTACATGGTTTGTTTGGCTTTTTTTGTTTTGTTTATTTGTTTTGTTTTTACACTTTCAATGCCTACATTGACCAGCTTTGTTAAAAACTATCGCATGCATTAGCACCACGGACTGGACATAGTGGTGTCTGCTCAAACACAGTATCCTAATTTTATTTCATACTTTGGACACCATGAAGATCTCAAGTGAAAAATAATCATATTGACATTTAAGGTTTCTTTCTCTGAGATCCTGTTTCTGTCTCTGTATTATTATAATCTCTCTCAAAAGTGAAAAACAGTTCTAGAGAAATCAAAGCTCCTAAGTACACAATAAAGGTACACAGCATGTATTTCAATTTCCAAAATATTTCCATTAAAGAGAAACTGCATAAAAATCAACAACCATTTTAGCTGTGATTCAGTTTTAATTACCTGCACACTATGCAAAATTTAAGCACCTTTGATTTCAAAACCTATGTTGCATGTTTTGATCACTTAAATAAACAAAGTGTGACTAATAGGGAGGCATACTACATTACTTTACTTTTACACAACTCATGTTCAAAACCAAACACTCAATTTTTATATAACAGAATTGCAATAAATTTATTTAATTATCTGTTGAGTCTGATTCAGGAGTATAGTCATATAAGGAGCAATGCTAGATGACTGTAATCTTTCAAAGAGTTCGCTTCAACTAGAAACTCCACATAAGAACTACAGTTCGTCAGACTAGTCAGACCTGACTATATCGAGTACATACAGAATGACGATTCCTTGACCACACATTCAGTTAGACAGAAACTGAGATGGACCTCCTGGAGCACCTTAAAGGACAGCCACACTGTTCTCAACAGGAAATAACCCACAACTGAGGATCTCATTAAGCACATCTTCAACTTCACACCTAGAAAAACTTCTGAAGTGAGAAAGAAGTTCTTGGAATCCATCCCATCTAGTGATCAATGGCCCATATTACCCTTTTTTTTTTTTTTTTTTTTTTGAAAATTCTCTTCTAGCTGTTACAACTACAGTAAGATGCAAGCACTATTGTAACTCAGATTAGTTTGACGAGGTAAAATTGTCATGTGGAACAATTCAAACTAAACAGTGTCTTATTAATAATAATCATCTCAAGGTCTTTTGAAGAATAAGATTTTAGTACCCTTCCATAATTATACATTAATATTCCTATTGCAAACAGCATAAGAATTTAATAGCTTCCCATGCATTTAATCTAGTACTTAAAAATCCTGCATGAAATAGAATTAACTCTTCTGACTTTTCATTCTAGTAGAGAAGCAATCATTCCAAGCAACCAGATTTACAGATAGTAAATAACATTCTATTAAAAAGCAATATTCCAAACTAGTTAAAAACTAATTTTAAAAATCCTCTTAGCAATTAATAGATATTTTTCAAAGTGCTATACCTATCCACCAGCTCTTTCATTCCTTCTTTATCTGGTACCAAAGATTGGTCTTGGTCATCTGCCAAAGGGGTCCCAGCTTGGCGATATATACACCGAACCATGTATCTTACTTCTGACCAGTAATTTTGAAGCTGCTGAGGTTCACGTTCAGGCTCTGCTGAATTTTCTCTGCAAATAATGACAAAAATAATTACTCTGTACATCACATAGGTGTATTGATTCCTACTATTCTGAAGAAGCTCTTCAGGTAAAACAACATACATCTGAAAGTGCCCAAAATAAAGCATCAAATTTGATAAAAGCTGCCATCTATAAGTTATTGTCAGATAGCCCATTTAAAGAGTTTAAGCATGCACCAGCAAATAAGGCACAACACTGCCAACAATGTGACTACAGGCACCATGTTGTCAAGTTTGAATTCAGTTCTTACCTGCGCTCATTACAGGCCTCACAGTTGCATGCTATGTCTGAAGGAGAGGAATTGCTAAGATCTGCAGCAGGCACAGTCTGTGCACCAACAGTTATCCTTCCTCCTCCTACAGATTCCTGCTGTGATCCACTGTTTCCAAGAGGCATATGCAAAAGGAAATCTTGGCTCTTAGAGGGGGGAAAAACAAACAAACAAACAAACAGGTAGCCTTCAGTTTGTAAGGTAGAAGTCTGAAATGTTAACAGCGAGGCAAATATTAATCTGGCAATTCTTAGCACCGACTATATTTTGGGAGGACACTAAACCAGGCACAAAGAATTTGCATTTATTAGTCTTTTTGAAGGTAAGAGATGGACTGAGAAAACAATGATACAAACATAGTTTCATTTCTAATAACCAAAGCATGTTGGTTATAATTATCACCTTTATGTACTCCAGCATAAACAACGAACTAAGCTAAAGGAAGGCTTGCATCATCCATGATTAATCATAAACTACTAATATCTCTTCAGTCTCTATTTGACAGCATGTTTGACTTCCATAGTTTAACAACCCCTTCTAGCAAAAAGCATAAAATCTCCTTGGTTATAACAGCCAGGCATACTACTTCATAGTAATGGACGTTAGCATCCATTCCCAATGACAGCAGCTTTCTATCTCCTGTGTACAGTGCTGCTCAGTACTAGCAGATGACACAAACCTCTCTCCCAAGGCTGCTGGTATTTTGGTCTCCAGTTTCTCTCCCTTCTCTGTGATCCAGCCCCAGTACATACCATGCTTCCCTCCTGCACCCTCCCTAGGTTGCCACCAGCCTTCTGTGGCACCAGGCAGAGACACCTCCCCCATTAGGAGCATGACTGAAGGGTTGGTTTTTTTTAAGCTTCACCCCAGATTCTGGAGCAGGATGCGGGGACAGGTCAAAACAAACCTGCATGCATTTGCTGCCAACAGCAAGATCAGCTACTGGGGACGGTACTGAGGCAAACCAAGCTAGGTAATGAGAGCAACAGCAACCTGAACACAGGACCATCTATAACAAACCACTTATACTCTGTCTTGCAGTGACTGATGACAGATTTTTTTAGCTCACTTTGTTTTTCTTCTCCTGCTGGTTTCTCTAATTTGACTAGCCACCTAATCAATTTAGTTACCTTTGCAAGTCAAGCTTCCCAACTTGGAAAATTCTTTTGCTGTTTGCTTTTAAAAAAATCCTCTTAAAATAAGAAAACAGATGCCAAATTAAAAAGAGACTATAAGTTTTTATTTTACCTGGACTATCTAAAACTTAACAGCACATTTAGGAAGCAAATCCTTGCACCTGTAGGACACTTATTTTCTTTACTCATTCACTAAACAGAGATTAAATATGGCAAAAGTTTTGCCTCAACTGAACAATAAAGTGCACCTGTATTGCTATGCTTTGAATTTTTTAGGATGTGTTTACCATCAGACTACCAGTATAGTTCCCTCAGATGTAATCTCTTTTGATTAATTTCTCTAACCCTTGTTAATAGCAAGAATATCAGGAAACACTAGTTGTATACAAGTGATACAGTATTAAATTTTCCTTAGAAGAAACTATGCTAACTGTGCTTTTAACATGAGTTTAATAGCATATGCTATACAAAGACAATCCTTCCTTGCACTGATTTGTTTACTGAAATAAAAATCTGTATGTACCTATGGGCATGTGCACAGTCTGTTAGCTCTCTACAAGATGATGACAGCTGGAATCTAATGCTTCCAATTATTGGAAGTTTGTAGCTTCCTCAATCAGCTGTGAAGATTTGATTCTGCAGTACAGCATAATTTACTTCTAACGGGGTTTTGCTGAAGCTGTCAACAAACTTTTTGTTATCTTTCTGCCACATTGAGCACAGCTCCTACATGAGGTTGAATTCTCATTTGAAAATATATTTTAACACTTAATTTAGAAAATAATCACAACTTGCAATATTAGCACCATGTATTAAATCACTGTTTGCTGTGCTACAAAGAATAAGAAATTGTTATATGTGTACTACGCAAAGTTGTGCTGCTTTATTAAAAAAAACACAGGAAAGACGACAAAAAGACACATGCAGGAGGGTGCCAGTGCAAGTGCAGTGACTCAAGAACACTACTGAAAGAACAAGGAATATTCAAACAGTTTACCTCATGAAGAGGGGAAAAATACACATAAGCCGACAGAGAACAGAAAAAAAAGTGTAGTGATTAAAGTTGCAGTGGTAAAAGTAGAAGAAACAGAATTTAAGTAAAGGAGGAAAGGACAAAGTATGAGATCCAATAAATTAAAGGGCAAAAAACCAGCAAGAAACAAATCCAAGCCTCACTTTACCAAAAATCCAAAACTCAGAATTGGAACTTCTTAGTTTTGGAACAACTTGCTTGTTCGGTTTAGCTCATAGGAAAACCTACTCAAAATCTCCTGAGAGACTTTCTAAGCATTTACAGCTTAAGTCCGTAAGTAGCATCCAGCCCACAACAACATATCTTCTTAGTCTACTGAATTGGAGTACTTCAACTTACCACAAGAGATTGCTCTATTGTAGCATGCCTCTCCTCTTTTTCGACTGTTCTTCGACAGTCCGGACACACCCACAGTGGAAGATGCAGCATATTGTTTGCTTTTGGAGATGTGGAAAGTGCTGTTTTGCTAGAATTTTTTATTCCGCTCTCTGAAAGCGAAGTATCTTTTCGTTCACTTCTACAAAGAAGACAATGCTCGCCAGTTGTATATGGTGCCCTTTGGCCCAAGCCAAAGGTAAACGGTGTCTACAAACAAATGTTTTGATACATAACTGGTTATTCACAGAATACATACTAGAAAAATTTATTCAGAGATTAAAAAAAAAAACCAACCAACCTACATATTTTAGCAGTCACTATTAAATGGTGACTATTTGGAGTGTCTCAAGATTAAATCCAGCAGTCTTAATATCCGTGTGGCAAAAAAATCTGGTTATGAATATACTCCCATTTAAAAAGTAATGTTTTCAGGGAGTATGGACTACAGCTTTCTGCTCTAAAATAATTCAGCCTAGATGCAATAATCTAGTAAGTAAAACAGAAAAGGAATAGTACAATTCCTTTTCTTTTACTGCTGTCATTCTTACAGATAAAAAGGAAAATAACTGCTCTTTGAAGTTCTGTGTCACCTTTTTTAATACTAACTGAAACGAAGACGCTTTCACCTAAGCTTGTTACAAAATAAAAGCTTAACTCAGTTTTAACAAAACCAATCAGTAGGGTCTTAAAATCCGCTATTAGCTATTGAATAAAGTAGACTCAGTAACTTATGAGGACAGAGGCAGTTCAAAACCCAATTTCTCTTCCAAGATGCTATTGTGCATGTAATCATGTTTCAGCCACAAAATGCTGATTATTCACCAAGACTGATACTCACAAACATGTCAAGCAGTACAAGCCAAACAGAACTCAACTTCACAAGGCGTAAGTGAAGTTATAATGAATGGAACAAAACATCTTGTAATGGCAGAATCACAGATTTGCCCAATTCTGTTACAGCTACTAGCCATGCCTTAATTAGCAACGTCTTCTATGTAAGCCTCAAAATAGATAAATTCTTTCTCTAAGAAAAGCCAAAATAAGTCATTCAAGCATCCCTCCAGATACTGCTCCAACCTCAAGACTAACAAAAATACTGCTTTAAAGAGGCTGAACTGCACAAGCACAGGTGAGAAGTTCTTTAGGGCAAAGGACTAGTTCAAGTATAACACAATTCACTAACTCTCTTCTTGTTTTCACAGCAAGAACAAATCAATTCCTTATTGCTGACATCTAAAGAAAAACAGTACAGCATTATGAACTCTGATTTCTGTATTCTTCACATTTATAAAGCTGACAGACTCAGCAATATGGAAAAAAACCCTGAGAATTCTACACGTAAAAAAAGACACTGAATTAATCTCCACAAGTATCACTTTATCTTTCAGTAATTCATGAGAAATATAAGTTAAGAGATTTAGTACGAACAGCTAATCTCTTTACTCATTGATTCCACTTCAAGAATTCACACCTAAGCACTAAGGCAAGAAAAATAACAGTTTCTCCAGGTGTCTGCTGCAGGTTTTCAGAAAACATTCTTTTGAGGGAAGACTTGCTCTGCCTCCTGAAAGGCTGTGACTGACCATCCCCTTATTGGCTCTACAAGCACGAACATATTTCTCAAGTTAGACATTGCTCTTGGCTGACCTGTGCTCAACTGCAGATCTTATTAATGCCTAAAAACCCTGCATGCAGGAGACCACAGCTGCTCATCCCCTTAGCCCTGAGTGTTTCCTTGTTAAAGTAAATTTTTTTGAAGCTGGATTAAGTGCCTGTTGGAATGATGATGACATCTTTATAGATACTGCAGACAAAGCCTTATGAACATCAGCTGCAGGACATCTTTCAACAAATAGGAAAAGCAGAGGGCAAAAATGTAAAAGTTCAGAAGTTAAGACAACCTGACACTTACTCTTTTGCAAGGTAAGGGTCATGGCAAACGTATCCCAGCCATGCTACAAGGACTTCTTGAAGTTAAGACTTATCTGTGTAATTTGCTTAAAGTTGCACCACGATCATTAAAAAAGCCATGGCAAATACAGCAGAAACAACAATCAATTCTGGCCAACTCACAGACTCAGTAAAATCCTAAAAATCTCTCAACTGGGCCCATATTTATGACAGATTTGAAGTTCAAATGAAAGCACTTGGTTCCTAGAGCACAATGCAAATCAACTACTAAGAAAGCAAATTTCTAAGCAGTTTATTTCTAACAAAAACGGCAGTTACAAACTTGACGAAATCTAGACCATAAGCATCTCAGATTCCCATTATGGTTTTATCATACTAAAATGAAGCTATGAATTGCAGTTTCTTATTTATTTAAAAGATGAAGCGACTGTTCATGCGACCATTTCAACAGCAGCAGTGAACTCTCCCTGAATTAGATGAGCTTGAAATTAGGTCACACAATACATTTATGTGCCTTCACAATGTAATCAGAGCAAAGCGTACATTTTGAGAAAAGCAAGATATTTTTCCACTAGTCAAGCTTCAAAAAATGCGTGATGCATCTCTGCAAGAAAACACCCCAGTCTCACTTTTTCTCTGAAACATGTTCAGATATAACATTCATAAATGAAAGCTGGAAGTAGGACAAGCTGGAACAGAAATAACTGCGCCTCTGCTATCTATTTAGATTTATTTCCAAGAATAACTTTATTACCATAAAACTGCATAGCTTTTTTTGACATCTATGTCCAATTTCAAGCTTATTATAACAATAAAATTTGACTTTAGAAATAGTATCTTTCACTGCTTTTTAAAGCTTGAATAGTGAAGTCATCAGAAACTGACTTCAGTTAGCCAAGTACCAATCTCAAACAGACATGTAGATCTTTTTGAAGAGCTCTCTAGCACGTTTAATACTGTAATGTTTAATAAATAATGCTGCTATCATAATACACCCACAAAGTTTGGATGCACATACCTGAGAAACACCTGTGAACTCTGATCCAACAGAACTGTCTGCGAACTGTGTACCATTTAGCGAAACCTGGAAAAAATTAATAGTACATTGGTTACAATAGTTAAGTTTAAAGTTAAAAGAAGATTAAAAATATTAAATGACAAAACCTTCCCCTGCATCTGAAGATTGATAAAATAGCTTTTGAAACCTGAATGACTGACTGCAGAGATGGAAAGCCCCTTTTCTTTTAAAATAAAAGTTCTACTGATGCAAAAGTTCACAATTTATGTATTTTGAACTTTTGTACTACAGCTGTTTTATTAGCAATGCAACTCAGATGAAAGAATTGATACAGGAAAAAAGAAAGGTCATAAATAAAACTATGTTTTTCCTTCTGTATTTTGATTGTTTGCATTTAGCTTTTAAACTTCTATTGTGAATTGAGACAATTACCAAAGATTCTTGCCTTTTGAAAGTTGAATACAATACTGCTTAGAAAAATATGCAGTGTTAACCAGGAAGACTCTTCCACAGCAAGCCTCCAAATGGCATTCAGCTATTCTGCTGCAGCAGCCTTCCTCCTGCCCCAGGTTATAATTCATACAGAAACTTCTCAGACTTCTTTTCTCTACCTTGTTTCTTCCACAAGTATTACAGAGACTACACCAGATATCAATGAAGAGCCTTTCACAACCCCCAAGTGTTTTCATACAGCATTATTTGAGGACACCAAAACAAGAGTAAAAGTTAAAACAGCATACAAATTCAAGCCAGTGACAACAGAGTCCTAGACCACACTGACTTGAAAAAGCATTTGATTAAAAAAAACAAAAAAAAACAAACAAAAAAACAAACCCCACCAACCAAACAGGGAGAGGGGAAATAAATTCAGTCAATTTTCAGTCAATTATTTTATTCTTTATTTTCCCTCTTCTTGAGCACTGGTTTATCTCTTGAATTTCAGATCTAGTTTACCTCGTGCCTCTGTTCCACCTTTCACATGTTGTTGCTAAACTCTTTTTGCTCTCCAGTTTTCCACCTACTGCCTGACATTGAAGTTCCTAAGACTACTCTAAAGTCTTCAATAAAAACCATCCTGTTTAACGTAGGAAACCACTCATCTTGTGTGTTGGATTTCCAGAGTTTGGAAAAATATTTTTACCCTGCTACCAAACCAGAAACTCAAACTGCAGCCTCCTCCTGTACAACAGAGCGTCCTTCAGTTTTACACACCGACAAAATTACCAACTGCTCAGTTTACAGAATTGGTGAGATTATTGCGAAGCCATTGTCTTCAGCCGGATTTTTCAAAGGCAAAGTAGAGGTGAAAACACAATCTTCAAATCATTGCTAGAGAAGATACAAATAAGAAACCACACACCTTTCCTCTCATACTCTGTGCTAACTTTCAAGAATAGGTATTTGAGGAAAACACCTCATGCACAGGTCAAGAATCTCAGATCTAAAATATAGGGAGCAAAGATGCTAATCTGGAACAAGTTCCCTATTTTTATTCAGCCACTTTGCAAAAAGTAGAAAAAAGAAAAGGTCTTTTGAATTAAGGAAAGTCTTCTTCACCAAGAAAAGAAATCCTCCAGTACTGGAGGTCCACTGTTTATTGGCGTGCATATGCATTCAAGAACAAAGAAACCAGTGAGAAAGTTTAGAATGAAATTGTTATCTTCAGCTCAAACAAAAAAAAAAATTAGAAAATTTAAAAGAAATGTTTATCCAAAACCATGACCTATTCATTGAGTGAGTAGGTTTACCTTGTTTACAGTCAAGACAGTGATAACAAGAAATGCACGAGCTTTCACATTTAAACATGCAGACGTTGAGTGACCAAGCTGAAGGCAGTCAGAAATGTTACAAAAGCAAAGACAAAAACAGTGAGAGGTTTCTGTTATCCACTAAATGTCACAGGATACCAAGACAAAATACTGAACATCAGGAGTGACTGCTTCATGGAACGAGCTGTCATGGTACTAACAAAAGTAAAGGCATCTCTTAATCCTATGCACTGTGCAGACTGTGGTTCAAAATATCAGTGTAACTCCCCCTGAATTTAGTAGTAGCCTAAATAGCTGCAGGAGGAACAAACACCAAGGAATTTAAAGAAAGGAATTAGACAAATAAGAGGAAACTTAAAGAGAATCATCAAAAATTAAGCGTCTGTAGGCAATGAGATTTAAGACACTGCATGTGAGGCTTAGAGCAAATATAAAAATCACAAAAAGGACTTAAGTGGGGGTAAATAATGACATGACAGGCAAGGGAAGGAGATGGCTAAATAGCATATTAGAGAAAACAGAAGAATCTTGTAGAAGTTGTCCAAATGGGGCTCAAACAATAGCAAGCTAAAACCAGAAAAAATACAATGAGACAGCCTCACAAATAATTTAAGGAAGCAAGAAAAAAAAAACAAAAAAAAAAAAAACAAAAAACAAACACACAAACTACAACTAAATCCTTTTTCAAGGCACATGAGGAGCAAGGAGGAATAGGAAGCCTGTCAGATGCCTTAAAAAATGCTCGAACAAGCTAAGGTCATGGCAGAAACAACAGATTTATTTTTTGCATGTTCATGTTTCCTATGGAGGAGTTTAAAGATATTCTCCCAGTGAAAGGCTTCTTTATGGAAGATGCATTAAAGGATCTGTTTCAAGGCAAAGGACTGCTAGAAGAGTACGGAGCAAATGGACAATTCAAAAATTAGCAAACCACCAAGAATGGATGACATTCAGCCAAGAGTCCTAAAGAAGCTTAAGGATGTTTTAGTTGCACTAATAATTTCAGTATATTAATGCTTGCTTTATATTTTATAGCAGATGATTATTTTGTTTTTAAATATTTATTTATTAAGCTTTCAAAGAAGATCTAGGGAACTGCGGTTATCCAAAGTCAGTAGCAAGAAAGTGCCAAAGATGACAAAGTTAACTAATAGCACTAGATTCTTCATGTTACTGAAGAGACTAGAGAATGGCAGAAGGACCTTACAAGATCTAGTTACTGGGCCATATGTTGACAGATACAAATTCTGTGTGCAGATTTAAAGTAGAAGTGACAAGATAGAGAGCTGTCACTTGTGGACAACCCTAACTTTTTTTTTTTAATGAAAGAAAAACCTATTTTTACAGTCCTGAATATCCTTTTTAATGATTTTAAAGTTTTATTTTTTAAAAAGTTTTGTGAAGCTAAGTGCCAGAAGGAAGGCTGAAACAGATCAGAAACATGGGAATCTCTACATGCAGTCTTCACCATAATTGAAAGTGGGGGTGGAAGAAAATATTTCTGTGTTTTTTCTATAAGTGTTGTTTACAATAGAAAAGAATTTACTATTTTCTTGCAAGCTACTGTCATGCTAATTCATCCTCTTTAAAATGTTAATTTCTGGAGAATAAGGCATATACTACTTGGCACTGTATAATTCATACCAGATAGTATGAAGAAAGTGAGAATCACATCTTAAAAAAAATAATTCTTGATTTCACCTGAATGACCCTGAAGAACCAGTTGAGCAATAAGAACACAAACACTCAAAGATTGCCATAATTTGCCACCTTCAGTGGGCTGAGTGACATATTACTAGACCACACACCCCCATCTTTCTTGTAGTTGAAGCCTGGTGAAGTCACACAAACATCATGAAAGCAAGAGTGATGCAACGTCTTAGGAGAGCTCAGGAAAAGAAAAACACAGGAAGAAAATTTAGATTTGACTCAACATCACTGAACCCTAAACAGTTCAACAGAAATGTGATGCTCAAAAAAAGCAGGATTTAATCACATTTTTCCTGGGGAAAAACAGCTAGAAAATATTGCACTGGTTTTCGCATGCACATTAGGAAAGATACAGACTAGGAAAAAACCCAAACTTACCAAGAGATGATTAAGGCTACACTTTATTCTACAATGTCCCGATATAACAAAGGTATTCCATACTACTTGAATTAATTCCCTTACTTTTACATAGGAGGTGAAAAATTAAGTTTGTTGAAACATCTGAAACGACACATTTTCTGTAAGTGTCTGAGTGACACTAAAGAAACCTACTGCACTTAACCCTGGCTACCCCTCCAAAACCCATACTTGTCTATGCTACTCGCTCTCCTGCCTACACTTTTTGTGCCAAAACTCATTTGCCACAGCTGTTCTGTGCTAAGCCTTCTCTCAGGCACTTCCAGTCAGTGAGCACACTATGACATTGCTCTGCAGCTTCACATAGCAGCTCTGCCTCGCTTCCCACCACTGTCACCCAACAACGTTTGGGAGGCAGCAATCCAGTCGCGCTCACTGGTGAAGACCTCCCTCCCTGCAGCCCAAGTGAAGTTCTGACTTGGGTGCTCTCCAGTCACAGGCTGAGCTGTTCCTCTCTCTCCCAGGCATAGCTAAATTGGTCACAGAACTGCTGCTGGCAGATGAGTGACACTTACAAAATCCTAACTGATTTTCAGATATGAAGAAAGATTTCTTTACGCCTTCAGTTCAAGAGACAGGAAACTATCTGATTTCAGTAAGTGAAAAATTAGGATCCTTCCTCCCTAACACCAACTGATATAAGGATACACCACTGTGGAAGTCAAATGCATGGATGAGGGGAAAGAATGCTAACAAATGCATGAGAGAGAGGTTCAACAGTAGGTAGCAAACAAAATCCAATGCAGGACATCTCTGGACCAGTAAGACCTGTGAAGGCACAAAGGAAGAGGACTATTCTACACACACGCCATGGTTTTCTTCTCCATTCATCTAGTACCAAGAACTGTCAGACAGGACAGCATGATGGTCAGACCTCTAGCACAGCAAGATTTTGGGGTTTGTTTGCTTTAAGGATTGCTCCTGAATATTGTCAGTAGTGACCTTAGTCCATGCAGTAACAACAGCCTCTGCAGAAGGTATATTACAGCACTAAAGGGATATTATAATGTAAAAAACTAGCAGTAAACTATCAACACTTAACCCTTCCTTAACCCTTTTTTAAGTCCACATTACACCCAGTTAACATCTGGTACAGCCAGTTTTTCAGAGGAAAAGCAAACTGAAACAGATCTACTCAGCAGTGTCATCACTCTTGCCTATGTGATTTCACCTATTTCAACATTCAAACTATCTTTCATCTGCTGCACTTTAAGAAATCCAGGAACGTTTTTTTTAAGGCAGTGGAAGTACATATCCAAGAGACTAAGCAAAGTACTGTCTGGTTTCTCACAGAAAAGGTTGTCTTCGCTACACTCTGGACAGATCAGTTCCATGCACCACATGAAAGCGAGAAGAAACCCACCCACCAAAATACCATAAGTCCTGCAAGATATCAACTACTGCAAAAATAAGGCAAAACAAAGCATATGCCTAATAAAGCTGAAGATTACCTGCACTACAAAAAAAAACAGTGTAGTCCATCATTCTTTCATAAAGTAGTTGTTGTTAAGTGTGGTCTAACACTGAAAGAAATGGCCCAGGGAAGTCCTGGAATCAGATGAATGATCACTCAGAACTATATTCAGGAATCCTCTCGGAAAGGATGACCACCTTACTGCTGTACCTATGGGTATATTTATGGTCAATATCGACATGGCCAAGAAATGCAGAAGCATCCTCTAACACAGCATGCCTGGGGGCCCGCTGCACTTTGCAAGGGGTAGCTGGGCTGGCCCAAAGGGGCTAGTGGTCCTTGTCCATGGTTATGAAAGTTTGCTGCCAAAGTGGCAGGTGAACTGGAAATTTTTCTAAGAGAAGGTAAGATACAAGTCTAAAGATTATTTATTTTCATTGTTAAATAACCCCCAGAAGTACTAGAGGTCTTGCAGTAAGAGGACATGTCCTTTTAGAAAAGCATACTCAAATCATTTTAAAAAAGATTAAATGTAAGAGTTGTCTTCCTAGTACTGGTGTATGGAGAATGCAAAATTAACATGCCCAACAACAGGCTGAAAAATAATCAGCAATATGCAACACACTTTCAGGTTCACTGGCACAGCAATGCTCAAGCACCTACCAGAGTTTATTATTATTGTTTTAGAGAAAAAAATCCTTTTGACACCAGTTATGCAAAATTTAATTCCAAAGAGCTTTTAAGCAGTAGCTTAGAAATTGGTAAATGTTTGACTGGCAACGGTGAAAAGTTTGGAGGTTCCTACTCTCAAACATAGTCACGGTTTAGTGTTATGCAGTAGTGAAACACACTTTGGTGGTGGGGTGCAGGGGGTGTGTGTAAAGACCTCCAAATAGTTTAATTAACTATAATGATAAAAGATGAACAAATTACCACAGTACTCAACCCTGTTCTAGAAGCAGGAGTGTTTTGCTTAAGAAATTGACACTATAAACATCTAAATTTTTAATGTGATAATCACACATCTCTAGTGACACTGAACAGAATGCCGTGATACTTACACACTTGCTTGCCAGAGAGTCTCAGTATTATAGGAGAGACACTGACAGAAAAAGTGAGTCTTGATTAGCCGTAAACACCACCAACAGGGAAAGCTGTGACAGTTTTCTACCCAAGAAGATCCTTATTTTTACTAAGGATGCCAAAGTACCAAATAGAAACCAGAGAAGGCAAAGACAAGGTGATAAAATTTAAATATCCACATTAAGGTAGCCAACACTCAATCTGACCAAGTGATTAATTTTGCAGACTATTAATCTCTTTTATGAAGCATGCTATTTTCGGTATTACTACTCACAAACTCCTAAGCTATCCCTTCCTGGCATAGCCTGAATTATTCTAGTGAAGGCCACACTCTTGAGATAGGAAAACTTTTCAATTAAGAAAAACATATCCATAAACAAGTCAGTGATGCAAGAAGTCAATCCCTTGGTACTCCTTTAAAAAGCTACCGGACTACATGCAATATCAGAGAACCTTTAAACCTCTACACCAATTAACAGGGATATAGAAAAACGAAGGCTGCAGAAGAACAAACATTCCAAGGAGTGTTACAAGACTCTCTTGATACCCAAAATTTGAAATACAAAATCTGAATATTACTCTCAAATATAGATAAACTACCTTTTAGGTCTGAAATAATTAAGTAACAGGAGAAAGAAATTGCCAGAAGTTGAACAACAGCCAAGAGTAAAGCCTTAGTGAGAAACCTGGCAGAGCCTCAGGATGGCAGAAAGCACTGCACATCAATATAGCTAACATGTCGACTCAACGCTTACTTAAGCTGATATCTAATACACAGCACATTTATGTTCTACAGCTATCGTAACTAACAGAAATCATTAATATCATACCAAAGAGCTCAGTCAAATGTTTAACCTTACCCTACTGTTCTGAAGTAGAAATAAGCCAAAACTCCACTTGATGGCCAAGGAGCTAAGCACAATGTGACTGCACACCCCGCCCCAGTCACAGAGGACATTTGTGGAAGCAGATTTGCTGCAAAACACCGTGTTAGCTGTGAGACATATCAACTAGCTACGATAACTAACAGTGTCTTACTAAGACTGATTTATGTAGGATCTTGTGTATATACATTTGAATAGGGCAAGTTGGAAATCTTGTGACTGTAAAGCACACTAGCCCATCATGTCACGCTCCCTCCATCATGCTTTGCCAGCAGGAATTATGCACTCAAGGGCTAACCACAGGAAATAACCTACGAAGGGAAAAGGAGGAAGAGAGACAATGCTGGCACTAGGAAAAGATGATTCATCTAACTTGAAATTTCACACTTATTTTGTTCGTAAAGACAAGCAAAAGATAGGAAAATGCCAAGCAGATAGCACCAGTTTGCTCTCAATTACAAACCCAAATACTTGTTCAAGGACCTAGCAAGGCTGTTGTCAAGTAGGTCACTCATTTAGCCCTCCAAAAGGCAAAATACGGTATCACTTCTTATTAGGAACAGCACACTAAGACTAATCTATTACAGTTTTTAAGATATATTTGGCAATAGACAGTTATCATATTAATCCAAAATTAGGTACTCACTATCCAAGCATGTGTACAGGAAATTCTTACAAGCAAAATGGTTTCTATCCCTTTTGACTTGTGCTACTGCTAAAATAGTTTGTGAGATCCCAGTTAAAGCCCTCTTTAGCCAATAACAAGTACTTGTCTTGTTTGTTGTTTTCCTCAGTATTCATATACAATCAACACTGTTAAGACTTCAATAATTTTACTGACACTTCTATTGCAATTTTAATCTTTTTCATGTATTAACATTGACTTCCAGTGTTTTCTTTATTAAGTGAAGTCACACCATTACAGTATTTGACTAACCTGCAAGACAGGTTCTCTGAACGCTTCCCTTCTTCAAGAATTCTTATTATTAAAACTTATCACTTGGATTTAAGTAAACATAACACTGTATTTCCATAGCTTAGTAAAAGCTATTCCTAAAATAAATTTTTGATGTCAAATAAGCTGACAAGCTAAGGGTGGGGAGGCTTGATTCAGAAAGCTCAATCTACCTTGCATACAGAAAACGAAGCAAGCTTACTATGAATGACTCAAAACCTCAACAAAATTATTCTTCTCCCCATACCCCAAGATCCCAAACCTGATTAGCTTCCTTTCCAACTGTGAAATCCCTTAGGACTTTTGATACCAAGTCAAAACATCAAAAAAGTTTTCAACAGAACCTGAAACTATTTCAAAGGAAACACTTTTTCCAGTTGAAGCCTTTATCATCATAGATGTTCAATCTAGGAAGAGGAATTTTAAAAAGTGTAAGTCACAGGCATATACTGGAGTTGTGCAAAAAGACCAATACTTTCTGGTTTAGCAAGAGTTACGAATTAAGACTGAGGCTGGGGGTGGGTTGAGAGGCTGTCCCTGTCACACTCATTTTGGGAGATACCCTAAACCAGAACCAAGACAAGTCTCTACTACCTCCTGCTAAAACTCAAGTCTAAGTCACTTGGCCAACAAGACCTTGTGTCAAAGAATTTTTATGAGGTGTATCTATTTACATGCTCATCACAGGCATGTGTGTGGTACGGTGGTGTGCACAGCCTTGTTTTTCAACATAAGATATAATACTAACAGCTGGAGAAAGTCAAAGGCAACCCCCCCCACCCCCTTTCACCCCTCGATGTGGAAAAGTGCTGGTCATGCACTGTTAGCATCTGCCGGATCAAACACATAGATAACTTTTAAAAGTCAGTGCAAAAGTATAAATAATCAAGGTTTTGTTTTGTTCTCAGTATGACCAGACATACACACAAAAGCCTTAAAAAAATAGAGCAGGGAGGAAGGAAGGCAGACTGCACTGAACAATAAAGAATAGGAAGAAAACCAGTCTTCCTTCTACTTCTAGTTTTTTAAGGACTCAGGCCCTCTGAAAATAGGTAAAAGCAACACTTCTGGAGGATTTACACAGAACTGATTACTTACCTGCTGCATCCTTTTTTTCCTTTGGGTCCTCAGATTCAAGATACAACAGTTCTACTCTAGCACAGTAATTAGAATAAATGAAAGTCTAAACACCTGCTTAAATTCACAAACCACAAACCCATTAAATCTTGATTGACAAAAAGCCACACTCAGAAACACAGCCATCTTAAATGAAGCGAGCTACACGGCAAATAAAGGTGCCTGAAACTATCCCAGGGAAGTTTTTTTTCAGTAATATCTCAAAAAGACAACTTTGAAGTAGCACATTCAAAAGAACAGATATTGGTATTCTGTAATGAGTTTTAAGGGAGCAATATCTATATTCTGTGTCCTTCCTCCCACGCAGTCTTCAATAGCACACTCAAATTTTTCTTTTAGCTGAATCAATCTAAAATACATCCTTCAGGAAATGAGCACCTGTTAGGAAATAAGGAGTTCACAGGTTATAGTGCCATAATATGAAAATGTTATCACACACAAAAAAGCTATGATCTCTAGAGGAACTAGGAAGCATTTATGAACCAAATTTAAGAAGGTGAAACCCCAATCTGTATCCTATTATAAAACAGAATGATCTACAATTGCTTAACTTTTTAACTGGAAGTTAAAGCAAGATTATACTCAAAGAAGAGGTTTTTCATCTATTTGGTTTTATTAAACAAGGACAAATTACTTCCTCATCCCTTAATTTGAACAACGAAGACTTAAACTATTCATTCCATGAAATTTACAGAGGGGTATATTAATTCCTACTTCAACAACTGCAATACCCCCTTCCCTTTTTTTTTTTTTTTTTAAAAAAGTCTGATGTGACAACTAATCACTATCAAATAACACCCTAAGAAAAAAAAACAACTGAAAAGAAATACACAGTTGCTTTGTAGAACGAAGTGTCCAGACCCTACCAGAAGTCCTGCTGTGCTCTGCAGACACTCTAAGTTGAATTCCACCACTGAAAACAAACCTACATAAGCTGTACGTAAAAATATCTAAGCACTGCCTGCCATGTGATCTCATGAAATTTGTATTAACAATGGCCAAAGACCTTCCTGAATTAATTCCTGTTTGGGTGCTTTTTCCAGAAGATATGATCTAGCATAATCCCTATTTAAAGATTGCAAGTAGAAAACCATCTAAAAAGGAATTCATCTGAGCTCAGAATCAATTAGCAAATTTCATTATTTTTGTTTACTCTCTGTCATCACTTTTCTTCTGTTATGTATTCAGATGCTTCTATCTGATGAGCCATTTATTCCTTGCCTTCTGAGAAACTGGAACAAGTTAGAAAACACACCCTTGGAAGTCAGGAACACAGACAATTAGCATGATCCTTCCCACTAGGTAGCCACAAGGTCTGCTATTCAGGAAGAAATCCCTGCTGGATACCAAATAGCCTCCCTACTCCACCATTTGATACCATTGTGAACACATTCAAGGACCAGGCTAATCTCTTCTTTAATACACAAAATATTGTGCCTCTATGCACAGGTCATCAGCACAGCCACCCCAAAGGTCAATCTAGGTAGGTCACATGAAATTTGGCAACACTTGCATGAACACTGTTAGTTTGTAGCATATGAACAAATACTGGTTTTCCTCAATCAGTTGAGAGCTCTTATTATCCCTTTCCAAGTCATTATATCATAGAATCATCAAGTCCAACCATTAACCTCTGGAAGCTTCACCAATTTCACAACTTCTTCCAAGGCAACACAAAAAGGTTTACCTGTAAACCACTAGCAATATACCCATTTACAATTAGTAACTGAAGGTTTTCCAGGACAAAAAGCTGAAAGATCCACATCATCTGGGAACAAAAATACTCCTATTGCATTTGAAAGCTAACAAGCTGAAGTCACCCCTACTTTTTCAAAAGCAGTAAACACTACATACTGTGCTACCCCAACTTCACAGATAAAACTCCCCACCCATCCCCATGGCCCTGCACACGTTCATTCTCAAGAAGACATATGCTTCCAAGCAACAGCTACTAATGCCATAGTGAACCTGCACTGACTGAAGTCTCTGCTGGTTAATGGTTAATTGCCTTCCAGCAGAGAAGGATCACTACAGAATGCAACAGATCGCTGATGCCATGAGAAATGCCTATACTTGCAAGTCCCATCTTGCCATTTTATCTTACTTTGAACCTAAAACCATCTGTCTCATCTTACAAAAACCTAAAAGTATCCGAATCACAATTCATACCATGCTTAACTCTACAAAAACATACTAGAAAAATATATATCATCTACCACACAGAAACTCACACTGTATTGCAAGAAATGAAAGATATTGCCCTTGGGGAAAAAAAAAAAAAAAAATAGAAGCCCAAAGCTGCACTTTTATCCAAGTGTCAAACTTCACTTTGTGAACTACAGCATCACTATTTCTATAAGTAGACAGCCCCAGCTGATGAGACATTTCCTCACAGCATCATAAACAGAGGAAAAATTCACTTCCAGAATAAAACAGAACATTAATTTTTGTCATTAAAAATAATAATAGAAAAAAATCTATATTTAAGCTTAAGGGAGGGAGTAAGTTAAAATGGGATTTAGCATAGAAATATTACAGCTTACTTAGTGTACTAAAACAATGACACTTCAGCAATGAAATGGTGAAGACAGAAAAAAAAAAAATCAAAGCCCTACATTTTGAAGTAAAAAATGAAATACAAATCAGAAGGCTGCAAACCATGACATAAGCTTGTGCTTATATTGTTCGTAATTATACCTTCACCCTTCTTTTAAAGAAAAATGTCTTTAAATGGAACAAAACCCAAACAAACTATGATAAGTATAAGGCCCTTAGCTCTTAAATTGTGTTACCAAGAACCTACAGCACGCCTATACTCATGCAACCAATTACTTGGCTAAATAAGACCATTTATTCAGATTAAAGCCAGAAGCAATTAATATCCTTATCTCCTTTATATTTTGCTTTGCATCGATCTGAGGTACTGCACATAAATTGAAAAATATGTTATTAGAAATTGGTTATTTTTTAAGAGGTATCACTGTGCACGTGCATATTTAATGATTTGTACTGATAATTCTGTAAATCCTTCCCTTTAATCTTATTCAAATAATTATTTATATTTTATATCTCCAATTGTCAGAATTTTTCAATTCCCAACTCCAAATCAAGAAATTTCACATCTTAATGGAACATTAAAAAAACCTCAGAGACACAGACAAGTGTCTTGCGCTATATCTGCAACCAAACATCCTTTCTGAGATTAATTCTCTATCAAGATTTGGAAGTGACTGAAGAGAAGGATTTCATTATACCAATGGCTTATGCTCATCCCTTGGACTCCAAAACAGAAATGTGATTCCACTGTACGTCACAGTGTTTTCAGGAGGCACTGGAAAGTATTAATGCTGCTTCACAGCCCTCTGGAGGAGACCTCATTTGGTCAACCACCTTCAAGAAACGACTAACTGGAATAGACATGGTGACAGCCACACAGGGTTGTCAGCAAGAGGCCTGGTTCGTTTAGCTCAGCAAAGCAATGAAATTCTCTGTGAATGCACTGGGGGTGGGCAGAAGACAAGAATTGAACTGAGGACAGGGAAAGCAGAGTAAAATGTCCTGGAATACATTCCAACTGAAGCAAAAGACTATCAGTCACAACATGAAGAATGTGAAGCAGAACCGAAGATAGGGATAGTGACCATCTATAACTGATTCAACTTCATTTGAAAATGAAAGGCATTTTATGGTATTTCTACAGACAGGCAGTAGCAAAAAAAAAAAAAAAAAAACCTGCCCAGATCCCTTCACATTTTAATCACCATTCACATGAAAAAGCTTTGCAGTTGCCCAAATTTATTTGCAACTTAAGTGCAATATGAGCTGTCTTTGTCTTCTGGGCATGTTTTGGTTTGGTTTTTTTGGGTTTTTTTTTGTTTTTTTTTTTTTTTTTTTTTTTTTAAAAACTCTGTTTGCAGCAGGGAAGATGAAGTGAAATTTGCCTAAAGTAGTTTCTATAAGGCTCTTATATATCCTCTGACACTGCATTTAAAATAAAAAGGAGAAAATTCGAGTATTTTAAGTTTTGTGTAAAAGTACAGACAATTTGCAAGACAAAGAGAACTTGAAAATCCTGAAATCAAATTAAAATCAAATTTAATATTAAGCCATAAGGGGAGGAGGAGGAAATGATGTCTTTTACTGGTTGTAGTAATAATTATATTTAAAGAGTTTTCTGCACAGCATTAAATGTTATTCCCTAGTTGACAAGTGAAATGGCAGCCGGTATACAAAATAATGCAACTAATTTAAGCATGGACAAGCTTAGACTTGAGTGAAAAAAGACTTGGGTCTGTAATACCCAGATGTGCAGCCACCAAGAACCCAGGCTCTCCAGGGGAAAAAGGGGGGGAAGGAGAATTTGTTTTAATTACACACATCACAAATTCTATAGGAGCACACATCCCACATGCAATACTTCCTTTCTTTGTAGCCAAATACGACACAGCAGAACAGAGCCAATCCACCTCCTACCAGGATTCTGCCTTTCCTGTACTAGAAAGACGTTTAACATTTTTCCACTAATTATGCAGCCACGTGTGCTAAAAAAATACCAAAAGCTAATAACAAAAAAAATTCAAGCATCTGCTTTCCCCAGTACAATGGCCAAAAGTGTTCTGAGCAGGTAGTTAAAATGCCCCCAAATTCTCTCAGCTAGCCCTGACAGGTAACAACCATGCATATACATTTTTTCCTAGTAGACAGTTGTTTCAGATTTAATCTGTTGTTTATGATTCAATCCTGAGCAGAAATATGTAAAATTAATAGGGTTATGCAAAACAAAACCCCCAAAACTTGCCAGCACTTTCCCTATGAACAGTAAGAAGCATTCATTCAAAAGCAATTTTAAGATGCACAAGACAACATTTAGGAATTAATTACTTGACTATGTTGCTTCAGTGACACAACTGCAGATGCTCTACTCCAGGAATTATGTTACAAGAAAATTACCTCACCTGGTAACTGGTAAAGGGTTAAACATATTCACTCTTGACAAAATACTACAAAGTTAATAAAACCACAAGTTAAGCTAATATCCATAGCACATTACCTCAGTCCTTGCACTTCATTATCCCCAAACTGCCCAGCTCTAGATGTCTACCATACATGCACGCATCACGTCATGTATTAAGTTTCCTATAGCCACATGAAATACACTGCTGAAACATAACACATGCTGTGCTTCAACTACCACTATGGGACGGACCAGAAGTGTTCTGAATTAACTGAGGAAATATGTCAAGCTTGAAGTCCTTTGACCCAAGCATCTGATTTACTGCTGCAACTTAAGAAGCAGAGATCAGACAGTCCAGACAAATCTTTTCAGCTATCCCTCACCCAAAAGCAGGGATGCTAATAACAGGAAGCCAACCATGATCCCAACATTCATAACCGGAACAAAAAGGCAAAGTGGCATCTCCAAAACTCTCATCTCAAATGCTCCCTGACCCAGAGACGTAAGGGCTATATCCAGACAGTGAGCCAAACCCAAGTCCTTGACTGGATTTGTAGGACAGTTGCTTCTATTTCCTATACTGAGGAAGATCACAAGGAAAACATCCAGTGCAGTAAATTCTTCATTACAGATTGTCTTAGAAAGCCAGTTTGGGGTGTGGGTTTTGTTTTTTGGGGGGTGGTGTTAGGGAGGAGAAAGCAGCAGCTGAGCTGAGACATCTGTGATTGTGATGTCTTTAAGGTGATCTATGAAGTCACCACCAAAGACAAACGCAACTAAACAGTTGTATGAGAGAAAAAGCCAGAAAGAACAAGCAGTCTGCTGTCCCCACCTAGGGCTGCACACTGCTCCAGTTGTTCTCTGCCTCCTTCAGACCCAGGAAAACAAAAGTGATTGTCTGGAGCAACTCCTAAAAGGAGCAAAAATCACATATCAGGTCTAACCAACAAGCAGACGTGCACCACCTTGAAAGTGTCACAGAAAGCCATTCAATGTTCAGTCATCACGCCAACTACTGTTCATGGCTGCTTATCCACATGGGTACTAGTTACACTGCTAAAAATGACCAAGACTGAGTAAGAATCGGCCGATCAGCCCTCCATATCCTAACAGTGCCAGGAAAGAATTCATCCCACAGCAACTCCATGAGTTTGAAAATGCTACCAGAGGACCAACTTTGGCTTTTCTGACCACAAGATTATAGGTGAGAATGTAGAACACTTCAAGGAATTAACACACAGAAGAAGCTATTGCTGCTTGTTAACTTGAGTGAGGAATATTTTACACTAGGATCACAAGCTAAACATCAAGAGTCCAAAGATAATATGCCAGGGCAACCTGAACAAGAGGCTAAAAGTAAGAACGAGTAATTATTCACACAAAGTTCATAATGTGGTCAAGACTATGATCTACTCCATAAGAGTCCATTCCCAGTCAAAATATTAAACAGAAAGAGGATACAGTTAGTTCATAGGGAAAAAAAAAAAAAAACAACAACCAAAGTAAAACGAACAAAAGTGCTCAGGAGTGTTATGCCCTATATCTAAAGGACCTCAGCATCACAAATGCAGAGAGAGGTATCTTGGAAGTCTACAAGTAAGAAAAGGAGGAAAACATATGAGTGCTATCAAGCTGCAAGTTTACTACAGACCATTAAAAATAGTGGACAAAGAGATTATACCTTTTCTGAGCAGGTAGAACAGTCAAGAAAAGCATAGGGCTTCTGGTTACAAGGAGATACTAAGAACCTAGGAACAGAACATAGCATAACTCCAGCAAACGTTCAAGGAACTTACTTTTTTAAAACATAGAAAGCAACCAGAAACTCTTCCCTTAGCTGGAGCCAGCAAGAAAGAAGTGGTTGACAGTAAACAATGACAGAGCTTCGTTGGAAGTGAACCGTCAAGTCAATAGTTACTGAAGAGGGAAAGGAAAGAAGAACAGCAAGAGACAGATTTAACATCACTAAATAAGAGCTCACAGAAGGCATGTCTAAGGTAAGGAAGAGCTAATTCTCAATTGACACAACAGATACAAACGCACGCAAGAAAACCAAGCACAGCAAGAGAACAGAAAACAGCAAGAGAATGACTCAGAAAAAGCACACAGAAAGGGAATAACAAGCATAACAATGGCAAGAGAATACAGGGGACAAATCAAAAAGGCTAAAGGCAAAAAATTGAAATAATTCTCACAAAACAGCTTGAGGCTACTAAGAAATCATTCTATCAGTACACTATTAATAAAAGAATTTGTCCATTACTGAATGAAGAGGGAAAACAGATTAATGAAGAACAAGTCCTCACTAAAGAGATCAACTACAAGCAGGTGACTAGCAAATTAGCACAAATAAATGGGTAAAAATACCCAACCAGAGTTGACCTATTATTGGAAATTGCCATACTTACACTTTTTTTCCAAGGTGGCTAGATCTGATAACATTCAGCCAAGTTGCTCAGGAAATCCTCTGAATCATCTCAAAAATCAATAACCCTATCTTTGAAAACTCATGGAGGACACTTGAGATACCAGAAGCTTAGAAAAAGGTGAGCTATATAAACCCTTCCTTTCAGGCAAATAAACAACCTCACCCCTAAAAAAAAAAAAAAACAAACCAAAACAACAACCAAACCAAAACAACAACCAAACCCAAAAAATCCCACAGCAACCCAAAAGCTGAGGGAGAGAAATATGACAGTGAGGGACAGAAACACCTGAGGAATAATACTGGCTTGTCTTCAGTTCCCAGAAAAGTTAGTCAAATATATTCAAACAAGTCTTTTTAAGCACTTAGATGATACATGATGATGGTTTTATCAAAAACAAGCCACATCAAACCAGTACAACTTTGTTCCATGGCAAAGTTGCACAGGGCAGAAAGAACAAGTGTCATTATTCACTTGATTAATATTTGTGACAATCTTAATTACTGAGACTTTCTCAAAGCCAAACTAAAAAGCAAGATCTTGATAGAACAACCATGAATTTCCAAATAGGCGTAGGTGACTATAAGCAAAAGAGAAGTCAACAAGGTCAGACTGTTGGAAAAAAGCTAATGCTGCCTTGGGATGTATAGCTTATGTGACACATGACATAATCCTTCCACCTAATACTGCTCCGCTAAGTCCCAGAGAGACAACTGCAACTCATTCTGAACACAGGTCTTCAAGGCAAACAGAAACATCTGGAGAAAAGCCACAAGAGAACAACTACTAGACATAGACAATAATACCTGCCAGGAAAGGCTGAAGGAACCGGGGACACCAAGCTTACAGATCAGAGTATTTAGGGGAGGAAATGTCAGTTCCACAGCAAACAGAACAAGCAATAAAATGTTTCAATTGTAGTAAGGGAGATTTCTATGCAACACAAATTAACAGCAAAGTATTTAAGGACAAAGATAGGCTGCTTGGTAAGGTTATGGATTCTCCATCAATGAGGTCATTTTAAGAGCAGGTTAGACAAACAAGTGACAGAAATATAATCAGTGCTGTCTCCACTAACCATAAGAGGGACAAATGAATGAGATAAAAAACAAGGATGGAATGAAATTTGAAGTTAAGATTTTATAGCACTGATAAGAGATTCTGGAATATTACATTCAGCTCTGGTATGAAATTTAATGAGATAATTTTAAAAGTGCAGAATGAACCAAAGAAGTACCTGAAAGCCAGCACACATGCTTAGAATAATTGAGTCTAATGAGTTTTGATGATTAAAAAAAGGAAGTTGAGGGGTAATTCTGTTACAGTAAACAAGTATCTTCACAAGAAGAAAACATCAGGTTCTAATGGGCTCTTTAACAAGAAAAATCCCCAAACACATACCCAAGAACCATAGTCTATTCAACAAGGATACCTTTGTAACAGAATTAAATTACAGGTAGGCATATCAGTTAGATTGTAGCAAAGCATTTTTGCACTGAGTAAGCAGCTAATTTAGAGTAGCAGCTAGTCTGGCCACTTGGCTATCATGAGATATAAAAGGTAAAGCAAGGGTAGTTCAATTAGCACAGTTATGAGCAGCACTGTAAAAGATGGCTGCTTTGATTTATGTCTGTTTCCTTGAGTAAATTTACAAAAAAGAAACCCAAACCCAAAACCAACCTTAATGAAAATGACTTGTATTTTTCAGATAAATCATCCACATTTCATTACGTATCAAGGTAGATACTTACCAATACTGTTCTCTGTTAGTATTTTAGAAGCAGATAAAAAGCTCTATAAACAGTAGAGTCTACCTAAGACAATTCACAAAGAGAAAAAAACAGGGCCAAAGCTTAACTTCCCTGGTAGCCACGCAGCTCCTGACACACCCCTGTACTCAGTCTGCCTGCGTGCTCAATGTCTGCTCACCAGTTACTCAAATGAATGCTCCCTCATGAATGTACAAGTGTGATAAGGAAGGTGGAAAAGACGACAGATTAATTAGAAGGCTAAATCCACACAGCAGCAGTGGGACACAGAGCCATCCCTTATGCCTTTCCCACCACTACTTTCTGGCGTTATAGTGGAGTTGTAAGCCTATCCAATGTAACAACATCCTTTCAAGTAGGCCAAGACTAGATCAGGATGTCTGACCACAAAGGGAGCTGGCTTTGCAGAAAGAGAAGCTACAGTCATCTTCCCTGTTCACTAGTGTTGATCAACTTTTGATTAAGAGGAAAGGAAGAATCTTAACAACATACTGAAAGGGCAGATGCAACAGGTGCCAGAAAGACATCTTCCAGTGAGCCTCTCATGGTTTAACAAAAGGGATTCGTGCTCCACTAAACCCCAGTAAACCCCATTAAGCAGAGACACCTACAAAAGAAATAATCATCAGACGTAACACCTCCCTGATCACGTACTAACACTTATTAATAGATTATTCCTATACTTATCTAAACTTTCTCATGCCATAGACAGCTCCCCTACAAAATACCCATTTTGGTGAAAAAGATTAAGACAAGGACACTACGAATTCCTAGTCATAAATACAAAGCCTTAAAAGCATCAATAAAGGCAGACTGCAATGCATCAACTTTTTTTTTTGCTGATCATGAGTTAATACAAACTAAAAAAAAAACTTCAAAAAGTTAAATTACTCAAGTAAACTATACAAAAGAATGTATTTGTGGCAGAAGTGTTAGAGATAGGACAATGCAAGCAAAATAAAACAGTGAAGACTAACTTCCTGCTATATAAAAAAAAAAGGAAATACATGTGTCACAAAGAAACCATAGAAAATTATTTTCTCTTCCAAAGAATTCATCCCTAACTTGGGAAAACAATTAAAATGTAAAAATACAATTATTTGGTAACGATTTTTAGGGCAATACTTCAAGTATACTTGTATTATAACATTGTACACTATGTATCAGCCATTTCGCCAAGCCAAGACTTCATGGAAAAAGCTACCGATCAGGATCTCGACTTTCTCAGATTTATCACAGATATTAACAGGGTTGGAAGTAACTTTCTCAAACAGATTTTTTTAGTGGCTTCAGTATAATGGAGGTCTAATACTGGTTAGGATCCTCTGGGCTTTAACAGCAAACAGACATGGACTACCATAGACTTTTGCAGCCTAGCTGTCAAATCATCAGAAATACCTTATTGACTGAGAGGATGAGCCAATCTCACTAACAGGTAACATCATTAAGTGGAACCCGCTGACTTCAGAGTTTGTTTCAGAACTGGCTTCACATTTAGACAAATATTCACTTCTATGTCCCTAGTCAAAAGCCACAAAGACAATCACACATTCAGACTTCTATTTGAAAGCTCTACTTGTACTTATGGAATAAATTCCCACAGGCCATTGTTAGTAATGTTTTAACAAATTCCTGAGGACTAGAACACCACCCTAAACCTTACAAAATCACTAGATTTTTCACCTGGTTAAAAATAAAAACGTTGGCTCAGAATAACTTTAAATATTGACAAAACAGTAGTAGTATTCTTCATTCTTATGAAGACATAAAATACAGCCATCAAGTTTAAAAGACATGCAACGAGCAGTCTAAACAATATTCAAAGTATGTGTAGATTAAGTGTCATGATTTCCCCACAATTCTGAAAACCAGTAAGCTAGATTGCCAATGACAGCACTTCTGAAAACATTAAACAATAATTAATATTTAACTTAGTTACTATGCAATGTTCCTCAGTACAAAGTTCCTCCTCCCACAGGAGTTTTCAAATTTATAGCTAGTGGAGGATACTATACAAGTCTGATATCCTGTTTTCAGGACAGAAAAAATAATTATAAATTTTTTCCATTGAAAGCATAAAAATCTTTTTAAAAAGCAATATATCTCTGAAAATTATGGAAGTTTAATTTTGTACACTTTTATTCCTGTAGTTCAGACTCGTAGCCAGTTATGACACTAACAAAAAAAAAAAAACAAACCAAAAAAGTCAGCTTCAAGCTGCTGCTGCAAGCTGTCTCAAATCACAGCAGACACCAATACAATTCCCTGCAGACTCCCTGAAAAGAAGCCGGAGAATGACAGTATAGTGGAGATGAATCTTGGGAGTAGCCAGGAAAAAGAAGTAACGATCAAATAAGGATGATCACACAGATAAAACTGCAAAGTTTCTTCTGACAGTAAAGAAGTGTTCTATCTCTTGCTGAGTGACAAAATAAAACCTTAATTCATCTGAAGCCTATTCCAGCAAAGATGTGGATTTCAACTACACATTATCTATAGCGACATAGATAAGTTATGGCCAGTAAAATAAGGCGGTGAAAAACTTCTAGTGAACCTCAGCTAAACCACTAACTTGCCATCTGTTGTGGTAGCAGCTTATTGAAGATAAGCAGCCTGGAAGCATTACAGCAATTAAGAAATCTTTTGGTCATTAACTCCACACCAATTAAACACTAAAGGCTGGCAAAACCGTACCGTGGCTCAGAACTGCTTTTTAAGGCAAACTCTTCTTTTCCCAATGACTAGTTTCACTACAAGACTCAGCATAGCAAAGAACCTTTAAACATTTACTCAGTCACTTCTTTGTCCATCAGTAGCCCTAACACATATGTAGTTGTCCTCCTAATTAAAAAAAAGTACATGCACACATACAAAGTATTTTCATCATGCCTACACTTGCACAGCATCATGATTAATTCACATTCAAAAATGCCATGTTTTAAAAAGCTTGGATACATGCACACGCAGATGAGCATGCACACTCACATTCTCACTCACGCATCTGTCCACGAAAGTGTCTCTGGGCTTGCGTCAACATTAGTGTTATCCAAATTCAGAGCCTCACATCCATCTCTCTGAAATACTCCCTACAACAAGTTTGAAAAAGTCAACTATTGCGTTTAATATGGTTATAGAATATGAAAGAGGTTCCTTAACCTCTTGTAATATTCACCAACTAACCAAAGTTTGCCTATGGAAACGCGTTAACTCAAGGTATTTTTAAATCACACTGTTAGTTTGTTGCACCTAGATCAATGGAAAAAACTACTTAATATTACAAAATAGCTGAACTATCCTTCTGTACAATCCAGTGGTAGCACCACCTTCCTAGCTTTGGATGAGTTACGACCTGAGAGCTAAAGCTACTATTTCTGCACATAGGAAAAAAAAAAAACACTACAGAAAAAAAAAAAAAACAAACCCCAAACAAACCAGAAAACAACCTTTGACTTTCAAAACAAAAATCATCTCATTTTAAAAGCAAAATTACTTTAGTCCCAAAATACAGAAGAAATCCAAAAGTTTGCAGCTAGTTTTCTCTCTGAATAAAGCCTCAAACAGAAGTGGGTGGCAGAGTGCATTCAAGTCCAGCACCCCTGCCTGAAGCCACTTCTTTTGTTTGTAAGGAGCTGTCGTTGATGCAGTCTGACAGCACAAAGCTTAAAGCAAAACCGAAGGCAAGGTAGAGCCTTACAGCACTTTGCAGAACATTATGTGTACATTGCATTTAATACAGTTTCCAACAAATTTCAGCACTGCGCACAATGAGATACGTAAATACATGCTAATAAAGAAATACATAGATTTTAAAGATTCATAGCTTGCATTAAGACTTCTTCCAGAAGTAGGACTCAATTGACAGCCTTCTTTTCTTTCCCTCACCTTAAATGCTGATATAATTAAGTTTATTTTAGTTGTCACTAATGACACACTCAAAACCTATGAAGGACACGACTAAAACTTATTAGTCCAGTTTAAGAAAAAAATTGGTTACATAATTTCATGCTCAGTTAACATGTTCAAGAGTCTTTCTTTCATGAACTCACTTGCCCATTTCAAAAGGCTAACCATATTTCATGTAACATCAATAAGGCTTGCTCTTTTACAGCTTTCTCTCCTCATCCACGTTAACGCTTCTCCTACATCATCCAAGGAAAGAAAAAGCCATTTTAGTCTTATTCTACCCTTCCAAAGACCTCATCCTCATTGACTACCCACAGACTTCTCTTAACTTACCAAATCTGTAATTGCCATCGGTTTCTTCTGACAGATAAGGAGAATAAAAGTAGACCAAGTCCCCAAGAAAGCAGTGTTCTTCTACACACAAAGTATACCCCGATGCTGTTTCTGGGTCTTGTTCAGACCTCAGTCTAGTTGGTAAATATCCAGGTTTACAGCTGATAAATAACTGGTGGTGGTACAGAAAGAACGTTTGATAGACATGGCTGAACACCAACTCTGAGTTACTAAGCACCAGCTCTGGCAGAAGCTAGGCAGCCATGCTAGCACACAGCTATGCTAATTCCACCTGAGAGGCAGATTACCACCGTGAATCCAGATCATATATTATCTTAGACGACCAATTTTAGATGAAATCTGGCTCAGGAGATAGATGGTCCTAACACAACACGCCATATGCATTTTCTCCCCTTCCCAATAGCTTTCTGAGTGTTATAACTAAATGAGATTCCCATTACTGAAAACCTCCTTCAGCTTCTGATGCTGCCAAGGAACATGACTACTACTCTACTTTTTACTGTCCAATACTCACTTTGGGGAATAATTTCAGCGATTACTTCTGTTATGCTTGCAGATTTCCCAGAGGAGGTGAGTGAGACTTTAAGGTGGAGGGAAAGAAAACTACAGAAAAATACCTCTCAGTTACTTCATTATCCACAGAAGTCTAATTACTAAAAGCCTTAGAGTAGACTTAAGTTTCCAGTGTTTACATTTCCAATTCAGAAAACTACATATAGTTATGGGTCTGTGGAGCACTTTACATTTTTACATGACAACTATTGGATTTAATTACTATAGTTTACACAATCAATCATATAATATTATAATATTTAATGAACAGGTATCAATCACTAGAGTTTTATACACTAGTGATGCATGTATTTATATACAATCTTTACAAAGCTAACCTCTTCAGCGTATTCACAGATTTGGGACATAAACCAACCACTGCTCAGTTCTCTACAGTGTTTGGTTTTGCTTTAACTTTTAAGCAGAGAAGCTCTTATTTCCAAAGTGAGCAATAAATGACTTAAGGATCAAAATGAGCAAAGCTAACATTGCAACACAAGCCATGACTAAAGTAACACTTTTGATAGCATAGGCATAATTAATATCCAGAAAAATAAAGATGGGCATTTGAAAATTTAGATCTAGAACAGTGAAGTAACTTGGGCTGCCAGCCGGACACTCCTATCCAGCCTGCTACCTTTCCCTGGAGAAGACAAGGAAAGGAACAGCTATTTAGAGCAGCAAACACTGCCCCAACAGCTGATCACATCCTCCATCTGTTCGCAGCTCAACACAGACCACTGAACTGCTGCCAAAGCAGTTAAAAAAAAATAATCCAGCAGCTTTTTCTAAGAGCAACTGCCATCCATGCACACTCCCAGAAATTAGTCCTTGCAGCCTATTGTGGCGCAGGGCTCCTGGCCACTCCTGCACTGCCAGCAATTCACCTCCCACAGCCATGTTCTAAGATGAGTAGAAGATAAGACCATAACAGAAACCCTAAAGCCCATGTGTCTGACAAGTCTGCTCTAGATCAAGGCAGTCCAAAGCTCTGGACTTCAAAATAATGACTTCTGTAACCCTGTAAAAACTTAAGTATTTACCTGTATGATCATGGTCTCATGTTTTCAAAGTTCCTTCAGAAGCAAACACTTCACAAAGCTACTACAAACCAGTTCAACAGATTAACGTGTTAAAGGATGACTACTGTAAACATCTACTGCGCACGAGGACTTAACTTTGTGATATTCCACCAAAAGTAACTCTACATAGGCATCTGCAACTTATTCTGTTTTATTTCTCTAGGCCTGAGAAGAGACTATGCATAGCAATATGTCATGGAAGCACCCAGAGCTTTTCTTCTGAAAAACACATGCTGCAGTCAACCTTTTGTTTCCTCCCTATAAATGAGCAAAGCTATTCTTTGAGTTTTAAGAAATTACCAAGGGGGTCATTCATCTCAATCCTTTTGAGATCCAACTTTTTTTTTTTCTTTTTTTTTTTTTTTTTTTAAAGGAAGAAGCCATAATTGAATAGGCAAGTAGAGGCTAAGCATGACCTATCCAACTCTGGGCACCCAGCTTGTACCAAACTCCCTCAAGGCTTCCTTTAATAGAGAGTGGAGAGAGACGGCCACTCTACAGAGTGATGCAGAACAGGAGAGCCGCCCTCTCAGGTGCCTGAGTGTGTTCTATCATTACTAGGAATTTTGAGATGGAGAGAACTACAACTGTGGCTTGTGCAACAGAAAGTTTGATTACCTAAGAACATAGTTAAAGTTCACACTCCAAGAAAGTTTTTTCTCCAGCACTATCATTGGTCCAACATGAACAACTTCAGTTCAACAGCCACAAACCGGCCCACAGGCAACCCCATTAATTTTTCCCCTAAAATCCACTTCGTAAAACAGTGCTCTAACTTCTGCACCACTAAAGCAGCTGTATATTCTATATCAAAAGAAGAGAAAATATGTGGAACAGATATAAAAAAGAAAATATATACTTCAGAAAATTCCTGTGTTACTCAGACCTATCTTTAATACTATTTCTGGTGTGTTTCCTCACACAGCTAAGAGGTGAAGGTCAATAATGTCATAGGATGCCTTGAATTTTTACAATATAAAATTAAGTAATTTTCATGTCAAAAAAATAATGGTATATTTATTTTATCGCATTCTCAGACAAGCCTCAATTGGGTAGTTCCCACAATAACATTAAGAGTGGCATCATAAATGTCATTTCTCAGTTGAACTCCTCATTTGCAGCACAAGAAATTTGGAGCTTGTTGATTAAGATCTTAACAGAGAAAGAGAACTGAACTGCAGCATTCTTCTATCCATCTAACTCAAATTTTTCCTTCTTTTTAATTATCCTAGGAAAATTTCACATATGGAATACTCTTTCTCTGAAAAAAAAAAGACAGTTTAAAGCTACCTCAGTTGCTATTAAAATAAAAAAAATTACCACAAGAAAGGAAAATGTAGGAGCTGTTTTCATTACCTTAATAAAAGAGGATATATGACCTCCTTCCCCACCAGTGAAGGAGCCCCAACAAATATTAAATATTCTTTGATTACCCCGATCCATATAAATCCTGGAACACTGCCTAGCACATCCATGAAGCCCAGTACATCCTAAGCAAAGCAGGTTTATTTCCCAGTTATTTCTCCTAATAACTTCTCTGCAACACATCTTCAGCAGACCTGTATTTGTTACAGACCACAATCGCTACACATAAATCAGAGACTAAACATTTCTCTGGTAGGCACCAAAAGCCACCAAACTGAATTTCTACAATTCCACTCAGCTCTCCTTGCCAGGCAAGGAGAGGGTAAGCCTGGAACCCTTCCTTACACAGACTGTAAAGGAGAAGGGATCTGATGGCTCCCCTCAAGATGGGATAACACTACAAGAGGATGAATGCCATAACCAGGAAAATAATGCAATATTAAACACCTAAATGAAGCTTCAGGTACATTTTGGAGTCAAAAAAAAAAAAATAGCAGGACACGAACTGAACAGAACCCTGAATATTCTCATCAATATGCACCTATTTCAGGACTAACTTTTAATATTAATCTAGTTCTGAATTAAATAAACAAGGTTTCATTTTCAGAGTCAGGAAACAACAATTTGGAGGGAAAGGGAGTCACTATGTTTTCTAGAGTAAAAGATTTCTCTCTCTCAATCTCTCTTGCTCAACCATTTTGCAACCAATACAGCAAGGGAAAAAAAAAAAAAATCCTTTGCCTTCATACCCAGAATCAAATATCTCATAAAAAAGCCATAGGAGAATAACTAGCTATTACAGATTAGACACCGCTGAACCAGATGCAATTTTTTTGGACACACTTACCACATGTTTCATTTAGCAATTCACAACCGATTATTCTCATTATCAATTGACCATGATATAGCAGGTGCAGGAGGTGGGGGAGAAATGGAGCGCTTGGGGATTGGATATACGTCAAGGTCATGAGTACACACAGGCACACACTTCCCAGGAGCAGTATTACAAGATCTGAACGAACCACTAATACATGTGCCTGTGGTCTCAGATCTATTAGCTGAAAAATGCCTTAAATGATCACAGGAAGAAGCTAAGAAAGAGCTATTAATGTGAATGTTATGCAATCATTAAGCTTGTTTTAAAGTTTGAAGTGTTCTAGTTAGATTAATTTAAGTCACAATAGATTCTCTTTCTAAATTAGCAAGTTAACTCAACCATACCACCTAAACCCAATCCTAATAGTTACATAAAATTCTGTTACATCTCCTTTTATTAAAAAAAAAACAAGCAGAGCATAAGCTCTTCAGGGCAGGAACTGCAGGTCTATTAAAAAAAAAAAAAAATAGTGAACTGCATTTAGTCAGAGGAAATGTGCTACCAGACTGTCAAAAAGATGTATTTTTCATCAAGTAAGTGTTATGTTTAGAAGTACCTGCTTCCTCAGCCTGAAGAGTAGAGGTTACAATATGATTTTATGTATTGGAATTTACTAGTTTACCTGAGCCTTGACAAAAATTGGCCAAAATAAGTTTGCTTTTGGAGGGGAGGAGGCCGTACATAAAAGTACAAGAGCTAGCTATTTGCTGAACTTGAGTTCCTGACAAAGCTCCTCTCTTGTATACTATTTCTTTTGAATGTTTGAATCATGGAGGGGTAAGAGCAAGGGAAAATCTCAAACAACAAATCAAGCACAGATAACAGTAAAATGCAATGAACTACAAAGATGCTAAAAAAATTGGTCTAGAAAGTGGCAATGTATGGCCTATGTATAGAGTATCTATTTAAAAAGCAGTATCTCATAATAAAGGAATAGTCCAGTGAAATATTTTATGAAAATTCTAAAACAGAGAGCTCTCAAATATAAGATTTAATGCATTACTACACTTGACAAACAATACTTTGAAAAATGCAAATGTGAGAATTGTAAAATGGCTACTAAATTATTCCCCTTAATAACACAAGATCAGACCTGTAACAAAAACTACTACTGCCGCTGATCAGCCATTGACATACAACTCTTCAAAGTACCTGAACATATTAAGAGACAGCCAATTTTACTACAGTATATCTGAGTTATGCAGTAGTTGATAAAGATAATCAAATGCATCTCACAGCATCAACAATGCAACCATCAGTCAAAAATTTGTAGGATCAAATTATGACTGTCTGATGCAATGCATTACTGAATTACAAAAAAAAAAAAAAAACACAAAACAAAAAAAGCCAAACAAAAACAGAAAGCAAGATCTATTTCTTTAAATATATACATTAAACTTCAAAATATTTATTTTATTTTCAGGTTGCAAATTACTATTACTTATAGGATACTTGACTCTGCATAACATTGCTGTAAACAGTTCTGTAAGGAAAAAAATATAACTCCTAGGGAAGTCCTACAGCAGCACCACACAACCAACTTTGTTTCCAATTCGAGTTGAAGTCAACACAGTTACAGGTTTCCAAAACTGAGATATTCCCTTGCAGTGAAACACTGCCAAAGCATCCTCAATTTTGCTATCATTCTAAAACATCTGACAGTGCTAGTGAGGATGAATTTGGATGCTATAAAGCATGTGCATAGGGCAATGTAGCTTCCAGGAAGACTCCATTAGGAGTTGCCCACTTGCATCCCAGAACAAGACTTAGCACATACTCTAATGCAGAATTTAGCCTAGAGCCTTAAAAAAACATCCAGATAAGATGTATAAAAACCTCAATTAAAATATATTTGTTAGCTCTAACAGGCTTAGCTAGAATTTCAATTCTGGCAGATGTGCTTTTAGTTTAAACCATAAATATAGCCATTTTAAAACTCTGTTCAACCTGTTTCATAAAGCACGTTGAAAGTATACCTCATTCTGAACAATTATTGACACACAAGAATGCAGAGCACACTCAGGATCATTCCTTAAACATCTTGTTTCACTCTATTTTAGACAAGTTTTGGAAGAAGCATCTAATAGGACGTTAGTAGAAGGATGTGCAGACCACATCCAGAATGGATGCCCTAAAACCAGGGAAGTGATGAAAGCTGGAAACAGAAAGCATGCTAACAAGTAGAAAATATTATGCTGTGCAGCAAATATGAAATTCTGAGGGGTTTTGTATTGTATATATTTTCAGAGATTAAACATTCAAGTTTATCCAGCAGAGAATTGGCTGATGACTTCTCTTGCCCACTAACTGGAACTTTACAATATTCTGTGTAAGATCAAAGTAAAGCAACTCTGGTTACTCCTTTACAGCTATTAGCGTGTTGCTTACTCTCCATCCAGCCAAAACAAATATTGCACCTAATTTAGAAGTGATCAGTCATGTAAAATACACAGTTTTCTTTCTCAACTTCATCCAGAAACAACATATGCTAGTCTTTCACTCAAAGAACGAAGTCTTGTTTTGACCATGCACCCTTAACTAGCAAATTATTAACCATTAAGGAGATCACATTTTCATGTAAGTAATAGTCATGTAATGATGCTTTTAAGATTTCATCTTTGCTTTCATCTTCGAAATAAGATTATCAGTTAACTTGTACTGGCAACTTTCATATGTCACCACCATTAGAAAGGTATTGAAAATGTCAAGAGAAAGGGCACTGAAACCAGTTTGGAGGTAGCAACACTAGCTTTAAAGGACTATTATAGAGTATAAGCATTTACCTTTCAGAAACTGAGCACAGGGATTTATCTATCTTCAAAATCTAATTCTAATATGCTTACTGTTTGATTAAATAAGGTCTGTGTTGCAGGTTTACTCTAGCTTAACTAACCGATCTATTTAACCGACTTCGTAATTCCCCGTTTGTCCATCAGTCTTCAGAATCGTTTGTACCACACTGTTAAGTGAAATGGAAACATTTGACAAATTGACTACACATCTAAGAGTACAAGCAAAAAAGATCAAGCGAGACAAAGTTACAAATACATTCAAAAATAACACATTGTGCACACTTACAAGAGTACGAATAACATACCAGTACATGCAATACACAGAAATACTTTCCCAGAAATTTAGTGCTGAAATACTGTATTTATTTTTGAAGATATGACTTATACTTTCCAAGTGAAGACTCCTGAAAACTGAGAAATTTTATTAGGAACTACCTAGTCTGAAAGAAGAAACCTGAAGCAGGAAGTCTAGCAATGATGTTGCCCTTTTAAGATGAATTTCAGAAAAAGATCTGATACAGTGCAATTAGGTTAGAACCAAAGTCCTAGACTACACATAACCACAAGATACAGATCAAAATATCAGGAATACTGAAGTCTTCATAATTTGAATCACATCAGTCCCATTCTGCATATCACTCCACTGTTTGTTTTATTTCCTTTGGCATTATCATGTTTATTCCAACAATACCTTAGAACTTGTGCCTGGAAGAGCTTGTAATCTAAGATGTAAAACAAAACAAGATCCATCTTCCTGCTAGAGGTTTAACTAGAACAGATTTTAGTGATGACTTGCAAAGTTACAAATAACAACTTGCACACCTCTTCGCCATTATACACCTCATTCTTCTGGATATCTAAATCATGTAAGTGTCCCAAAGGACACTATGCCTGATATAAGTGTCAGATTAGAACACATTGGAATGGTTAATCTAAAGCACTGTGGATTTTGAGTAACCAAGTACGAGTGTGCAGAAAGACAAGTTTTAAAGAGGGAGGGGAGAAAAAAAAAGTTAATCTACAACCACCAAATTGCTTGTTGACAAAATTACATGCAGAAGGAAAAAAAACCCCACTTGTTACATCATGGTATTTCAGACACCCTACATCACAAAAGCCATTTCTTCTATTTCCCCCCCATGTGCACAAGTTTATGAGAAAGAGGGAGGAAACAGAGCAGGCTGTATGACATACACATGGAAGTCTGAAGATACTGTCTGCAGGAAATGCTTTTGTAAATACGATACCTCAATGCAAACTTTGTGTAGGTAACAAAAAATTTGGGGCAACCTTTATGAGAGAAAGGAACATAAACTTACTCCCTCTTTTGTCACTTGAGCCAGTAGGATACCTTTCTATAGGCCTGATCCCTTGAGCAATTTTTCTTAAAAAAAGACCAATTAAATCACACAATATCCTCCCAATAAATTTCACCATATTATGAAATAATATAACAGATCTAAATTATTCCGAGGCACCAGAGCACAAACCACAGCCGAAGCTACAATGAATGCCTCACAAAGTTGTCTACTGCAAAAAGGACCCTAATATTGAAGGGAAAAAATATACACAAAGGTCTAGCTTAGCTTTTTCAAGGCCTGGCCACCTATATTCTTACAGCTCCTCCATTAAGGCGGGGCCCGAGTCCGAAGACCCCCGAGGATGGGGACCCTAGAGGAGTCCCGCCGGGATTTCGGGAGAAACCCCACGATGACCCGGCCCCGCGCAGCCGGCGCTGCCCTTCCCCCACAAAGGGTGGGGAACCGGGGACACTGCCCAGCCCGCCCCCCCCACCCCCACCCCGCCGGGCCGGGCCGGGCCGCGGCCCCCCACCGCTGCCGGGGGCCCAGCACTCCCTCCCTCCCCCCGCCCCGCCGAGGCCCCCGGGGCCCGCACCCCCTGAAAAGGGCAGGAGGAGAAGGGCGGATGGCGCGGCGGCAGCCACCCGCCCGCCCGGGTGGGTGTGTGCCGGGCCCGCCGCAGCGGGATGTCACCGCCGCCCGCCTCGGCCCCCTACCCACCCCCCTCACCTCGCCGTGTCCCGCCGCGGCCCCACCGCTGCCCAGGGCTCCGTTGCCGGCGGCCGTCGCCGGCGCTGTCAGCAGGCCGCCCACCGCGCTGGGCGAGGCGGCGGCCGCCTGGGTCGCAGCCCGCAGAGGGGCCGCTCCCGCCGCCGCCCCGGCCTTGCCCAGGCCGCCGGCGCCGCCGCCGCCGCTGGGTCCCGGCCCGCCGGTGCTGCTGAGGCCGCCGCCCCGCTTGTTCTTCCGACGCTTGGCTCCGCGCTTGGCGTCGGCCGGACTCATCGTGCCTGACACCCGGGCAGGGAGGAGGGAGCGGGGGGAGGAGAAGGAGGAGGAGGAGGGGAAGGGGCGCGGGGCCGCCGCTAGCGCCCGGGAGCGGAGGGGACGGGTAGGGCCGGGGCACCGGCCACCCCGGGCGCCGAGGAGCGGAGCACACCGACTGTCACGGCAACGGGGACTCCCTCGGCCCCAGCGCCGCTGACCAGAGTTACCGTCCAATATGGCGGACACAAGGGGAAAGTGATCCCCCTTTACGTCGGGGGGCTCCCCCTTGCGCTGACGGGAACCCGTTCCGCGGGGTACGCTGGGGTGCGTAGTTCCCGCGCCTCCCAGCGGCCGTTCGCCGAGGCGAACGCCGGACTACAACTCCCGGCGTGCACTGCAAGGCCAGCCGGGGCGCGGCCGGTGAGCTCATCCGTCCCCGCGGTGCCCGCTGGGAGCTGTGGTCCCCCCCGCCGCCGTTAGCCCCGCCGGCCGACGTTGCCACCCCGGTCAAGGGACTACACCGCCGCCCAGGAGCCGGCGAGCACCACGTGACGCGCGCCCCCGTGCCTTAAAGGGGCCGCATCTCACGCCTGTTCCCTCAGGGGGCTGAGGCGCCGCGGGGCCGCGTTCCCTCAGACCTGGCGGGTGGACTGCGGCCCCTTCCGCCACTTGGAGGTGAACGCGGCCCCTCAGTGTGATGTTTTGGTGTCACTCGGTGCAACCGGCTTTGGGGGGGCTTCCCCTGCAGCCCTCAGCACCCCACAAACGCCACCTTCCCCAAACCCCGGGTAGGGCAGGCCAAAAATGGAGGTTGCACCCCTCAGGCTGGGTGGCTGTAAGGGCCTCATGTTCCCCCTGAAGAGCCCCGAGGCCTTTGCCCGTGAGGCAAATGGTCCTCTGCTCCTCACTCCTGAGGTGCTGGCCTGACGGTTAGGCCGAAAGAGGCCCTCCTGTAGCCCTGGTGCCACCACCCACAGCGGCCTGGCTGCTCAGCCTACCGTCGTCACCTGCCTGCTCCGGGCGATAAACCACTGCCACCATCGCCATCATTTCCCCAAGTTGTTCTCAGCAATGCACAACTGCACATACAGGCCTAGGAAAGATGAAAAGCTGCAGCTTTGGTGTAACTGGGCAGCATGGTGTAAAAGTAACAGACACGAGCACGTTAAACCTGGTGATAACTTGACAGTGGTATGAAATCTTACTGCAGTGTTAACACTTTGATGATGTTGCATGGTAGCAGCGGTGGGTCAGACTGTAGCTCAGGGGCACCAGCCGATTTGCCTTTCGTTCACCAATGACCATGGATGCTGAAAAGGTCATGGAAAAGACAGCTCAGGAGTTTGGGGGGAGAAATGGAAGGCGGCACTAATTTCAGCCTGTCCTGATGGGTGGTTGGCAGCCTCAGTAGGAGCTACCATTCTGTGATTCTATGCTGAAGCTGTTCCAGGCTTAGGTTGCCTTGGTATACATGGAGGAGCTTTGCGTGTACACGCAGGCAGCTGTGAAACCAGGAGAACATGTTTTTTCGTTATGTGGTCTAGTAAATGGTGAGGTTTATGGGGGCAGGGCCCTAGTCTTCACAAACGCATTCAATGCTCAGCACGCAGAGTGCTGCATAAACAGCAAATAGCAGTGGCGAGAGTAGGGGCTATACAAAACTCACGCAATTGTATGCAGTCTTTTGACACAAATAAATTCTAGGCTTTGTAGTATAAATTTGAAGCTGGCTTCATGTGACATCTCTTCTTAATATATGGCATTATTTTCAGAACCAACATCTTTCACTTGAAATGGTGACACGTCTTATTTCAGTCTTATATAGGGCCGTCTTTGTCTTCCTCTCAGAATTATATTTTCACTTGGCCCCTGTTCATTTAACACCATGCTTCTGAAAGAAAGATTACGGCTCTGTCACTCTTTCTATCCCCTATGTATTACAGATAAAAAGCATTATTATGAGAAACTATTATAGTAAAATCACTCAACCATACAGGAGCTAAAATAATACTACTTAGTCTGACGTTACAGCATTTAATTCATATACTCTCATTATAGAAACAAATGTTTTCCTTTTACACTTCAGAAAATAAGGGCCATTCAGGTGATTGGTTTTTTTAGATCCAGTTTTCAATGTTAAAGAAAATTCACAGTGCGGTACAGTAAGTTTTTATAAACTGCGCAGGTCAGGGTCTTTTTTAAAACCTGCTAGTAATACTAGTGCTCAGGAAAATGAATTACTTTTATGGTTTTGAACTGAACTTAGCTACCACACCTTGTTTTTAACTTACAATTAGCTGCTGAGCCAGTAGGTTGTTTTAGAAATGAACTTGCCACTTTGGTGTGGATTTGAACATTTGTATGAACTGGAGCAAAAGGGAGAAGAAATTAATTTTACTTCTGTGAAGACCTACAACTAAGTTTCTTGTCCTTACTTGAATCAAATTACTTAAAATGTTCCACCTCATCCCTAAGAAAATAAACTCAGTCACTTGAACAAACTAACTTTAATTTATCTCATTGTTAATTTAAAGCATGGCAATACACTTCAATATCCTTTGGGGGGGGGAAATTATTTATACGCTGAAAGTTTTTCACCTTTTGCAGGAACGACATTTATAAAAACTCACTGCATAAGCAGTGCAGATCACTGCAGTGCTTTCCCATGCTCTTCCTTTGAACCAGCCTAGTTTCAGCAACGTTGTAGTTTTCTGTGTGAGCCATAAAGTCAATAAAAGGCTGCATGGAGGGTTGTGCACGTCACAGTTACCTTCGAGTTCTGCCTTCAAGATGCTAGGGTGGGCTCGTAAAACTTGCTATGGTTATACCACCTCGCTGGGATATTTGTGGTCTCATGTTGCACATACAATAATGTAAGCAGTCTATACACTGAACTGCTGTTACAACTGCAATTAAGAGATCTGCTAATCTTTACTGTTCTTGAAATAATAGTCTCTGTGCCAGGGAGGTTAAAATTTATGGTTTCTTTAGTTTCAAGGGGTTCTTAATAATTAAGAATTTAGTTTCCAATTCTGCAAATGCTACTTTGTGACATTAGTGATAGACTGAAGTCAAAGGAACAACTCACATGCAAGGCAGCCCTGCAAAGAGTTTAAAGCTGTCCTTCTGTTCTCCACCATTCTCTAATTACCCTGTTTCACATGGCTATTGGTTTATTTACATTTCCAAAACTTAGTTTGGGGTACTGGTTTTCACTCCATTTTTCCCATACTGCTACAGTTTTGCTGAGGACCCAGGGCTTTTCATTGACATTAACAGTATACAACTCAAGCAATTTGTCAATGTAATTATTCTGCAACTAACATTAATTTGTCTTTGCTGTCCAACAAGCTGTCATTTTAATAGCAAGTTCATTTTTCTAAAAGGCTTCCCTACAGGAGAGTGAACATGCACGTTTGTGGGTATAGGGAAGGATGTATTTACACATAAGTGAAAACTGTTAGAAAATACTGAGCCCAGACACTTCATCTCCTATGAGTGCCCTATGACAGGGGCTGTGATATCAGAGGTCCATGTCGTTCACCTCCAGAGACTGTTCTGTCTTTTCCCCAGGCTGGTTGAAGAGGACCTACTGTACTGTGCCTTGCCACAGCACGGCATGAGACTACATAGGGCTTTTCCAGCCTTGCATTTTGATCACTTTGATTTAAGGATCATTATAACAGTGAGAGACCCCCTCCATGATCCATGTACCAAACTCACATCCCACCATGCTTTGGGAAAGCACCTGGAGGTGACCAAGGTCTCCCAGAGGAGCTCTGTCTGTGGTCACACAGAGACAGCATCATGATTAAAAACTGGCACGCTGATTACTAAAGCAGCATCACAGCATATATCTACACTGAGTGCCTTTCAATCAGCCTACCTCCAGTTCTCATACCCAGTGCCAGAGTATCTGAGCTCCTTCTGCATACAGTAGATATTAACAAGTTCCTGGGTGGCCTTCATGGAGTCCTAGGCACTGCCACCTTTTCAAAGAAAGAAAATGTTCTCAGGACAAGGTTAGCGATTTATTTGCTTTGGTTGAGTTTTCAGTTGCTTGGTGGGACTAAACCAAAGAATGATACAAGCAACGTAGTTCTTCTAGCAAGGCTCTCTATAAAACAAAGGACTGCAGGTTTTTTCCTTTAGATGGCCAAATTCAGTTTCACCTAATCTCCTCTGGAATTTGTTTCACAGCCAGATGCCTCAGCTGAGAAAACTTTATCTAATGCTGAAGAGGTTTAGAGCAAAATAAAAGGAATCTCACATGTTGTGTGATAAAATTTCATTTCAGGAGCTTTATGACCTCTTTGGCTTTATGGTTATTGGCTTTTTTCTAGACAGTCTTCACTGGTCCTTAAACAGTGTGTTCTTTAAAACTGTAAGTACAGAGGTCTTGCAGAAAGTCAGATGTGCTCCAGAGCATCCACCACGGAGAACAATATCCCAGGGAAAACCTTGACTTGGTGCCTGTTGTAGCTGAGAAGATGTGTGATTTCTGGATGCTTGTTGACAGTGCCAGCGCTGAAAGACTCCTGTGTTGTGCTGAACTTATAAACAAGCAATGCAAAAGCAGAAAAGCAAGAAATATTTTTTCCCTCCTGAATACCTCAGTCAATAAACTGAATGGTCTGTTTCTTACTATGGAAATGCTAGAATGTGTATGCCTACTGAACTGAACTTAATTCAGCAACTTTTTTCCCCAATATTCCTTTGAATCTTGGCTTTTCCCCCCCTTCAGAGTAAACTCTTTCAGCCTATTCTGAAGGATGTCTTTTGAAACATAGCCTGCATTTTATATGGCATTGCTTAATTCTGGCCACTGAAATATGGGTTATGTCACATAATGTTGCTCTCTGCAAGCTGACATTTTACATAATAAAATATGGTGCTTTTTTGAGTTAAAAAGCCACATTGCTGTCCCTTGTTACCTATTGAAACAGTTACACAGAAACATTTTGCACATCGGTACTAAAACTGCAGATAAGACTGTATTTGTTCCAGTTTTTCCTAACAAGACCATGAGATGTACCTGGATGTAGGAAATGGTATACCTGTGGGTTGCTGGCACACAGCTGGAGGATGTCCTACCGGCAATACCAGAAGCAGTTCAAAATGAAGCAGAGCAGCTTGAACAAGTCTGCCCTCAGATGCTTTCAAACCCTTGAAAGAAAGCGTACAGGGAATGAAGTTTAGTCTCTCAGCTTGAGTTTTAGAAGAAAATCCAATTTCCACCTTTCAGCATAGGCGTTAACCTGCAGATTCAGAGCTTTGCTGGTGTGCTGGGGGAGCAAGGAGGATATTCCCACAGTGTGATCTTCTCTATTCACAGAGTCCCCGCAGGGTAGGAAAACACAGCAGCAGTTTCCTCACTCAGTTTCCAGTCCTGCCTGCCTAGCCAGCTCTGTGCCTTGGGGAGCCCAGGCTCTCCGCTCCCTCTGAAGGCCACGATCACCAGGGATGTTCTCCTTCTTTGCCTTTTCCTTCTGTCACTGTTGCCAATAACCCTTAAAATTAAGCACTGGCAGCCATTTGCTGAGAGGTCTCTCAGCATTTCGGGTTGGTTCTACCCATCGGGTCAGAATCATTCTCGTAGTGTTTCTCCTGTTTCCAGCTACTGCTGTATAACAAGGTTTGAGGCTCTTTTGACTCTTTCATTTCACCTTTTAAAAGATGCTAAATCCATCCATCAGTTTTAATCCACAGTATGACAGCTGAAAGATCAGAACCTGCCTCCTGACAGCCATTAGCACCTACAAGCACATGTCCAATTTCATTGCGAGTTGAACCGATAGGAGCATGTTCTGCTCTTGCACTCGTTGATCTGGAGCTTTTTAACATTATCAAAATGAACAATGCGGTTTGTGAGTCTTTCTTACAGTTTATCTGTCTGTTTCTTTGGCTTTTAAATTTATCACCACAGGGAAAAAAAAGAGTATCTCATCGCTCTTCTGTCAGCTGTTTCCTCAAAATATCCCAAATAATTTATTTTGCCGTATCACTGGGTTGTGGTTGTAGTAGCAGATCTCTTCATAACATGAGGATGCTCAACAGAGCTCATGGATCACCCAGGTTTCCACCCTATATCTGAAAAACCCAGCAGAGAAAGGGGATAAAAATGTCCAATTTCCCTCTGCTTGTCTCTGAGCAATCAAGTTTGTGAATTTTAATTGCTATTTGTAAAGCAGTTGAACCCAGAATAACACGGAGGAGTTTTACGGGCTCGCGTCACGTTTCTTTGATGGCAGGAGAGAGGCAATCCTGGATGGTAACATGTCTCCACCAGCATGACGCTGGGGAAATAGCAGCAGTCACAGACAGCATCTTTTGTCCATCCTGGTTGAACAGAAAGAAGTGGAGAACTGGGGCCTTAGGATGCTGCAGTCATGGGCTTTAAGCCTAGAAAAGCCCGATTTACCTGACCATTCTTAAAATTTCACATATTATTGGGATGGCAATATGTTTTCCAAAAGATCTCTGGTCCCAACCAGAAAAAATACTGAGTAATGGAGAACACGTGGTCACAGAAAAAGTTCAACTGAGGAAGCAAATTACCCTCCTTGTTAAAATGTGAGTATCTCTCCTGCAAGCCCAGACTTTGCTGGGCACGGCCTTGCCTGCCAGGGGGAAATGGCAGCATTAGTGATGCAAAGGCCAATCGGGCTGGACCAACCACACCGGGAGCATTGCCCACTGCCGTCTTCAGGAAGCCTTTCACTCATCGGGAACACGCTCCTTCTTTGTTGCACATTTTGACAGCTTCCCCGCTTACTGAATGAGGAGCACGTGGGTACTCCCCTGGGAATGACCACCCGAGAGGAGGGAAGGGATCACAGCAAAGTGAGGGCACAGCCCATCCTTCATTATGGGGTGAGTGGAGAGTGAGCTGGAAAAGCAACACGCAGATCAAATCCAAGCAATAAAAATTCCGTGCTGGCAGTAATTGTAATGCAGCTTGGCAAGGAGCAGGGCTTGTAGGTCTCATGGTGAAGCAGGAAGGGTGGGAATAATCTTCTGCATGTGGGCAGGCTGAGGGGAGCAAACATGGGGCACTGAGGAAGTTTTGAAGCCATGGCAGGACACTGTTTTTCATGGCACTGGTTTTTATGGTGCCTTGCTCAAACAGACTAGCTGGAACCCTGATGAAGCCAATAACCCTGTGTGTTTCAGCTTCTTCATCTCTGCCTCTCTCTTCTCCAAATCTGCAAAGTGCCTGTCCCTGTTTCTGTCCCCCACTTGAGTGAAGCCTGAGAGAGAAGAGGAATGGATTCAAACCCCCATGAACCTGCCATCTTTGCACTCTAGACTGTGGTGCAAAGACCTACCACCAAACCATGATGCTTTAGCTACATGACACAGTGGAGAACAAGGCACCAAAACTAAGCTTTGCTGCTTTTGCTCCTGACATGAGATTAATGTGAATCACCCAATACCATGCAGTAGACACATCCCATGTTTGGAGTGAGGTTTTTGGCTGCAGAAGACCGTAACAGTTTAAGCACTAAGAAAGAAGTAAGCTAGAAAAGCTAATTTCTATAAGCTCTTTCGAGCAGTAGCATGCAAAGGAAACCAAACCATATGCTACCACCTTGTCTCAGTGACCTTCTTCAGAATTTTTTTAATACACTGATCTCTTTCAGTCCCATTTGACAAAGGCAGAGATCCCTCAAATATGCCATCCTACAAGTTTTAGGTGGACATTAACTTTCACATCCCCAGAGTAGCCCCACAAAGGGAAAAACACATTCAGTCTCAGATAAGAGACTATCTCTTATCCAGAGACAAGAACCCACCAGCCAGTCAGCTCATGCGTAGCTTCAAGCACGGCATAAAAGTTTCTGCCGCTTGCCTGGCTAGGCAGAGAGGAAATGAGAGAGCCGGCAGGGGAAGGGAACAAATGTGGAGATGCAAAGTCCAACCCCATGGGAAACTAGATTTCCGCTCCTCATAGAGCAGCATATTTCAGTGAAGACTGAGGTTGAGAGGTGGCCTCACTGAGATGCTTCCAAGCCTGAGGCGTTGGGGGATAGCGTTTGCTCCAAGATCAAAGATACCAAAAACCAGTTGTGAAATTCCAATCCAGACCAAATTCCTTACCACAGTAAGCATCTGTACTTCAACTTAAATATTTAGTTTGCTTGATGAGATTATTGGAACTGACTGGGCTTGCCCCTGGATTGTCGAGTCATTTCCATCTTGTCTCCTAAAATCCACACCAGGTCGTTTAACCCTCAGGAAACTCGAGCAGTTAATAAAATTACGTGATCCAAAAAGATGCTAAGCACCAGAAACCTCATAGCAGCAAGTATAAATACGTGGGGGTTTCAGCTGCAGGTCCTTTAAGAGCTACCTGTTACTGTAACCACTTCACATCATTTGCGCAGCGGGGCTTTTTGCTGGATTGATAAGCAGTTCACTGTAAACAACCATTTCTTGGTATTTATATGAATACAGGGTGTCATAATTCTGAGCTTCTCTCCTCCCTATGAGAGGAAATACTCAAGGAAATTCCCCAAAGGGCAAGTCACATTTGTATAAGGCTGGCATCACTCCAAGAGTGCGTGATTGCCAGAGAAAGGGAATTTACTTGAGGAAGAATGAGAATATAGCATTATTTACCAGCTAAGAGCTAATTCTGCAGGGGGTAGAACATTGTCTGCTGTGGTATCAGAGGAGACTGAGGCCGCTCCACATCTCAGCCCCAGATTTAATAAACACTGACATGTTTGCACAGTATATGCTTGCAAAAGGCATTTCTGTAAGTGCAAGGAGGCAGTTTGTGCATTAGCAAGGCCGGCAGAGACATTTTCTGAGCCACTTCAGTATCAGAGTTGTCAAGTGAAACAGCAATATCAAAAGCTTCAGCAGAAATGGGCTTGTTAACGTACACTGTTTCTGGGCACAAACCATTAGTAGAGGGCTATGGTTACTGGGTTTCAGGGTTATCTATCTGTTTATTTATTTTGAAGTAGTAAAAATGACACGTGCACAGGATTGTTCACATGTATGAATAAAAAGGAATTTAACCCCTATGGTCGCATTTCGCATGCACATTTGATCATACCTTTATATTTAACTCCAGAGAGAAATCAGGGCACATTTGTACACTGCAGTTTGTTTTTAAAGCATCCGCCTTCAGATAGTGCATTGCACCATCAACCACGTGCTGTTTGTTTGGGAAAGGGGTGGAACAAGGAAAGACTGGACATTGCAAACATTTTGCCACATGCAACAGTACCAGTTATAGAGAACATCAAGAGAGAGCACGTAAAAGCAGCTTTAAGGGGGCTGTGCTCAGGTGATTTCTGCCTGTTTGATCCCCCTGGCTAATACCGGCAAGCTTGGGCACAAAACCAGCATCTTTCTTTCTGTCTTCTTCGGTGCAAGTCTTCCTCCCACTTCTCCCAGTTCCCTCCAGGATGGTGCCCTAATAATTTTGAAAAACAGCTAGATAGCATCGCAACTTTAAATAGTCAGAAATTTTGTTTTGAAGGGTAAGTTTTCCCCATCCTGGCTAATTGGTACCTGCGTCAAGACTGACCGAGAGATGAGAAATTTTCTCTTCCCCCTTTTAAAATGTCTCCATTATTGTAGGCAATTCATGCCAACTGAAGTAAAGGGAAGCAGGCTGTAGTTGGTTTTGGTTATGATAACTTATTTCTATCATACTATCTATTTCTATCAACTTCTACAGGCCATATAACAGCTCCCTGTCTTTGGCTAATGAAGCACTTTCAGTCATCTCGTTAAAAATTAAAAATATGACATTGCTGTTGTGCCAGATAAGAGATGGGTGTATTGTCTGAATTATTTTATTTCTTGATGACTTAATTAGAAACAGGCTGGAACAAAGAAAAGATATTTCATTACATGACTACAAATAAACAGTATATAAAACCACTACATTGTGTGCTTCAGTAAAATAACTTGCTGCTGTGAAAAGTACTCTACACTAAAGATTTACTTGAAAATCCTGCCCTTCTCAAGGAAGGGTCACCTCTCTACATTTCAAGCAATTCTATTTGCTTCAAAGTGCAAAAGAAAAAAGCAGAAAATGTCTTTATTTAAAAGTATGTGGTAGCTGGATGCATCACCGATAAAAATAATGGTTAATAACTTGAATCCAGAAGGGGCAGCAGATTCAGCCTGAATGAATTCAAAAGCTTTGTCAAAGAGAGCAATTCATTTTTGGCAGCTTGAAAGCTTAGAAAGCGGGTAAGGGAAGGGCTGCCAGAAATGTGTTTCTTGGGAGATGTCTTTCTACTGACGATACCTTTTAGAATTCGATCTAACCTGGGTTACCCCTTGGAGGTTATTTGCTGCTCGTGCTCTGGCTTAGGATGTGCAGGGTCTGAGTTGAGTTTCCTTTTCTGCCCAAAGCCCCGTGTGATTCTGACCATGTATTTAACCTCCTCAGGCTCAGTTTCCCTTGTATGATATGGAAATAAAAAACATTGTGAAATCTTCCTTCTGAGACTCTCTGGCATGGTATCTTACTGTTGCCAGAATAAATCGCTGAAGATTGCAAGGACCACATAAATCTGATCTATAAAGCAGGTTGATCTGTAAGAAAAGGTGGCATAGTTGAAATAAACCATAATTTTCCCCTACAAAACACAATAGTAACACCATGCAAGAAGTGAATGGAATTATATTGGCACAGGTAAAATCACTATGAAACAACCTAGGAAGTGATATACAGGCAACACTCGAAAAGCTGTACTCTCTGTTTTGTCATCCTGTGTTAGGATGGCTTAATGTTCAGGCAATTCAGATCTAAAGTAAGGAGTTATATATAAACTGCCTTGTCACAGTATTTGTGATAGTTGGTTAAAGCATCATCCCTCAAGCATTTATTAAAGCAGTTGTTTTTTTTTTTTAAATGGCAATAAAATACTAAATCAGTATGACATAGCACTTTAATAACTGTTCTAGTTCTAGCAGTTCCATACGGTATTTCCTTAGTGCTTTCACTGTGAAAGCCTTACAAAAAGACCACAGTCCCAATTTCCTCTCCCAGGGTGAGATGCTGGAGTCTGAACACCATCATGTTAAGCCAAGAGAGCTGCAGCACTTTCCGCGCCGTAAGACACTGGTCTGCCTATAAGTCAGGGAAATAGATCTGAGTTCACGCTGAGCATGTTCTTAGCTGTTAAAGCAAAATCTTCTTCCCCTCCCAGGTTTTAAAATGTGACCTTGTTTTCCAGAGAATATCACTGACCATTTTTTTAAAGTTCTGCATAAAATTGCAGTTAAACTGTTGCTGTTAAACTGCAAGAAAAAGTCTCATCTGTTTTGCCTGGTTAACTTGGGTGAGTTTTTACAGTGTTTTCCTCCTGTTATCCTTGGAGGTCTGGTACAATGAAGGCTTTGTCTAACCCCAGCTGTAATTATCGGTAAGAACAGAAAGAAGAGGGGAAGTGGAGGAGAGGTGAGAAGCTCATCCCTCAGGGTGCATCGCAATCTGCCTGCAACATTTAGGAGGCAGTGTCAAATAGCTGCCTGTTGTGGAGACCAGAAGGGCTTTTGTGCAACTATGTATGAAGATATTTGGCTTCAGCTGTGGGCCAAGGCAGGGCTGGGTTTGGATTTGCTTGCTGCCTTATACGAAAAAGCCTAATCCAAGAGAAGAGGGAGAGGGAGAAGGTGATGGTATCAAAGCTGCCATGTACTGTGTCAGAAGAAATAAGGAGAGAAGTTATTTCTACCTGGCCAAGCAGAGAAGTGAAGCAGCAGTGGGAGCCAAAAGCTGCTGGGTCACCAGCAGTCATTGGGCCAGGAGCATGAAGTGGGCTTGGACATGGTGAGGAGCAAATGAAGGAAATGCTGCGGCTGTGGAAGATGTACTCAAAAAAAAGTCCAAGAAACCAATGACCTCACCAGGCTGTAAGTCCCAAAAGAGCCGTGAGGCAGGCTAGGGAGAGCAGATGGGTGGGTGTCCTGTGAGTGAGTGTTGCAGGAGCGGAGGTAGCGACTCGAGGGAAGAAACGAAGACATGGATTTTGGAGATGTTTCTGGGACTTCAGTTGTGGTGAGGGTCTCCTGAAGACAAGCCAGCAATCTTCTCCTGCAGCCAAGAGGGGAAGGCAGGAGGGGGATGAAGCAGAAATCAGAAAAAGACGGCACAGAAAATGCAGCCCATGGAAAACAAAAGAACAAAAGGCAAAGGGGACAAGGAAAATGTCGAGTTTTTGAGTCACCCCATCTTTCACTTTATTAGGCCCATGTGCAAAGGCAGCCCACTGGCAGAGCACCTTTGTGGGTCTGTGCACTACAGTTAAGTGTAATGGTAGTCTGAAAATGACCCACTACAAGACATGTGAGCTCATCCATGTCCCCTCTGCATGGGATGAAACCTTTTTCTTTAAAAAAAAAATAATGAAGCATTTTCTTAAAAATTAATGCTTAGGATACATCCATATTACTGTAACCTCCTATTCTTTTTCAGCAAGTCCAGCCTCAGAGTAACCATGGCAACAACAAGCACCCATTTTCTCTTCCCCCCCCTCCCCCCCCAAGTTGTATCCACTGCTGGGGAAGTAGTCCTGGCATTGCTGCAGCACTGGGGAGGCTGTGCGTGACTGCATATCTTCAGGCTCGGGCCTTCAGCTGAAAAACCTAAACATCTGTAAATAAAAAGGTTATTCTGCCCATGAACTTACCTTGTTCTTATAAAAGAGCTCTGCTTTGCCCAGTAATGATGCTAATTAATGGTTTTCACTTCATTCCCATTGTCACACACAATCACTTCGCAAAGCCCAAGGCGCTGTTGATGCCTCCATCATCTTGAGATTCAGGTGAGCTTCTTTTCCCAGACTCTCAGCCAGCACCAAAGACAGATGTTTGTATTTTTTCATTTGCTTCACTCTCTGTGGATCATTTAATTTTCTCAGCCCGAGTCACTGTAGTAAATGACCCTGCTCTTTTATGGTTTCTAACCATCCTGCATGGCTGCTGAATTGCTCTGTGTGGCCATGTCTTTCCTCTGAGGTTCACGGAGATATAGAGGGACCACCGACATGCACACAGCCCTGACACATCAGATGGTAACAGGTTCTCCTGACTTTATCTCTGTGAGATTGTGTCCCAAGTCCCAAAGTCCTGTTTGCCCCCATCCGTGAGGGGAAATTTTGCATTGGGGTCTCACCGGTCCTTACTGAGGCCACGGGTGGCTGCCAGCACCAGGAGGCATTGCCTCCCTCCTTTGCAGCTGGCAGTGTGGACTGCTGAAGGCTGTGTGTTGTGATCTACCGGGGTGGACGGTGAGTCATTCACCTGCAGAGAAAGGAGTAAGCCCAGAAAAGCTCAATTTCCACTGCAGGTGTAACAGCTCCACCTTTGACCCAGGCAGTTTTTTCTGACTTGTCAAGACCAAGCATGAATGAAAAAGTCTTTTCAGTGTCAGGAGTGTTCTCAAAACATTTCACCTTTAGCAAAATCATCCTTCTGCCTGCAAGCTGAAGTGATCCTTATTCTTACAGCATCGCTGTATCACCTCTAGAAATAAAGGTATGTACAAATATCACATACAGCTGACAAGCTGAAGACAATTAGTGCTTGCTCTCTCTGACACCCAGTCACGCAATCTCTGCTGACCTTCTGCTATTTTTCCAGCTTCCCTCTCCCCAGCATCCCCATTACTGTGTTTTGCTATGAAAACATTGCAAAGTGCAGCTCAGTTCATGAGAAACACAACACAGACAGGGACATATGTAGCTGTCACATCACCACAGGCTGCAACGCTCCCCCCAGCATGGTGGCATCTCCTCCAGCTCTACCATCCCTTTTGCACAGGGTGGCTCTTGCAAAATTCCCTGGTAATTAGATAAAACAAGCAGGATCCTCTTGGTTTGCAGCAGGACAAATGCTACGAGACTGACCTACTCTACAAGTGCCTTCCCAGGCCTTCACTTTGCCTTATTTATAGTGGTGGATTGGAAGTGATCTCTGGGGTGGCCAAAACACAGCGGAGACATTGCAGCCAAGCCCGCGGCAGCCAGCAGAGCTATTCCGTGTGCACAGAGCGAGGGTGGATGGCAATGCTGGGCTGCTTGGATAAGGTGCGATTAAAGGAAGAAGGAAACAACAGCCTGACTTTATTCTACAGCTCTGTAAGTGTCAGTGTCACTCACATATTTTTTCTACAGGGATTGATACTGCTTTGCTGCTTTGTCTTTAATGAATAAACCCTTTCCGTGAGAAGCTGAATGCGTGCATTACCATTTTGACCATTACGAGCCTTTGCAGGCTATGAAGCCATTCCTTCCCACAGTGACCTCAGCTAGCGGAGGAAGTGATTTATTTTAGCACGATGCAACTCCTTGTAATTGGCGTCATGTTGCTGCAACAGCTACAGGCTCCCTCAGCAGTGCAGAACATTTTGACGCAGTGCAAAGACTCCTCCTTGTGATAACAAAAGAGATGTTGACAGATGTGCTCGACAGACCTCTGTGGCCGGTATTAATGCAAGTCTTGGGAACAACGTCCCAGGCCTGAGAACTGAGAACTGTGCACCCAACCACACTCACCCCGCTGACTCCACTGTGCTCAGGGCTGTGGAGTCAAAGCTGACAACCACAAGCATCAACCTGTGCTGGTATGCATCCACCTGGGTACAATTACCTACCATAAACAACAGATTGAGAGCACTTTGGAGCAGAGCAATGCCTTTTTCCTTTCCCTGCAAAGGATCACACTCTCCTCTGGACACTGCAGAAAGCTGCTCTGCCGTTTCCAAGGTGATGCCTGGAGGTGAAGCCTGTTACATATTCTCTCGCAGGTAGCAGCAGCTGTAGCCTAGAGATGCCCTTGGACGGGCCATTGTTTGAAAGGAGGTAGGAAAAAGGCAGAAAGAAAAAATCTATTTGTAATCATTTTTTAAAGACCGGTGAGAAAAAAAGACAAATTAGGGCATTTATTTTATGAGATGGTGAGTGTTTGCTAATGCAGTTCAAGTCCTTGCACCTTGGAATGACCACTGTACCTTCATTGTAAACAACAAAATTAATCATTTGATCCTCGTTTAGCTCTGTCCTCTAAGGTTATGGTTACAAATGTTGTTCATGCCTAATATTAAGTCTTGAGTTGCCTGAGAAAGACTCTGATTTTAAGGTTTCTCACTTTATAAATCAAAACGTTCCTTTCTGTGGGCTTCTTAGAGGAAGGGCTTGCTGTGGATGCAGCACTTGGCCCCTTTCTGCCTCTGGGACCTCCTGAAATCTTGGGGGACATTTTCTAAACTTTAAAACATCTTTCTGGAATTTCTTCTCCAAAGTTTTGCCACAAACTAAAAACCACATTTATTTTAAATTTGATTTACTCCTTACCAGTCTTTCTGCTGACCTCCTTCAGCTCAAAATTTCATAACACCCTGTGGTTTTGCAAGCAGTGGATGCTTGGTTTAATAGATACATTTCCGTCAGTGTCCTAAGAAAACATACAGAAAGCTGACCCCAGAAGATGCTTGTCTTCTTTTTGGTTTTCCTTCTGGCAATGCTGTGGGGAAACCGCAAGCATATGCTGTACACACTTGGGTGTAACAGGCTTTTCTTTAAAACGTTAAAATCTGTTCTTGCAGTGTAGTGTTTGATGCCCACCTAGGTCAGACCACCTCCTCGTCCAGGCTGCCGTGTGCATCCAAGCAATCAATGCCAGACATTTTAAAGGAAAATTGATAAAACCAGCCCCAGGCCTCAAACATGGGCGGTTTTTAGGACACCTTTTCCCAGGGTAGTTTTGCCCTGTCCCATAGTGTTCAAGCTGAAATTTAAAGGCTGGGAGATGGACATCTGAGTCGCTGTCATCAGCCTGTTGAAATGCGCTGGAGGTTGGAACAAGGCAAAGTCAGCACTAGCCTGGCCAAGAAACTCCTGAAGTCTGGAAAACGGAAGTAGGAGGGTGGATGGCGATGATGAGAACTCTGGTCATCTGCCCTCCTCCCTCCACTCCTCACCAGGAGAGTAACATGGTTGTGGTCATGCAAATGAGCACTCACTGAGCTGGAGGTCTTCTCAACCATGGCCTCTGATGCAATGGAGATTTGCAGAGTCTGTACTGGTGTCTGTGGTTGTTTGGGCAGCAAAGAGAATAAGTAAGCCAGCCACCACAGGAGCGTTTTGTTTTGATGTTAAAATATGACAGACGACAAACATATTTGTGTCTCTGTGAGCTGGGTGGTTTATTCCCTTCCTTCTCAGGCACAAACCCATGGGACCACCCCTGTTCCCAAGGCAGGATTTGCTTTGCAGTGAGAAGACCAGGGGGACTCTCCTGTTTTGCAGGAAAGATGCGGAGCATGACCTGTATTGCAAGGGATAGACCCCGGGGCAAATTTAGCAGCTCTCGATTATGTCTGTTAGCACAGCTTAGCCTGGCACAGAGCGGAGAGGGTGCAGCAGGGCTTTGCTGGCCCTGTGCAGCTCAGGGCTGGCCCCATCCTGGCCCTCCCCACAGCAGGATGGTGACCACGCAAGAGCTGCTGGCGGCTGCGGCATGGTTCCCGAGCATCAGCGTGGACCGCTGCAAAACCTCCTCCTCCACGTCCCGCAGCACAGCACTGTGTTAGGTCACGCGTTTGTTATTTGTACCCAGAGAAATTGGGGTGGGGTGTGGTAGGGAAATAGTGGAAGTTTATTTTCCATGGAAAACGATGAAAGCCACGTGCAAAACAAAAACCACGCTGACCCTTGTGCTGTGCAAATCCCAGGTTTACAGCAGCTCTGCTTTCTGGCTACGTAAGAATATGTGTATTTATTTGCTGTGCTGAGTTCCAGGCAGCACGGTGGTACATCCAGAGGGCACAGTATGCATCTGAATTAGGGTGCAAGCATCAGTTCAGCAGCACGTTGTGTATGTAGTCACTGGCAGATTATAGACTTACTATGCATTAGTTCTAAGTGGCCCAGGGAGCACCGGGGGGCACCCAAGCTGTTTCAAAATAAATCTCTCTCAATGCTTACATCTGTTCCTGTAAGTTACAGCCTTTTAATCCGCCTCCAATGTACTGAACTTCTGCAACACCTTCGTTGTTATTGATTTATAATTCTTCGAAGTGTATTCAGGGCTTGGAATGAGGTGCAAGGCAGACAGGGCAAGGGCAAAGAGGCTGCTGCAAGCGAGGGCTGCTGCCGTCCCCCCTGCAGGCAGTCACTCTCCTTAGCGTGGGCTACCTCACCCACCGCCGCGGGCTGTGCTCGTGCAGCAGCTACAGGGGTGAGATGATGCCCTGCCCTGTCCCTGGGGGACCGCCGCCATTGCCTGTGCCCCTTCAGCACCCGGCTGCCCACCCAGGAGCGGGCTGTGCGTCCCTATCACTGGGAAGCACAAATGATTTTGGCACTTTGCTCAGAGAGCCAGGTTTGGCTGCCTCCAGCACAAATCACCAGCCAAACCTGGAGGCTTTTTTTGAGGCATCTAGGTGAAACTGGATCTGAACCCAGGCTCCAGTTCATCTCACCCAGCAACCCTCGGGGCCATTCAATTCCCTCAGCTGGTCCGTCTCTGCATTTGCAGGCAGGTGCCACAGCTGACTTGTGGAGTAAGGCATCATCTGCGCCCAGCTCTCCTGGGAGCGCAGAGCCTCAGGGCGCTGGTGGAGCAGCAGTAATCGCTGTGCTGCTGGTCCTGCTGTGAGAATTGTGAAATGCAAGTCCCAGCAATTAAAAACTGTCACAGAGCATCCCTTTGGGAGTGTTGAGGCAGAAGGAGGAATGTGAGGGACCAAAGTGATAACCTTTGTTATCTGCTTTCCTACAGACTGATGTCATGAAGGCCCGTGTGTCCAGACTAGGGTCAGACTACATGCTCATTCACAGGGTGTGAGGCATATGCTGGGCCAGTTGCTTTAAATGTACCCTGATTACCAATTGTATTATGCAGAGCATGTTCTTACATCACAGCTTTCTGTCCTTACATCAGTTATTCCAGGAAGTCTTTCACAGCATGAAATTAGGTGCTAATTAAATTGTGGCGGCCGGTACCACTGAGGCATTGTCAGCAGCAGTGCTGCTGCAGATGAGATGTTAAATGTAGAAATTGTGTTATCTGTGGTGGAAAGAGTGCTAGCCCCAGTGCTAGAGGGGAACTGAAGGGGCTGGTGGAGTCAAAGGGCAGGTTGCCGGAGCACACAAACGCTCGCGCAGGAGATGGGGCTTGGCACAAGTCAGCTCACCAGGCACAGGTAGAATCATAGAATCATTTTGGTTGGAAGAGAGCTTTAAGATCATCAAGTCCAACCACTAACCTAGCACTGCCAAGTTACCATTAAACCATGTCCCCGAGTGCCACATCTACATGTCTTTTGAATGCCTCCAGGGATGGTGACTCAACCGCTTCCCAGGGCAGCCTGTTCCAATGTTTCATAACCCTTTCAGTGAAGAAATTTTTCCTAATAGCTAATCTAAACCTCCTCTGGTGCAACTTGAGGCTGTTTCCTCTTGTTACTTGGGAGAAGAGACCAACCTCCACCTCGCTACAACCTCCTTTCAGGTAGTTGTAGAGAGTGATAAGGTCTCCCCTGAGACTCCTTTCCTCCAGACTAAACAACCCCAGTTCCCTCAGCCGCTCCTCATAAGACTTGTGCTCTAGACCCCTCACCAGCTTCATTGCCCTTCTCTGGACACGCTCCAGTATCTCAATGTCCCTCTTGTACTGAGGGGCCCCAAAACTGAACATAGTACTCAAGGAGCTGCTGAGCATCCTGCAGGCACTCTGGCCTTGTATATGCCTACTCATTAAATAGCTTCTCTGTTCTTAAGCTGAGCTGGGTAAGTCATTTTGCAGCACTTTTCTTTGAAAAAAAAAAGAAAGAAAAAAGAAAGCTAACCAAGATACTTCACAATTTCACGCCAGTTACACTGAACTGTTTCAGTGACACAAAAACTCACCTGTGCTGAAATGGTTAATGTTAATATTTTGAATTGCAATTTTTACAAAGACCTTTAGAAAATAATTTGAAGTTATTTAAATTGTTCCTCTCATTCACTGAAAAAGTGTAAGAAACTATTTCTGGTTAGCAGGAAATGATTTCTTCTCTAATTTTTTTGAAGTTGCAGCAGAAGAGCATGTTTACACAACTCACGTTCACCAGGGCAGTGAGAAGTACGGCAGAGTGACCCTGGAGAGTTAAAAGTCATCGAAGATGTTTTACAGTGACCAAGTCCTAAGACAATATAAAGAACTTGGATTAAGAGATTTTAAATCCATGCAGGAAATAAAGATGGAGTCCCTCAGAGAGCCTGGCTGCCTGCGGAAGGAGTGAGACAGTTTTTTGCAGTGCATGCCAGGTCTCAACCAAGTCAAATATGTGGCTCAGTGTTTATGGCTTTTGAGAGTTACGTTACCTTTCAGTTAATCCTATCTAGACCTGAACAGATACATCAGTCTTTTTCATACAGCAATGTAAAACCAATTGACTTTCAACGTAACAGTAATGGAAGGGCCATATTCAAAGTCATCTACCAGGATGTGTAGCACTGAGAAGCAGCTGACTCTAATCACAACCCCCCTAAACCGCAGCTGATCCAGGTACCCATCACTTGCGAGGAGTAGAGCTCAGGGAAATAATACTGACCTTTCCTCTGAAACCCATCTTCCACCGCTCTCTTCACTACTGAAGCTACACTATGCCTTCAGCTTCCCCATCTCTAACCAGCCTGTGCAGGGACAGACGTTCATCCAGCAGGTCTCAACCACCCGTGACTACACACCCTCTCCTCCAGTCTGGGTGAGAGCTACCTGTGCCATGCGAGGTGACCCTGCCACCTCCTCCAGTCTTCCACCAAAGAGCGCATCTCCGTCTGCAAGGCACCAAGTATTCTTGGGTGGGAAGCTGCAGATGCAGCAGGCAGAGCAGCTCAGTGGGGGGGAACACAGGGAACCCAGCCAGAGAACGGGGCTACCCCGGCACTCACGGGTAAGGGGCGTTGTCACAGGGGCTGCTCTCGAGGGCTTTCCCATGCTGAAGCAGTGACTTCTCCCTCTCCGCCTCACCAGCCTGTGCCTTTCAGGGAGAGTAGCAACCAAACTCCTTAATGATCCGGACTCCCATCAGCTCCAAAACCCCCAGGACTGGTAGAAATTCCCCCCTCAGGAACGGGCCCATCACTTGCTTGGCCAAGTCAGACCAGCAAAGGCACCCAACGCCTCCCCAGCGCGGCCCACCCCAGCTTCCAGCCACGCATAGGGACAGACCACAGCACTGCTGGTGGGGAGCTGGTGGTGGTGGGGAACACAAACACATTTCATGCAAGAACATACATGTTTTATCCTTAGTCTTTAAGGATCTTGAAACACCAGAAGAACTTTGGACGGGTCAGTTTCCAAACCCTAAGGAGGCCACAAGAGAGGTGGGAAGTGCTTCCCCGTGCGGTGGAGGGGCTCGGAGCAGACACAAGCCAGCGGTACCTGGCTGCAGCCATGACTTGGGCTGAGAGAGCGCAATTACCTCAACTGGCATTTCTCCAGGACCCCGGGATTAATGATCAGGTTCTCATAAGAAGTGTCAGGAAACCTATTACCTCCCCATAAATACTCAACAACATTTTAGAGAGTTAATTTATTTTCCTCTCCTCCTCTCTTCTTCTGCAATTTGCATTATCAGTTGCTAAATATATTACAGCACACTTTACCCCGATTCACCGCTTCAAAGACCTCCCTGTAGCAATTTCATAAGTAATTCACTACTTGATCTTATAACTCCAGCACATATTGTCAACCACAGGAATTTTATTTCAGCCCAAATCACCATCCTTTTGAAAGTTAAGATTCATTATTTTCCTCTAGTAGAGTTTCACCTGCTCTGCAGCAGTAGAAAGAAAATATTTTGGTCTAGCTGGAACAATTAGGTGGAAATCTGTGTAATGGAGACATCCCAGTGCTGCCCGTTAATCTCTCCGCTGGAGCTGAGGTCATTTGGAAAATATGAATTTTCACTTTGCTCATCTCTGATCTCTAATCTGAGGCATAATTTCTTTTTCTGCACAGACCCTAGAGTAAACAGCCGATCATTGTTTAAGCCCATCTGGCATCCTACCTCCAGGAACGAAATACGATGTGAATTTATAACACAAGGGTCCTCAGATCCTCGCTGGCCCACGGGCGCGTGATGTGGTGGCATGCACCCCAGCACCAGCGACCACCTTCTGTCACAAGCAAATCCATAGGGTCCTGGCACCTGCGCACAGCAGCCAGCATTGGGAAATCCCTGTTGTCCTGTCTACTGAAGGTAGTCATGAAGCTCCTTTCCCACATTTTGACCCTTTTGCAATACCTGTTGTATATGTATGAACCAAACGTGCTAGTCCTTGGTAAGGTTCTTGGAAAAAATAGGTTTCAAGGTGGTCTCATTTTCTGAATTAAAAAAATAGATGTATTCTGGTCTTTGTCCCTCCACGTAGGAGAGTGAGCCTTTGTTTCTGCAGTGGCAATATCTTATGATATCGGCAGACTCTTGTCCTTCCTCCAGCCAGAGGATGAGGAAAATGGCTTGTCTGGCTTTTGCTCCTGGACTGGTCCACACCGACAGCACATCTGGCAAAGCCACAACTTGCTCACCAGTGGTCAAACCCTGACACACCATGGCAAGGAGAGACACTGCTTCTCACCAGTCACCGCTTTGAAGGGTGCTCAGCTATTTGACAGAGGAATTAACGTGACAACCAAATAAATGTGAATCAAAAGGAGCATGGATTGAAATAAACCTGAGCTATGAAGCAAGGAATTCCTCTCGGGTCAGTGCAGGGCTCACGAGACCCATGTGCTACGGTGTGATATCAGTGTCCTGCACAGGGCTATCAAGATTATAAACAAACATGTTTTCTGAGAAATTATTATTATTTTTCTTTTGAATTATCATGCCTCTGGGTAACTTTTCATTTCTAGGCTGCCCAGAGAACTCCAAGAGGAGCCTTATTTACTTTCTTTACAAACATTTTCAGAATTTTTACTTCAGTGAGAGGCAGGAGGGTCTTCTCCTCCTGGGCAGGTATGATTTGCAAGCAAGAGGGGGCAGCATTAAGAGCATGAACCACTACCGTTATGCTGCAAGGTGGCCAGCCCTGAGTGTCCCATCAGGGCTTGTGCCAGGTGGGACATCTCCCTTTCCAGCCTCAGGTACTTCCAGGGGCTGGGAAGCTCCCGGCAGGGTCCCAGCAGACTCGACCACTACGTTTGGTGCTAAATTCAATCTTCCCTTTTGTGAATTGTGTCATTTTGCTGTTCATCTGTCCACTCGTGTACTGGTCAGGCGTTTCTCCTCTTATGTGTAAAACATAAGGTAAGATGTTGGTGTGACGCCTGGCTCGCAGCTGAGCGTTGAGGAAAACAGAGAACAACGACGATCTGTTTTAACATTTACCATTAACCTTGAATGATCCCTTCCCTCTCGTACGGGGCCTGTTATTGCAATATATTTCAATGCACTAAATACTTGTGTTAAATCCTCTCTAACAGTTCCCTTGTTAGGCTAAATAAAAGTCAGCTTTCTTGTGTATATCCCACCAAGATCCCTAATCATCTCCATTGTTTTTCCCTTGGCTTCCTTAATACTATCAGTACACAGCTTAAACCGAAATTGCCAGCTTCATCATCTGCTTTAATAACAAGTGGTTAATAATTGCAGGCATAATTATTCATAACACTGATAAATTTTGCTATTCACCACTAATTTCTTCAAAGTGGTCAGGGCATAAAGCAAAAATAGGCTAGTTAGACATTCATTTCTAATCAAGTTTTGTTATTGTTGTTTAATGAACAAAATCTTCAACCCAGCATTTCGACAATATTTGGTTACAATATAAGAAAAATAAAGCTAATGGTGGCTTACATGCACATACACTTTGGATTTTGGTTAGAAATACTGATCCCACACCTCTGTCGGGGGGGTGTCCACACCAAAATTGTGCAGCACCAGCCAACAGTGTAGTTCCCCACTTAATTTTTATCATATTTATACGTTTTGATTATTCCCACAGCCAGAAAACAGGGAGACACGGCACAAAACCCTGAACAAGGGGTTAACATGAAACCAAGTGTCCCCATTGTGTTGTCACCTCCTCCTCTCTGTGAGGACAGTGCATCCAAGGGGACGTTTCCTAGGTGTTCCCACCTGGGACAAAACCCTTTTCCAGAAGAAATCCAACGAGTGCAGGGTGCAGATCTCCCCAAGCCACGTGGGGCAGGTTGGCACTGTAGTCTCTCCCAGGGGATCCAGGGTGGTAACTTGGTTTGGGGAGGTGAGCTCCAGCCCTGGGAACTCTGCCTGTCCAGGAACAAGCCAAAGCTGTGCTGTCAAACACCAGGCTTGCCCCAAACTCTTCAGAAGTGTTGGATCTGAGCTAAAACAGACACACAAGAGTTTTCTGTCCTGGTGAACTGCGCCGTGTCCGGATCTGGCTAACCACGGCTCTCGGCATCAATACAGCAGGGAACGGGGGATGCGGGATGCAAGCCCAGGACCACAGGCATTTCCCAGCCTATAAACACATCATGTTACCCCAGGGATCCCTCAGATATGAAGGATGCAGGCTTGTGGATATTTGCAAATTCAGATGTGGAAGGCCAGAGGTTAGACCCGATACTCTCACTTCTGTCTAGAGTATCTAAGAATTGCAAGTTCAGCTGTAAAATCAGTGTATAGGATAGTATAGATATACAAATGCAGAAATGTTTGTTTTTAAAAGAATGTCAAAATAAGCTTTTTCTAGGCATCCTAACAGATATGAAACAATAATAAACCTTATAAAATCCTACACCATATCTAGGTAACAATGCTGAGGTATAACGAAAGCATACGCAGCTTTACTTTCCATTTCTTTCATATCAAACTCATCCTACTTCCCTTCCATTGCCAAGGAGCTGCTGTGCACTCAACACAGTTATTTCATTCATCTGGAGAGGTGAATGGGAGTTGCCCTGCTCTGGCCCTGTGAAACCCCGTTGCTGCTGGAGGGAGCGGTGTGTTCGCAGCAGATTTGGCAAACAGGGCACTGGACTTTTCCCTCGGTGTCCCCAAACACATGGCAAACCACAGCCCGGCGCTTTCGCAGGGGAGGAGGCTCCGAAGCGAAGGCTCTGCCTGACTTCACGGTATTGCTGTTGGGAACCGGGTGGGATTTCTGGGGTCTATGGCCTGCAGCATCGTTCGGATGGCTCCCTGCTGCTCCCCTCGGGCAACAGCTCTGGGGGACAATTAGCAGTGCCTGCAGATGGCTGTTGAAGTTTATGGAACTGGCTGATTTTTGCTGGTCAAATATAAAAATAATAATCAAAATTGGTTTTAGCGTCCAGGCACCTCCAGCTAGAAGTCCCCTTTGTTTCTCAGTGATAGTGAAGGTCACAGGGCCGAGCAGCGCTGCTTTCCCTGTGGTGCTCTCTGCCTTCAAATACAAGAGGTAGGAGACGGCGAAAATAAAAGGAATACTGGATGGCAAACGTAATTAACTTCCTCTACTGACAGAGAGCCCTGGGTATGACAAAAGCCCTTCAAATATGTTTTAGCCAGAAGTGTTGGAAAATCAGTCTTTTGCGAGCATTTCTTCTAATTAGCTCTTTGCAATTCATGAGGCCTCGCGCCGAGCAGACAGCGCTCTTCCCCGGCGGAGGCCTGGCTGCTCCCGCAGCCCCACGCTCAATTTGCTCAGCTGAGGGGTGCTAATGCTTCAATATGCAGCAGGCATTTTCTTAAACGTTGAAAGACTTTAACAAATTATAACCATCCTATAATTTGGCAGGTTAGACAAGAAGCTTTTAAAGAGCCTTGTTAAATGAATGACTTAAACCTTCACCCCAGGCTATTTTTAAAATTCATTTGTCTGCACTCCAGCGAGGAGGAAGGCACAAATATATGCATGATCCACATCTAAAATTTTGATTTCTGAATTAGTTAGAAATAAACTGCGATCTTTGTGGCTATTAATAAACGGTCTGGGGAAATGGTGTTGGAACATTGGTCACTGAAATAGCCACAGCTTCATACCCTTCCTCCACGGAGCAAGAACTGGAATGAGATTTATGGAGGAATTTATGGCAAAGGAGAGGAGCCGTAGCACACCACCTCCTTGCAGCAGAGTTTTAACGCCTAATTTACACGCTCCCTTCCACTGCAATGTGTGCACTTTTAATCACGCTAATTATAAAGTGCCCCCTTGTCACGATGCTGCAAATCAAGACATGCAAAGAGAGCTACACCGGAGTTCACATAAAAAAATAACGCTGCTCCATCTACCCCATCCCACAGAGCCAGGAGGTGCCTATGCTCTGTGTCTCTGCCATCAGGAGTAGCGCGAACTCATGGAGCACAGCAAGGACCTTGCCTCAGCTGGGCTCTCTGCAGCAGGGAGAATATTTAGCCTGGCCCCTTCAGATGCTCTGCAGGAGCAGAGGGTGCTGACCCAGGGGTTGCTTCTGCTCTGCCGCCGCGTGTGCCACTGGGGAGTGTGAAGGGCAGAGGGTGTCACAGCAGAGAGCGAAGGGTTGAACACTTGCTAAAGGAAACGAGGGATAAACTACTGCTAGAGGAATCAGAGGTCCTTCACCTTCCCCAGGAAGCAAGGAGAATCCCTCACTAGATGAGGATGCATTTTGTGCACTCCCTGGGAAACAAGTTTCCATATAAATAATTGAAATATGTTTAAAATGGACGTCTGCAATTTCTTGCATAGACAGACCGCTGAGACTGTTAATCCCCTGACCTCTGTTACCTGTATAATAAATCAATATCATAACCTGTGATTTTTCTGTGTAAGGTTTTTAATGCTAATGTCTTGCTCATGCAATTTGGGAAAGGAAACAGGTTTAGAAATCAGCAGTTCCCCATTCACATTTTCATTCATAATGTATCTGCTTTTTACTGCCTTGCCTACAACCTTAAGGTAACATCTAATATAGAAAATAAAAGTCTGAATCTACAGTATGTGGGTGGTAGAGTTACTAGTGGGAAGTAAAGCTTTCAGGTTTACGTTGCTGGTGTAATCAAGGCCTTTACTGAATGAAAGATGTTGCAACTACTCAATATCTTTTTGGAATGGTCTTAGAGACCTCCATCTCATTCCTAACAAAACCAGAAGAATACATCAGATCATATCTGTATTCACCCTCCACCACCAGCATGCGTGGGACCCCTCTCTGAAGGAACACGCCAGGGGAAAGAACTCTTGAACTGCATCTGGTCATGGCATCTGAGACTTTCCTCGGTACAGATTTGTCTAATCCAGGCAAATTGAGGTTTAAGTTCTGCAACCAGAACTCAACAGCTCCTTGCAGCAGCTATGGCCCTGCTAAGCTGATCCATCTGATGTGCACTAACGCTTACACTTGGTGGTGGTTCCCCTTTGCTGCCTGGCTGCTCACATGCAACTTGGCTGCAGCCACACCTCTGCACTTTGTAGTTCCAGTTTCTGCCTCATGATGCTCCAGCGCTGGTGGCCCCACTTCATAGCACTGGTCTCTATTCAGTCCCCAGGACCATCCTCCCCACTCATCTCCCCCTTTACTCCAGACACCGCAGCACAGTGAGCGTCTCCCAAATTACATGTTCCACCTAATCCCCGGACCATGCTTCTTACCTGGCTTCATAGCTCAGGACTGGCCTTCCCTGGTCCTGGACGTCAGCTTCACAGGCTTTGATATCTGGCTCATGTTTCATATTTCTCCTCTCCAAAAATGTGGTCTAGAATCAGACCCCAGGTGAGAACAGCTTTCTGCAATTGCTGCATGCTTCATCCCGCAGAAACGTCAAATCTGACTGCAGATCAGAGGGTGGTTCTGCCGGCGCTGGTATTTGAGCAGAAGCAGACCAAGGGCTTAACTGAAGCAGCAGAGACTCACCCATCAAACAGCCTATGTGTCTGCACAGCCTTCTGCTGAAAAAACCTGACTGCGGGTCAAGAGCACGTTATTTTATTGCATTGCCCTGGTTGTCAATTTAATATTGATTTATGATAAAACGATCCATCATTACAGAACAACCAAGAACTACTTCCTTATAAAATGTGTGATTATATGAAGCATATTTTTAGACTCTTTGGCTGTCTTTTATGTATTGCAAGCATTTCACTGTATCTCAAGCCATACTGTAAGATACATTAGATAATGATTTCATGAACAACAGAACAAAAGTTTGTGTTGGTTTTGGTTTTTTTTTTTTTGAATGAGCTCTTTTCTAGAAACACAATTATATTTTAGATCTGAAGTTTTAGCACAGTTATCAAACAGAACCAAAAAGCTTGAAAAAAATCAGTTTCTACAGTATATCAGAAATAAAACTTTAGAAAGACACTTTATCTGTCACATACACATCGTTATCTCTTGGTTCATCTTCATCATCGCTAATCTGTATACAGATCTCCAACTGTCTTAGGCTGAGATTTCCCCTCTGTCATTGATTCTCTGTAATGCAATTTTAGTAAGTTAGATATATTATAAAGTATATAGCCCTAGAACTATGCTTGAAATGCACCGTTGTAGTCTGCAACTTTCTTCTTTAGTTCCTTCACTGCAACACAGGCTAAAAAAACCTTTCAACAGTTTCTTATTCAAAGCAGACATTCCACTTCTAAAAGTGCGAATTAAAATTATTATCAACTCTGGGCTTACAGAACTTCTGTATTTGGAAAATAAGAAAACATATTGTGAGCAGCTTTGATGTGTTTTATTTCAGATACTTTCTACAAGCTCTGATAGTGACTGTCAAACACAGGTTGGATCCCTTCTCTCCGACACTGGCCAGATACTTTAGCATTGGCCTTTTTCCTTTTGGTAAATGCAATTTCAATCCATGATGCTCAAGTCCGTTGGAAAAGAAAAGAAAAAATAAGTTTAAGACAATTCCATTATCAATTGTAAAACATCAACTCACCTTCAACAATCTTGCATCAACATATATGGGGAGGGAGAGAAAAGAAAATACAATTAGACTTTGGTGCGCACCCCTAGTGCTACATACAAACAGCAGCTACGCTAAGCAATTACAACAAAACAAGCTAAGAATGGTAGGCTATCCCTCTCGTTTTGATTAAGAACATGAAAAGCTGTAGTAAATTAGCTGCTGCTCTGAAAATAAGAAGGCGGTTGCTTCTGGTTCTGCTCATACTGCTGCAGAGGGATAGAAATGGAGGTAGCTTTGGAACCATCTGTATGCTCTCCGATGACTGAGTCTACGGAAAGCTTTGTTAGAGATCCATCTTCTTTTTCCTGCAGGGGTCTAGAGGAAACATCAAGAATGTTTTTTACAAGTCTGATGGCACAGAAGCCCTGGCAAGCCTTAGAACTAGTTAAGTAGTGTAATCCAAAGAGAAGTCTTACTAGAAGGCCTATTCACTGCAGTCAAACAAAATAAGAAGGCGATGCAGAAGTCCAGTTGCTGCAGATACTGACCTTGACTGATGCTGCAGAGACCAGCACACAGTGCTGCAGGCAGAGGGCACGGCCAGGAACAGGCCAAACGCGCTCCCTGAGCTGTGACAAAGCAAACCTCAGCGAACAGGTGGGAAGAAATGCATGTGCAGGATAATTCACTGCTTTTGTGGCAAAGCAGCTTCACTACGCGAGTCTTCCATGGTCCTGAGCAATCCAGGCATTTTAGCTCAGTGCTCTTATCACAGTTCTGGATTATTACATCGCCTTAAAAGGAGCAAATTTCTGCAAATGGAGTAGGCCCTTGTCTACTGTATGCGGACCATGAACATTGCTGTCCCAGAAAAAGGATGGTAGGGGGCCACTGTCAAGGTGCAGACATAGTGTTATGGCCTCAAAGACAAAATGAAATAATGCCTAATGCCAGATTTCTGGAGCTGGTAGTTTCCAGGTAATTCGCCTTCTCTAAACAAGAGCTGTAGGGACTTTGGGCAAGACATGGCAAAAGCACCAATGGACAATCATCTAAACGTGTAAAATAAATCCATAGCTATTCTATGGTCCTCCTAAAGACACAGATCAGTATATACCTGAGCCCTGCTGAGTTTCCTCTGGCTCCCATAGACTTCACCATCTGTACTGATGTTTTTTGTCAAAAACGAAGGGCTTAGGAGAGGTCAAGAAGACTTGCACTAATGGTAGGTTTGAGCTCGGTGCATATCCCCGTGAGTTAAAAAGTCATCTTTCCAAAGCTTGGATGACCTTTGGAATCGCCTCATCACAAAATCTCATTATGGATTTTGGGATCTCCCTGATTGGCCTGATACTTGTTGAAGATGGTCACCTGACTAATAAGGATGAAGAAAAAGCAGAGGCATTGAATGCTTTCTTTTTTTGCCACAGAAGAAATAAAATAAGCTTTATAGTGACTTTGAAACTGCTACGTGCCTGGCCCTCTCCTCAGCATTCCTCCTCACTCTCTCCAGCAGGGAATTTCACACGCAACATCAACAGCTTACAGCAGAAAAACACCCCAACACACTGCCATCATTTAAACTGAGCCCCCTGTGTCACCGGCTCCCGGGCTCCCCCCACTCCCCCAAGTTGGGAGCAGGGCTGCACCCCAACGTCATCCCCTCCTCCCTCCCAGCCCAGGCAGCACCTTTCTCCTTTTTCCCACACAACACACACCAGCCGAAAGAACTACAAAGTTTGGGCATTTCAGATTTTTTTCCCCTCCCCCAAATCAATTAATGCAGTCTGATTAAAAGAATCAGCCCTTCTCATTGATCAAATTGATAGTTTTATTTCCACCTGTTAAAATAACTGCTTGCCTACCAGCAGAGTCCAACATAGATGGGACGGACAGACATGAATACAATTAAATACAGGAAAAATTGAACTATATACAACAAGACATACATTTACATAAGGAAAAAATTCTTTATATTATCTATCACTTCTTGCCAGTGTGAAACATCACTGGAACTCAAATATTTTGGGTTTTTTTTGTTTGTTTCCCCCCTCCCCCCCCCAAAAAAGGTGTGTAACGCAATTTAGTATTTTTCCATGTACTGAGAGCTTATAATTAATTTTGAGATGCACAAAGTTTGTGGCACTTCACAGGGTTCACAAAAGCTAAAAACTTCATTAAATGCTTTATAGTTTGTGGTATCTAACTTTCAATTAGATATATTCACTGAGACACAAACTATAAAGTGATATTTACATGGAGGGAGTTGTGCAAAGTCTTTTTAGGCTATGGCTAGTACACTGTGAAAGATGCAGGGATACGCCACTCATCCCCAGAGGTAATCTCTTAAATCCTTACTGTCTCTCTCATACAGTAGACACCCAAGGAAAACCAGCCACAATTTTTTCTTCTTTTTTCTTTGTTAAGCTACTGGGAGAAAGCTGTTTCTGTAGCCCTTAAATATCTTGACAGTTTTAATGCTGGGCTACTTCTCTTCACGCAACTAATTCTTTTAGCAACCTCTAGTATTGTTTCATTCTTCTTTCTATGTTTTTTTTGGGCCACAAGTGCCAGCCGTTTTTGTCACCACACTGTCCTAAGACTGCTGTAGTCCTTGCTTGTAGTTCGTATTACCAATGGGAGCACACAGTAACTAAAGGTGTGTCACTGTTTAGCAGTTACCATACTGTGACGCTGCAGAAACTGCTTTTTCCTGATAAGAGGGCTGAGCCAGAGCTATTCCAAACGAGGGCAGGGAAGGTATTGCATTTCTTAAGCCAGCCTTTACGGAACAAAACTTTGTATTACTACATCCCTAAACATCCTAATAAGAAAACCTTTACTTCAATACAGAACTTGAGACAGCTAATTAGAAGAGCTGTTTTAATTAAAGGCTTCCTACAGATCCCTAGGACAGGTTATAGTGAAGACACATCAGATATCAGTGTTAACTAAACACATCCTACAGTTGTGCTGCACCAGAGCACAGAACGGTGCTCCTAATGGTTTATCATAAGCCACCAACTTCCAAAAGGCAACTGAGTTTAATTTTGGATTTTTTTTTTTTTTATTCAGTTTTCATAGATGTGGCTACTGCATACGTGGATCATAAAATACTGATGTTAATCATGTCATCTACATTTAACTACTGTCCTCCTGTTTGTATCAGCTCATCTGGGATTCCACATCAGCTTGCAGATTTTCACTGAAACAGGTTTAAAGCAGACATTTATAACTCAGTCCTGGAAAAAAAAAAAGTGACTGGATAACAGTACATAAACCTATGTATTCCTGCCTTGCTTCAAGAGAAATTCTCTCTCCTAGGACACGTATCTGACATCCGTTCTTTTTTAAAAATGCACATTTAAAGAAAGCTGGACAACCCTCAGGGCAAAGGGAGACTAAACTTCTCTCAAAAAGCTGCCAAGTCAAGATTGCTACCAAACCTCTTTTAAAGCCTCCACTTCTCATATCCATGGCAATACAATTATTTAATTTTTAACCTTACGCACCAGGCTAAAATCAGTCAGATGTCAGTATAAAAACTGAAGAGAACAGTGAAGTGAACGCACAGAACTTTAAGTATTACGCTGAGTACACTTGATACAGTAAGAAGATTTGTAGGTAGTTTGGTATTCAGCTGACGAGGACAGCATACAATCTGCTGCTTACTCATCACTAGCAAGCCTAGAGAAGACTACATTCTCCTTACTTATCAGGAGAGAGCACTATAGAACAGTAGTAAACCCGAGAGACCATCACATCACACTGGAAAATAAAGTTCAGTGTTGCAATTCAAATACAGGAATTCTTGGTAGTTAAAACATTTAAAGAAGTATTTTCACATTGTACACGTTGTGATTTGTCTATGTACTTTAGATCTCATGGAGTTCATAAAGACATCTACATGTTCAAGCCTTCTGCTTAAAAAAACCTGATTGCAGATCAAGAGCAGGTTATTTTATTGCATTACCCTGGTTGTCAGTTTAATATTGATGTATGATAAAATGATCCATCGTTACAGAACTTACGCGACTTGGGCAAAGATGGTATAGCAGAAAGCAATATAGTCATGAGCTTCTTATAGCAGAAAACCAAAAGTGTAATGAAATGGCAAATTGCTCATCTGTATTTGGAAAGGTAACTATTCCATATCTGTATGTGATGGCGGGAATAATTTAAAGACTAAGAAATAACAAAATACTCAGACCTCTCTTATTTAAGCATTAAAAAAGTAGAAGGGAATGGATTAGCTGCTTCCTTTCTGACATAGGCTGCTGGTCTAGTTTAGAGACAGTCACAAATTTAACATTATAACCAGGGACATAACAAGAAGCAGCTTGGACCATAAAAAAGCTGTCTATATATGTACAAGTTATTCTCCAAAAAAAAAAAAAAAAAAAAAAGAGATCAGTTTTATTTGGATGTGTGCACAACCTGCTCCTCTTTAAATCTTCAGAGCACTGAAAACATGACATTTTCCCCCAAAATCCAGTTGAGTCTCTCCTGAGAAACAGAAGTACTCATATATAAATGGGATGATATTGTCTGTGAGTGAGTTTCTTCCTACAGGTTGGGCAAGAGTTGGCATTCCTAAGGGAATCACGGAGGCACTGACTGCAGAAGACATGGCCGCATTTGGTTGACACGATCAGTCGTCCACTTTGCACAATCTGGAAGAAAAGAAACCACAACTGGTATTTGCAGTAAAGAATTCAACGTTGCTGGTCTATTGGCACCTGGTAAATCAGACTTGGAGTAACAGGAGTCAGTATATTACTACTAAATAACAAGGAACCCAAAGATCTTTCAGTGCCATCTTGTGAAGTGTTTCTCCCTCTGCGCACACCACTAAGAAACGGTTTTGAGTTACAAGCTACTATCATGTTAAATCCAAGGTCTGTACTTCAAGCCAGCTGTTTCTAGTAACCCACATAACCCAATAGAGTTGCGCAGCTCACCCTCTGTCCCGTTCTCCCTCTCACAAAAAAGAAACGATGACAACATGTGGATCCTTACCTCTGAGTAGCCATCCATGCAAATCGGACAGCTAACGGTACCAGATGGCCTTGTGGGAAAGAGAACAAAACCAGAAAGAACATGCATCCATTAATTTCACCATGCATTGAGGGTTACCCTTACATAAAATGGTAATCATCTGACTGCACAGACTAGTCAGGACACATTTCATCTGAAGATCCCTGTGTACCTTTAACTCCCTCAAGTTTTTGCATTTACTAAGTAGTTAGGGTCTCCCTTACCTGAAGGAAACAGCATCTTGGTTTTCAGCAGCAGGAAGGTGCAGTTAGTCACCCTGCTCTGTTATTACAAGTAACAGCAGTCTCCAGCACTGCGCAGTATATATATTGCAGTATTAATCTTCAACAGGTCATAAATAAGCGTTTTGTAACAAAACCATCTAGCTGTCCTTTCTAGAAGTGAAAGTGGTTGTCAGAAATGAGAACATCCCCTATTCTAATCAAGCAACATCCAAGACTAGCAACATACTCATACCAAGAACTCCTTGCTTATAAAACGTAGGGCAGAAACACACTAATGTGAGGAAATATTAAAAAATAAATTTCTAGTTCAGAGAAGGAAAGACCAACTCAGTGGCTGTTACCACCCTGTGGTTACAGATGTACCTCTCCTGCTTTCAGCCTCCAGGACAGATGTCTGGCACACACGCTTACTAATAGACATAGCTATTCTGCTTAAGGAATGTGTTATACTGTAAGTGCTGAATAATATTCTCTATGAGAAAGAGAAAGAACTTCCTGCCACTTTTTTTTTTTTCTTTCATAAGTCTTTACCATAAACACTTGGCTTTATTATGTCACCACACATGCTAAACAACAGCTTGTAATTTATTAAACTGAACCTGGACAGAAAGCGTGAGATACCCTTCATCATGTAACCGTAAATACAAGCAGTAAGTGCTACTAACTTCTACCCCTAGTTTCACACAGATAATTTAACTCCATTAATTCTCCCATTTTTACTACTCAAATTCTTTATGCAGCAGCTATAATACCAACTCAGTAATTAATTACAATTGATGATAACCTTCACATAAGCAAGAGCAGCCTACCACTACAGAGTAACATGATAGACTGCTCTGTGGCAATCTCCAGCATCAGTAACTTTTTGTTGGTGCTAAATGCTGCAGCACTGAGTTGTTTTAGTCTTACCTAAACAGACCAGTAAGGCACATTCTTTAACAGAGAAGCTTGAGATTGAAGGGACAAAACATTATTTTTTTGTATTAAATAATTAGTGGGTTTTATTCACCTACATACTTAATAACCAAAATTTAAAAGAAAAAATATCTACAAATCCACTTGCAAAATGCACTACATTTTAGAATGCTATAGAACCTTTAGGTGGCATTTGTAAGACCTGACACCCAAAATTTCCATACCCAAGTTCTCTCCTACATTGCCTTCCAGTAATCTAAAAGGCTCAAAGCACAGGGGCTTTATTAAAACATGTATTCTTCTCCCCCCAAACACTTCATAAAATGTTTATACCACAACTCTCATGTTCTTAAGTCTTCCCTGCTCACACGGACACCTGATTTCATTTAATTAGTCTAATACATTGTGTCTGTCTTAATATAATGGAGTGCTGCTACAGCAGGAGTTTACCGTTTCTCTGCAGAATGGGGTCTCTACTGTGAGAGATCAGCATTCACATGCAAACATATCAGAGCCCCATGGCATACATGGGACAGAACAAAAACCGGCTATAACGGTATTACCTCCATAATCACCTTGCAAGCATACCTTAGAAGAACAGTTACTGGTCCAAGAGGAAAAAGGCAATCAATCAGACAATGTGTAAAAAAGCAGTGAATGAGTCATAGTTTTTACTGGAATTTACCAGGCTTCTGCCTGCTGATCTCATGATACCAAGCCTCATCTACACCAATGAAAATCTTTCCATTTCTAACCTGACTACTACAGATTTGCATCAAAGGCAAATGCAATACATTATGAGCTATGGTCTGTGACTAATCCTCCTTCCTTGCCATACCCCCAGATTCATCTTTAAGGTTGTATGCAAAGGTGTACATCTGTTTTGGGCTTTTTACCCTACAATGCAAACGGTATCATTTAGTCATCACATGAAATGTGATGTTGTACTCATTGAAAGTGGGAACTGACTAGAATAAGTTAAGACTTCAAAGAAAAGTCAGGATATAGCAATATAACTTGGTCCTACGTGTATAAGAAAAGCAAAATTCAACGTTTTGTAGTTGATAAGGCATACATACTTTGAACTTGCAGTTTCATCTTCCAGTGGTCCCAATTCTCGAGACACTTTATCTGTCACATACACATCATTATCTCTTGGTTCATCTTCATCATCGCTACTCAATACACAGCTGTCTGACTGTCGCTGGCTTCTTAGTCTAAGATTTCTCCTTTGTCGTTGATTCTCTGTAATTTAATTTTGGTAAGTTAGATATAATCTCTCTCTCTCTGGAATTATCCTTGAAACGCATGATTATAAATCGTCTGTTCATATTTTAAATGGACCATACTCAGCTGGGTTAAAAGCAATCTTAAACAAACTAGTTTCCTAAATATGAAGGCTGAATATTTCCAGACATTGTGAATATTCTGCTACATATCAACACAAAACATTTGCTCTATTCACCATACAAACAGCTAGAACATGATCTTGAAGATCCTGTGTTGCGTAAGTTTCATATAGTTATACTACCTGTGAATAAATCTCCCCTATGAAGGGAAGGCTCTCTCTCCTGATTCTTACTAACAGAAAATGCTATGATACTACAATGAGGAATTGCAAGAATTGCTGTGTGATATGAGAGACAGAGAGGACTGAAGTTAAGTTTCCAAGTAGCATGGTGAGGTAGCACATACACAACAAAAAGACCTGGTAAAACACAGAGAGTGCTTTGTTCAGAAAGTTTCCGAAGCGACAGAAGCGATGTTCAAATTTGAAGAGGTAAATTATAGAGCTGCTGTGGATGCTCATCCAGGTATGATGCTAAACTGTTCCACTCTTTAGCTGTGTTAAAACAAACATCCCCCCACTCAAAGGCAGTTTCTATGAGTCTTTTTAAGAACAGTACTTGGAAATTATCAAAATACTATAAGCAGAGTCTCCTTAGAAATTTTTGTCGTCTTCCTCCTGAGTTAAGGTAACTTGAAAAGGAAGTTATGTTGCCCAAGACAAAAGGAGATAAAACATATTTAATTGCCTGGTCTGCAAACGCAAAGGTTGAAGAACTGATGTTCGCATTTTAGCAATTAGAAACCGCATGCAATAATTATCTCTGCATGTCCAGTGTACATATAACAATGATCAAGCATTGATCAATTAAAACTACATAAATAGACAGAAAATGAAAGTTCCTTCCTGTGTACGTATTCAGCTACAACTTCTATTGCAAATATTTTTTACTTGCTCTGGCTTCATTCAGAGCACAGAATAGATTACATTCTAAGTAAGCAGCTAATAACATACTAATACATCTCAAATATTATAATCAGAAGAAGGTCTGAAAGGTCTAAAGGATTAGCTTCTTTATAGCTGTAACTATTATTAACACCTAAAGTAGAAAAAAAAAAAATCATGCTTGTTAGTACTTGTCAGTACTAAATTTGAGGCATGTTATACTAGATAATGAAAGTGAATACTATGGCCACAAATAACTTTCTTCTTTAGTTCCTTCACTGCAACACAGGCTAAAAAAACCTTTCAACAGTTTCTTATTCAAAGCAGACATTCCACTGCTAATTAAAATTATTACCAACTCTGGGCTTACAGAACTTCTGTATTTGGAAAATAAGAAAACATATTGTGAGCAGCTTTGATGTGTTTTATTTCAGATACTTTCTACAAGCTCTGAGAGTGACTGTCAAACACAGGTTGGATCCCTTCTCTCCGACACTGGCCAGATACTTTAGCATTGGCCTTTTTCCTTTTGGTAAATGCAATTTCAATCCATGATGCTCAAGTCCGTTGGAAAAGAAAAATAAGTTTAAGACAATTCCATTATCAATTGTAAAACATCAACTCACCTTCAACAATCTTGCATCAACATATATGGGGAGGGAGAGAAAAGAAAATACAATTAGACTTTGGTGCGCACCCCTAGTGCTACATACAAACAGCAGCTACGCTAAGCAATTACAACAAAACAAGCTAAGAATGGTAGGCTATCCCTCTCGTTTTGATTAAGAACATGAAAAGCTGTAGTAAATTAGCTGCTGCTCTGAAAATAAGAAGGCGGTTGCTTCTGGTTCTGCTCATACTGCTGCAGAGGGATAGAAATGGAGGTAGCTTTGGAACCATCTGAACACCCTCCTCCCCACTCCCCAGTTTCAGTACCCTCATTTGAGTTAGGCTAGAGGAGATTCTTTCCCTCTTTCTCCCCCAAACAGGCAAATTCAGGTGAGAGATCCATAAACACCTCATATTAGATTAACAGCTGCTAAAGAAGAACGAAACAAAACAAAAACAAAAAAATCAACCCCAAACCTGCCATTGTCTTTGGTGTAACTAGGGCTGGGGCAATGCAGATTATGTCGTAAAGTTTGAGGCCTTTCCTTTGCAAAGGCTCAGCAACAATCCCAGCAGGAGATACCCCATGCTATTCCTTCAGCTTGTTTCTGGTTCTGCATAGCAGCAGTGGCATCCCAGAGCTGAGGTTATAAACTACGCTCTGAATGGGATTCAACAGTATTCTACCTTTAAAAATAGCAGTAAAAAAAAAAAAAGTAGATTTTTTTTTAAGACTTCTTGGCATAATAAACTGAACTAGTTTGAACCATGGTCACCTACAGTTGCGCTTGGCATCTCTGACAGGAGAACATTAAACTGACGTTGCAGCTAAACACTTCATATTTGTGAAGTCAAAGACTGTTATCTCCTTCAATTTTTATTTAAATCATCGGCCTATACATTTGGTAAACGTGGAATAACTTCAACTTTAAATTGCATCTCCTTATGTTACATTACCCATGACTGGTATACATTCCCCCCAAGTTCTGGGGCAAAAAACTATTTGAGATTACCCTCTAACCATCTGCAAGTGCACCTCCAGAGCAGCTTCTGTGCTGTAAAAGCCTGTAACACATGGCTTTCATGCACTGACAAGTCATCTTTGAACTTAAAACATATCTTTAAAGCCAGATTCTATCAGGGAGCACAATATGAACTTAATTTGACTACAAGATTTAGATAAGTGTGCTATTCACTACTTACCACAACAGAATCATTGTGAGTTAGATCAACAACTACAGGCTCAGAAGATTCACACGTGAGATCTACAACTTCTTCACCAGCTTAAAAACACAACGTTAGAGTCAAGATCAGAGACCGCAGAGGAATAAAATTGCCTGCCACTAGGTAACGGGCTTCTCTCTTCAGGAACGTATCCAACATTTCACTCAAGCTTTGCCCTCAATAGTCCATGCAGAGCATAACCATCACTATCTTCTGCAAATTGCAATGCAAGAGGAGCAGCAGCTGAACTCCTCATGCTGTTCTGCTGTATGACAAGAGCTTGTGGGAGATACACAGCAACAGATTATTCACCTAACATAGGAGAATGTTTATCACAGGGGATAAAATGTCAATCATATAGGACATAATAATTTTACAGTACCATGCTGTAAATGTTCCTGTCTTGTGTCTCGTCCAACCTTTCACAGCCAAATGCACAGCAAAAACTGAAAAATCCGTATTATTATCTGGAGACCAACAGTTACTTTTAATATTTCCTAGGACTTCAGAAGGCAATTTAAATATCTATTTAGAGCCTAAAGGAGGCTTTTTAAATTCTGATACTTTTTGCAAAAACATACCGACCAAGCACTGCATCTCCCTCGAGGGATAGGGCACAACTAATGACAAACTTTTAATTATCTTCTTAAAACTTGGGAGTTCGCAAACTTAGTTTGCCATTATCTGTAGTGGCAGCTGCAGTAACTCCCAGCTTACCAGACTAGACATTCAGATATTTCAGCAGCACTTAAGTACCTTTCTCACACAACTAATCTATGACTAGTGGTGAACGTATTGCATCTCAGTAACAAACTAAAACAGTTGTCAGTAGGCTTGCTGTTCATACATGCCATACTAGATGCTTTCCAAAATCAGGTTTCCCTTCCTCTCCAGTAAAGCACCTAGAAACTGGCAAAAATACAGGTTAAGTGGGACCCCAACCCTCCAAAAGCAGTTTATATTCTTACCAATTTAAAAAGAAAGCTTACCACTTTCTTCAAGTTCTATTGGCTCTGCTTCTGAAGCCATTTCTGCAGTAGAAGGCACCAGCCTGTTTCGTTTCCGAGCTTGCCTAGAATTAACTGCTCCTCCCCGGCGCTTTCGTTGAGTCTAAGAGAGAACAAAGCCTCAGCATTTTCTTTAGGAGTAATATTAGCATGGCCCTCATCTTTGCAGCGCCAATGAAAGCACACAAGAATTCACAAAACACTCCCCTGAAAGGCTGTAATATGCAAAGAATGGTGGCATGGGTTGTTCCTACCTGAACACATCACATCAAGGAAAAGACATTACCCCAGATCTCTTACCAGTTGGGTCACAAATAAAAACATATTGCTATGGTTTGCAAACGAGAAGACTAGTTCACAATTATATCATATGTTCACTTCCAGCCAACCATTGGAATCAGTCTGACCTAAGTTTTTTTTCTCGCATTGTAAGCATTTCTGAACTATTGCTAGCACCTAGAGAAATTAAGAGTCTTAAGTATCACAAAACATGAAGTTTTAATATGCTTATGCTCCAGTGTATTTACTACAAACTTTTAAAACCATTTACAGAGGTACCAGAAACAACACATTTTAAGAATCAGGTTTGCACTGAGTAGGAAAATACTTACTGTGCTCATGCTGTTTCTTGATCTAAAACTACGGAAAGAGAGGTACAAATACCAAAAAATTAATTGCAAGAAAGCTACGAGTATCAGTTCCTTTAGGTAGCACACTGTTAGAAAATCCAGATTTCTCAGTGTCCAAGAACAACGTTCTTCCAAACCTGTAAGAAAAGGAGAGAGAAGATTACCTATCTGTAATGCTTAAATATGCCCCCTCTCCAAGATTCCCATTCCTGAATCACCAGTTTCTGTCCAAGCTGGAGGGGAAGTCCCAGAGTTTGGCATTTGAGCCTCAGACACCTACAGCTGAGTCTGAAGCCTCAGTCATTTGTACCCATTTCCTTAACTAAACACCAGAATAAGCTAGTTTGTTAGCCAACTAGAAAAATACTAAGGAATCCCAATTAAGTTTAACTGAAAACAACTGATTGACTTTCATGGCAATATTTGTTTATGGGCAGGACACTGGGAATTGCATCATAAGTAGCCATCTTTGGAGAACAAAAAGTTATATATAAGCAGTTCTCTTCTCCATCCCATCTCCAGATTCCAACAGGTGGGAGCTGAACAGCTTTAGAGGAATCTAAAACAAGTGGAGCAGAGAAATTTCAGTTCCGAAATATGCTCAGATTTGCAAGAGAATATGAGTTTACAGTAGCTAATCTGTGGCAACTGTGGGTGTGCATGCCCCTACCCACCAGACAGCAAACTGCTAAGTGGGAAGAGGTGAAAAGCAAGCATAATGGTGGTTATGAATAGCTAACATGGTACTGAAGTTTACATCTCAAAGCTTGTTTAAGACACAATGAGGAGCTGGGGGGCAGGGGGAAACAGGGGAGGGATCAGGAAAAAAAACAGTTATATTAAACAAGAACTGCAGAAATGTCTTCCTGATATTGACCTTGACCTACACTGCAGAGACCAGCACACAGGCTATTAACCTATTATTCTCAGATTAGGAAACACTAAGACCATGCAGAGGGATAGAATGGCACTGGTAGTCAACCATAACCCTGAGTTAAAGGAAGCCTGACTGACTTTTTTCCTCTTAAACTTTCTTATATCTCTTTCTTAAGAGACCCATTAACACTGAATTGTGACATTATCAAAACAAAACATGCTTGAGAAAAATCCTTACACTAAGTTTGATACTTTTACTAAGTCCAAAGATATATTTATGCACAGTTTTAAGCAACACAAGAGCCACTCATCAAATTCTCTCCCATTTTTTTCATTTTAAAACTGGCACTGGATTGAAAAAGCTAAAATGAAAACCAACAGGCTATTTTTTTTTTTTTTTTTTAAAACTTGGACCACTTGCTATAGGCCAGACTTAGTGATTAGTGAGCCCACAGGCACATTCTGGTCAGAGTATATGAAGTTTTCAGAATGTTATGCATAACCCCCTCCCCAAAAATCAACCTAATAATTTTCGATAGCTTTAAGATTTTTTAATTTTTTCTTTTAAATCTAAACTTACGTGAATAGTTTTTCAAGAGTTTTTATCACAAATGTGATCAATAGCTTTATGTTCTCACCTGGGATGTTGAAGACTAAGTTTTCTATCAGAGAAAGCTGGGAACTGACTTTCAGTCTCCTGCTTCCTCAGTAGAGGACTCACCTACACAACCATTTTCATAACATTCTGTGTCCAGGTACTGTGAGTTCTCTTTGCACACTTCACCCCACTGTTCTTAAGGTCTAGATTTCATTTCACCTGTTAAGGAAGAAAGCTTTTCTGCCAGCCTTACCAACATTCTTGGGAAGATCCTATTTTACTCCACTGTAATTTCGGAATAGCGAACAGGAACTTTTAAAACAAGACCATACCTAATTCTGCACTTATACAAAACAAACCAGAAAGACTGTTCTGTGAGCACATTTTCTAGGTGCTATAGCAGTTCCTCACTCAGTATGATTATTATTCATAGGTTTAGTTTTGGATCTTTTTGGAGACAAGGGGAAGAGGGAGGTGAAGCAAGGAAGACACATGGCACAAGGGATTGGCGAAAGGGAGAGAATCATCCCTTTCAAACTAGTTTCTCAAAGACAAGCTACCATCTTCATCTAACAGCTACAACTGAAACTGAAAATAGCTTAGGCAAAGTAGTTTTCTGCACACAGCAGGAGAAAGAACAAGACTGAGCAACATATGAGGTGTATTAAGAAGTTATGCCATTAGATGCTTTATAAGTTTACTTCATCAAGAAAGCCAAGAGACATTTTCCTTAGTTCTCCTCAGACACGGAATTGGAAAAAAATATTTGGACACTAAAACGCTGGGAAATATTAGTTGGTAGATATATCTGAGGATTATAAAGAAATAAACTTTATATAAGCTTGCTTTATATTACAAGTTGTTAGAATTGTTTTTAAATAGAACCTGTTAGAGCAATCTAATACACCAATGTATCTGCACTGCTGAAAGACAGCAAACCCCAAGTCTGATGTATTCACTAGACAGCATGGTTTTGGATGTAAAACACCCAGATGGTTTCACAGACTCTGTGCTTTTCAGATTTAACACTGAATACAACCCAGTGCAGTGGTATGTTGACAAAGTATCTTTAGAAAGGGTTAAAAATAAGACAGGAAGCAAGGACTTGGGATGACTCCAAACATAGAATGTTACATAGATTCTCTTTGGCCACAAGTGGCTCAAGTGCCAAAGAAGAGCTATCACAGAAAAAAACCCTGAACAACCAAATAAAAAAGAACCCAAATAAACAACAAACAAACAATCAAAACTTAAATTTGAAAATTATGGTGAAAAGAAAACAAAAGTAATACACAACAGAAGATCTGTCATGCTCAGACCACCTTACCCACGTTAAATATTCACACACTTCTTTACCAGGATACCAAGGAACAGATTATTTACAGGATTACTACGACATGACACAGAGGATCTAATATGAGTCTCAAATAAGTGATAAGGCCTATATGCTCCTCCTTCAGCAGTTACTATGAAACCCAGCACCAAGACTCGCAAGACTGGATAATACAGAGTTACTGCATCAACCTCCTGCACTCAGACATCAATTCAAAGTTCTACAATTAAGATATTTTTTAATGTTAAAAAAAAAAAAAAACAACCCCCCCCAACTTTTTTAAATGTGTGTAAACTTAGCAGATCAACTTAGCAAGCCAATAAATACTTTTAACTTTTACAGATTTTTAACTGCATCACTGCAGGATGACACCATACCAGAAAAGCCACCCCCCTTCCTCTTCCATGCAGAGCTCTACTCAAGCAGTTTTTATTCCTGTCATTTAGCTCTCCCAAGGTCGTAAGTAGTGTTGTCCTCATAACAACAAAGTTCAACACTTATTCTAGCTAACTCACTAGCATTTTAAGGACTATATCCACCAACCTTCCTCAATATAGGTAGATACCAGAGAAAAATAAAGGTAAAGTCATGTAAATTAAGAATGTTTACGCTAGGAGAAAAAATATGATTATGGGAATCAATCAAGTCTCTTGTTAATTTTTTTTCTCTGTAGGAAAGTTAAGATTTTCAATGAGTTCAAACTGACCTAATTTAATGTTTGAATTACAATTCCAAAACCATGGATTCTCTAGACAACATAAACTGAAAACTTCTCTTACACCACTCTGAAAACTAAGTTTTGATCTCCCATATGCTTAGCATGAATTGAGGCAAATTAGCTTAAGCAAGAAGTATACAGTTTTACCATGTGTCATTAACACAAACAAGACTTTACTTCATAATCATCCTAAACATTACAAATACACTAACGTAACTTCTTGAAGAAGACTTTACTTCATAATCATCCTAAACATTACAAATACACTAACGTAACTTCTTGAAGAAGACTTTACTTCATAATCATCCTAAACATTACAAATACACTAACGTAACTTCTTGAAGACTTTACTTCATAATCATCCTAAACATTACAAATACACTAACGTAACTTCTTGAAGAAAACAATAATGTCAGTCTAAATGTTTTGTGTGTGCAAGGCACAGGTGACAAAACAGTATATATTTGTGTGTATTAGGCTGAACTGGCCATTGGGTGAGCGACTACCTGATGCTCCCCACTACCTCTCTTCAAAGAGAGGTAGAGGAGGGAAAAGGAGACTTATGAGTTTAGGAAGAACTAAACTACTTTAAGGAAATAGTAATAATAAAATAAAAAGGAAATAATGAAATACATACAAAACCATATCAAGCTCCCAGGATGACAATCACATCACCAGCTGTCACTGGGGAAGTCCCAGACTGGACTCGGTGATGGACGGGAACTAGATTCAGGATTGGGATCAAAGGCACATGAACAGAGTCCTCCTCAGATGTCAGTCATTGAAGAAAGAGGGCTGACCTTTCGATCCCTCAGCTTTTATACTGAGCATGATGCAGAGGGGATGGAATACCCTGTTGGTTAGTTTTGGGTCACCTGTCCTGCTTGCTCCTCCCCACAGGTGGGACCTTTCTATGCTTTTCCACTTCCGACCCTCCAATGGGGGATGTAACAAAGTTAGCTGGCCTCGGGTGTTATAGCAGTAAGTATAAGCAAGAGCCTCTGCATACCATGCCTTGGCATCAACTATAAACTCTGAGAGTGAACAGTGTCTGTACAATATACTGTTAATTTCAGTAGTGAGAAGAGGCCCAGCTAAAAAGTAGTTACTGAACAAAACTGATCCTGTTTTACCTCAAACCAGGGCAATATTTTATTTGTCAAAACATTATATGCTATGCATTTAAGACTTTGCTTCTCATTTCCACTCTTAAGACCTGTCTATGCACTCCTAACAACAGGAAACACAGTATCAAAGATGCAAACGTATAAAAAAAATTTCTGTGGTCAGAAGATGCACACACCAATCACAAAGCGTTAGTCTTAAATTTTTTTATCACAGGGAACAGTAATGTGCCATGTTACTCTTTCACCACTTTCCTATCGTGTATTTCTAATACCTTTAAAGACATTCTCATTTTTTTAGATGCACTACAACAACTTTACTGAAAACAGATGCCGAGTCTGTTATGTTTTATCCAAATTAGGTCAAGCAGTCCCATTCTACAAAAGCTTGGTGAGAGGCACTGTAAGAAGAGTAAAGATGAGAGATAAACAGCCTACGTACTACCCTACCTACTCTAAGCAGTTAGCTACATCTATAGACAAATAAGACGTTTATGAGCAGCCTAACCAAAACAACAAAACAAAGAAGCTAAGAAAACACCAGAGAACAAAACACACCCAAAACTTTCAGTTGGCCAGATGTTCTATTTCAGAAACGACAAAGAAAGATGAAGACTGACCACAAGAAAAGCTCCTCATTGCTCTTACGTGCAGTAGTTTCTTTAAGAGAAGCTACAACTTACTTTCAATAGCCCCAAAATCACATAGAGAAGAAAGGAAAAAAGTTGAGTGCTTTCATGTCCTGTAGTGGAGGTGTAGAGGGACGCTGAAGTTGGAGAGAAATGTTCTCTCCACTCCTGCTGCCACACAAAATGGGAAGACAGACTAACAACTTCACGCAGCTACGTATACCACATGCACCAAGCCACTCCTGGTCCTCCAGAGGGCAATGCCATCGTCTCTTCTACAGCACTTGCCTCTCTCTCAGGCACTTCAGGGCACCCTCTGAACCGCCCTGGCAGCAAGTGCAGTTTATGACCCAGGGAGCACCACAAGAGGCTGAGCAGTCCGTCCGCGGGGACCGGCTAGTCTCGCTTTCGAGGCGATACGGGGCAGAACAGGGCTGCAGGCCTAGCTGTCCCCGCGAACCGAGCGCAGCCGGCCGCTCGGCCATGAGAGGAGCCGCCGCGCCGCGCCGCGCCGGGCGGGGAGGGCCGGGCAGGGGCGCTGGCAGGCCCCGGAGCCCCCCAGAGCGGCGGAGGTGGAAAAATAAAAATAAGACACGTCCGGGGGAGGCGGGACAGGCCACCCAGCTTCCCAGGCGGAGGGAGGGCAGGCCGGGGGCAGCTGGGAGGGCGCCCCTTAGGGCCGCCACGGCGGCGGGCAGGGCCGTGTCCCCGCTCCGTGCTCTGGGGAAGGAGCTCGGGTCACCGTCCCCGCCCCGGAGAAGGGGGCAGCGCCGGCCCGGCCTCGCAGGGCCCAGCTCTGCGCACCGGCGGAAGAAGCCCCGTCTCCCCCCGATCCCCTCAGCACCGACCCGGCCCGCCCCTCCCCCACCGCGGCCGGGCGCGGCTGCCTTCCCGCCTTCCTCCCTTCTCCTCACCCGTCGCCCGCCGCCCCGGACGCCTCAGAAAAGCAGAGGGAGCCCGCAGGGGGAGCCCGGGGTCGCCGGCACCGCTCCCGGACACCGCTCCCACCCCCACGACAGAACCCCCCGGCCTGCTGCACTCACCCTCAACGCCCGGCCCGGCAGCGGCGTAGGGCAACGCCCGCCTCCGCTCTCCCGCTATTGGGGGAAGTGCCATCCTGCGGCTGGCGGAGTGGTCACCGCGCACGTCAATTAGGAAGCGGTGAGGGGGAGCGGCCCCGCCTCTTATCCGGCCCCGGGGTGTGCTGGGAGTTGTAGTTCCGCGTGCGGCGGGGGGCGGAGCGGAGCGGGCGCGCGGCCTGCTGCCCCCTCACGGCGGGGCGCCCGGGCCCGGAGGCGCGGCGTGGGGCTGCCTGCCCCTTGGAAAGTTTGCCTCCGTCCCAGGGTTAGTTCGGCTCCGATGGACCCTGAAAGGGACGGCCGAGGCAGGACTGTGCTTTTGCTGTCCTCTGCAGTGGTGGTGTACCAGGGTGAGTGTGTGTGAGCTTTGGGTGTCTGTCTGTCCGTCTGTCCCTCCCCCGCCTCCCATGGCAGCCTCCTGGAAATGTGTCCAATGCACTGGGCAAAAGTCATCAGAGCCATGCACGTGGGAGATCGTTACCTGCTGCCTTGGACATAATCCAGATCCCCTATGTAGCTGGTTACAAACGTGTGCTGAGGTGTTGCGATGCCCTCACCTCACCGCCAAAAAGGGCTTTTCCCAACTGCTTTGCCTTAATGCAAGGATTGTCTGGCCTTTCCCGGATCTCACTGCCCTGCTCGGCTGTAGATAAACTCGTAGCTTTTCCTGGTGAGTTTTCTTGCCTTCTCCTCCCCTGGGTGAACAGCACTCAAGATTTGTACTAGGTATTTGTTTTTGCTTGCCATTCCAACCTATCCATCTCTGTGTCTTAGGTTTTATTTAAATAATAAAATTGCTTTGCTGTCTAGGGCTGGTCAGATTACCCGTTCAGGCCGTCACCGTGCATGGGCTTTGCCTCATTACCAGGGCTGATTCCGAAGAGAGAGCCAAGGGCCACCCAGCAGTGACTGCATTATGCAAGGGGTGAACACCCTGTATCTGACCGCAGGGCTGAAAACCTTCCCTCTTGTCTTCCTCAGCTCATCTGGGCCTCCTTACACCTTAGTTACTGTCATGGCTTAGGCCAAACTGGCCATTGCGCGAGCAACAGATGCTCCCCACTACCTCTCTTCAAAGAAAGGCAGAGGAGGGAAAAGGAGACTTATGAGTTTAGGAAGAACTAAACTACTTTAAGGAAATATTAATAATAAAATAAAAAGGAAATAATGAAATACATACAAATACATACAAAACCATATCAAGCTCCCAGGATGACAATCATGTCACCAGCTGTCACTGGGGAAGTCCCAGACTGGACTTGGTGATGGACAGGAACTGGATTCAGGATTGGGATGAACAGACAGAGTCCTCCTCAGATGTCAGTCATTGAAGAAAGAGGGCTGACCTTTCGATCCCTCAGCTTTTATACTGAGCATGATGCAGAGGGGATGGAATACCCTGTTGGTCAGTTTTGGGTCACCTGTCCTGCTTGCTCCTCCCCACAGGTGGGACCTTTCTATGTTTTTCCACTTCCGACCCTCCAATGGGGGATGTAACAAAGTTAGCTGGCCTCGGGTGTTATAGCAGTAAGTATAAGCAAGAGCCTCTGCATACCATGCCTTGGCATCAACTATAAACTCTGAGAGTGAACAGTGTCTGTACAATATACTGTTAATTTCAGTAGTGAGAAGAGGCCCAGCTAAAAAGTAAAGTTACTGAACAAAACTGATCCTGTTTTACCTCAAACCAGGACAGTTGCATGTGAAGGCTTTTGTGGTCTGGCCATTCACACTGAAATAAGAGACCTCTGGAATGTGCAGCTTTCAGTACTAAAAGGGTTTCTTAATGAGTCTGTCCCTAAGGTCAGACACATGAAACATCTGATTTCATAAGTCTGTTTTATTAGATGATTTAAGAGTCAGCCTTGTTCACTTACCCTTGTCTTCTTGGCTGCAATTGGTGTAACAAATGTCTAAATGAATGAATCATGAATTATTCATCCACCTGTGTTTCTGAGGAGCATGGAGTACAGAGGCATCGCTGACTCAATTATCTGTGTGTGGATTAACCAGGTTGTGGATGGTCTGCGCCACAGACGCTAGCTGAGGCAGCAGTGTGAATGCAGCTGTATCGCTTTGAAGCTCACCTGGATCCAATTGCATTACAGCTGCCTATGTAATATAACACTAACGAATCCTACCAGATCCAATGCCTCTGCATCACATCAGGTTTGTGTGTACCACATTGCTGGAATAGGAATACTACAGAAAGAGGCAGAGTGGTTCCAAATAGGATTTGCTTCCTCCAACATTGTTACCTACGTTTGTCGGGAGGAATGTAGTATTTCTAGTGTTATTCTCTGTATTCTGTTGCAAGACCTGCTATTGCTTAAAAACCAATAGGCTATAATAAAAATATCAATATAGGAATATTTTGATATTTCTCCTGAGAGCCTCACATTCTTTTATATTCCTCAAAACATTGTTTCTAAAGATGACTTTATTGGTCAGATCCTAAAGTAGCAATAGGGCTATTTGTGACCTCTGAAGGTAAAAATTCCACAGCCGGATTATAGAAATTGCTCTATTCCTCAAGTCTTTTCATTTGAGACCAGGGAAAATATGGAGAAGGAAATAGTTATGAATCAGCTTGACTGCAATTTAGTAAGAATTCTCAAAACTGGGTGCAACATCACAGGGGAACAAGCAGGCAATATGATAGGGTTTTGAAAATTCCATATTACTCACTTAAAAACTCGTGTCCAGCTATTTGCTTAATGATGATTTTTTTAATGGTTGTTGTTTTCTTTAATTCTCAAAATGCCAGATACATCAAAAAAATTAAGAGGTACTATTCAGCTGTGCAATATCCCAGACCATGACTGTCAGCTCTGTTAATTGTGGGCTTCTGGAAAACCCAGGTGTTATAGTCACCACCTGGCTTTGTTGTTCTGGAATACAATGCAACAGAATGCTGAACAACCACAAAGGAAGATAAAACTCCCAGCCACCAAGGGTCTGTCATTTTAAGCTATTACAGTCCCCTACTAGACATACAGTCATAGTTCCCTCTTTTTAGTTCTGCTATTGTTCCTTGTTTTCACTCTCCTGTGTTCCTTAACTCTTCCTACTTCTTAACTCTTCCTACTTTCATGGACTACCGTAGCATTTACTTTGAATGAAAAATAAAGCGTGTTTTATCAGCTTGTGGAAGTGATCTTCACAGCTAGGTGGCAACAAAAGAATTCCATTAGGCTTCCTTCAGTAAAGAGTGAGAAATGTAATGCCAGAGCAGTAAAAACAGCTGCCTGACTCTAATGTCAGCGACAGTCTCCTTCAATTTAAATATTTGCAATAGCCATAATTAAACACTTAGTAACTGGCATTGAGTTAAAATAGAAATACATTACATAGTCTTACTGCTGTGCAGATTTTAATTCAGATTTATATCCTCGTTGGCTTTGTGCCTAGAATAAGTCTTGTGATTTAAAGGCTGTTTTACACAGTAAGGAAATTGTCATAGGCAAATTATCATCTACGTAACAGAATTTTGACTTTTTCTGGAAGCAGCTCCCTAAAGAGATCAAACAATTTTATGTTCTGCTTCCACTGTTTGAAGACCTAAGAGATTCACATCTGCGAATAGAGGGATCATCTGTGTGGGTCACTGAATCTAGTCCCTGGCTCCTGGAGTCTATCACATCATCTAAACCTCCTAAACATTTTTTTTCCTTCATCCTCTAAAACTGGTGTTGAAACTGGTGATCCTCTTACACACAGTTACTATCATGTAAGACGACGTGTTAGGAACTTGGGCTGACCATGCCTTCTGAAAAGATGCATATGTAAACAAATGTTGTGTGGTTTTTGCCCTCATTTTTATTCTTTTGGACGATGAGCACAGCAAACCATGGCATAGTACACAATGAGAACAGAAATACAGATCTCAACATTCTTATTATTTGCCATTCTGCTGTAGGAGCTTTGATGGTAAATTTTCAGTTTCTTAAAAAATTTGATTCTAACAGGAAAAAAAAGTACCATTATAGCTTACAAATAAAATTCTATTACAAAAAATTAACACATTTTTATTCTATTATGCCTGTATTACCCAATTTTTTCTAATTACACTGTAAAGGTGAAGTAAAGATTAAAATTCAACCTTGTAGTAAATAGGCACACTGGGAGATTTCCAGCAGGCCTGAATTTGTTCCAAATGTATTTTATTGTACTTCAGAGCGCAATATACAGACTGTGGCTCCACTTCTTGCTGCCTCATGGGCAGCCATTTTCTGAGCTGTTTCTCTGGCCATGAAGCCAGGCTGTAGGATCTTGAACTGTCGTTCCCGACTCTCTTCCAGTTCTTTCCAATGTTTCCACTGCAGAGAATCCTGCAGAAAAGACACACAGATGATCAGACTGCAAAGATTACAGTGGTTCTCTTTGGAGGATACACTGAACTTCTATTTGATAATCTGGCTGGCTGGCAACACAGTTTATTTGCTAATATGATTGGGAAACTTGTCAACATCAAACTGGGCGTGTAGAATAGAGAGGTAACTTGAGCAAGTTGCCCAGTTTAAGATAAATTAAACACAGCTGCAACACTGCACAAAATGTTAAAGCAAGATAAAACTACATCTGGATGGTTTGGTCCAATGCTACTGCCTTATGTTTTTCTTTGCCAACAGTTTATTCTTGAAGCCATAAATGAAGAATTGCACAAATCCTGTCAGATTCTACTGGTTTGCTAATTCAAAAGCTGGGTTCACAAGTAAGCATTCCCCAAAAAGCTCAGTACAAACAGAAAACTGCTACCTTTTAACCTGATTCTTTGCTTAAAATGGTAGAATTTTTTTTTTTTTCATTAATGGTAGTTTTTCTTATGGTTAGTTTTCCAAAATGCAATATAAATTCTGTTTTATTAGGAATGTAGTAGTCATTTATAAACAAATGTTACCTTGACTTACATTAGCACAAACCCATTGGGCCTAAAGGGCCATCACAAATGTAACTGAATCCACAGTCTGGGTTTAGAACTTTAACACAAGGGGTTAGTGTCACATTTTTTTGAGGAACCTAAAAGGTAGCAGTACAAACTGAATGAGAGACACCTATTGCATTATAACTAAGGGAGGAATTTTCTCCTTCAGTCACACTAACACCATTTTCAGCAGTATGCAGTTCAGCTAGAATAAAGATACTGCTGAACATATCTGACCAGAATTGAGCCACTTCCCTGTAGTAGTATTTGGATAGGGTCATGCAGAGCTTGACAGCACTGGTGGAAGATATACCAAAACAGCTAAATAATTTATAGTAACATAGATTTTTTTCCATTGCTTTTTTCTATTTTCATTTACAGATGTATTAACATTTGAGCAGAACATAAACAAAGCACTGTGACATCTTAAGAGACTCACTGTGTAAAGCTAAGCTCGAGAGAATGACAAAATCTAACATCAAAGTAACTTTCAAGCCCTGGCTTTTTTGCTCATTCATGTGACACCAGAGGACTCATACAGACCCACATCAGGTAGTCAAAAGTTCCAGCTGTGAATTTATAATTTTTTTTTTTTAAATATCTCGCATTTGTAATTATATGGCTGCTTTCCTTTGAAGTCTGTATTTATTGCTTCTACTTTACTCTGGATGCCATTCAGCAATGTGTTTCAGCATGTGTTCAAAACTAGTTCAGAAAGCCATCCTGATTTAGGAAACGCTTTCTTCAAATAGGTCTTCAATGCTTTCTTTGCTAAAAGGGGTAGACCTAGTTATCTATATAAGCACCTACATGTTTTGCTTGGCTGAAATGTGGATCCTGAAGGCAGAAAACATTGATACTCTGAAAAAATGCAGTATTTTGGTTTTTAAACTATACACACTTGAAGAACACGGTTTCCCCCTTCATTGAATTCAGCTTCATCTAACTCTCTCACAAAATAGGTAGAGTTATTATTTTAACAGATTGAGAGATTTAGTTCTAATTTTACATTGGGCTAGTACAGCTTTTAAAAAGTGATCCCATCGTGACCGTTCACTGCATATGCTGTGGTACATGTACTGTTACTGGTATATGAACCACTTCTAAATGTTAGGCATGCATGAGGCAATGGCAGAGGTGGCAGCAGCAGCAGGAGCAGCAGTTCCTCACTGCTTGTCTTTAGACACTTGCCAAGGAAACACAACCAGTGTGAACCAGCATAAAGCGTACAGGGCTACTGGTGCTTCCATCTGATGTGGGACTGTGCTGAGGAAAAGTGAGGTAAAAACCACAGGAATGATAAACTGGAACATGTCTTGGGTGAGAGAGGAAGTAAGCATCCCAGTTTGGCATAATGGGATGTGTGATAGGAAGCTGAGAAAGACAAGAGTTAGGGACAGGGGATAAGACACTGTTTCAATGGGATAAGAATGTGTGGTGGTAAAATTGGGAAGTGTGTCATATGGATGAGCCCTGCTCTGAGGTAGCAGAATGTGTGACAAGAAGGTGAGGTCAAGGCCAGGGTTTGGAGAAATTGTGCCTGTGCAGGAAGCAGGGAGTTGCTATTGCCAGCCATGTATGGCACCATCTGCCTCTGCCCTCCCCGCCAGAGCTGGCAGTTGAGCAAAGGTCTGTGAACAGCAGGTCTATTGTGGAGCTTTTCTCCTTGTGTAACTCCCAGACCTTCCTTGATGCAATGCTGGTTTTCTGGGGGATGATCCTTAAGAGTCCTGCTTGCTTTTTACGCTCCATTGCTTTTTCCACAATCTTTTTCTGCAGGTTTAAAATGCGTTCATCTTTCATAGGCCTTTCACCACACTGGGACTTTCTTTTCTTTTCTTCTTGCCTGCAAAATCAAAAAGAACCAAGGAGAAAGTAAAATAATATCAATCCACAAAATAAATCCATCTGAGCATATATTACCTTGATAACAATGAATTTTCTCTTGCTTCTGGGAACCAGCTAGACTCAAAACAGGTTTAAATCATATAGCTCGATGAATGTGGTATTCACAACTTGCTTCTTGGTGTTCACAGAAGAGCATTACTAAACAATATCGAATAATTTCTTCCTAAAGGCTGCCATGATGACAATATCTGAAGTATTTCAAGCCTGACATGACATTCTTTAGAAAAAGCATGTGCAAAACCTATGATAATACTGTAGCTTTTTGCTTGGGAGAACTATGGAGTTTTCCTCATAGGATCATTAGTATTCCTCTCGATTGCTGTATTCCTTGGCAAATGAAAGATATTCTTTTATGTGTAATCTCAGTGCCCAGATTCTGAATGTATGGAATGGTGATGTATTAATGAAGGTTAATGGGTCTAGGTGAGCATAAATTGATAGCGTCATGGGCAGCATAAAAGTAAGGCATAAGAGAGAGGTTATCAGATGATCTTCCTTTTTTCCCCTTCTATTGTAGCTACTTTTCTGTCCTCTGGACAGAAAACGTTTTATCTGGTTTTGCTTACTTTCACCGAACTGGCACAATTTGCTCACAACTTCTTTGTGTACGTTACACCACCTTGCATAGTGATTCACTTAACATCCAACTTTCTCTTTTATTCAACATTGCCCTTGAATTTGGCTTAGTATGATCAAGCTGTAGTATTAATATTATATCATGAGCAGCTGATTCTCCAGCCAAATTCAGAGCTAAAGTGTCAGATCTACCCAAGGATATACATAATTCTGTAATATATTGCCAGGTTAGACCTGGTGCCTTCTCTCTGAGGGAAGGATAGCTTTGTAAAGGTCCTTCTATATTTTGGTAATACGACATTACAATTGCTTTTATTGGAAACCAGATTAAGACTCCAAATGACAAAGAGCAGAGTGCACAGGGGCATTGTTCAGCCAATACTGTAACTGTTATTCTGTCAGTGGCAGCACTAATTTCACAGGCAGGTTGCCCCTTGGAAATGTTTTATGACAGAATTCTTATCTCTTGGGTCTTATACCATAGTGTTTTCAGTGTAAGGCACAGTCTGCTCAAGGAGCTGGAGTAAGGGGAAGAGGGAAGAAGATCCTTCTGATGCTAAACCCACCAATTTGCCTTAAAAAGTGTCAAGATTCCAGGGATCCAAACACTTCTTTCGTCTTGGGAGAGACAGCTTTTGTCTGCCTTGTTAATTTCATCTTTGCTAATAGGAAACTCTGTAACAGTAGGTATTCAGAGCAGCCATTCTGGACTAGAATTGCTAAAATCCTCTGGAACTGGATGAAGGGGGGATTTGACCTGTGTTACATTCTGAAATGTGATTGTGAACTCTAAATAAGGGGCACAGTTTAGCTTGGCTTCTCATTTCCAGTTGCTTTCCTGAGATACTTCCTGAACCTCTCTGCTGCTTGTGTTATGCTGTCTGGTTAGGATAACACTTCCTTATGCTCCTTAATACTGTGACATACTGTGCTACACTGAGATTAATTTTTAACACTATTCTGTAAATCTAAAAATGATGTACTATCATTTAGTCTAATTGAGAACATGGATTATTTCTATTTGCATTGTAACAAGGCATTGGATTCCAAGGGATATAGGAGAATATGACAATAAGGTTTTATGTAAACACTTGATGATTAAATATTGTCAGTGGGAATAAGCAACAAAACCTTTCATTACATGCAAATCCAGTTTCTTGTAAATACAATTGCATGAAATATAGCAAGAGGTTTAACATCGTGAAGCAGCAGCAGCTGCTTCTGAATTAACATTGTAAATAGTTGCTTATCCTCAGACTAATATTCAGTCCTCTTCTACATGAAGTCATGTGCCAGTCATCTACACTATTCCAAAAAGCTGCCAATCCCATGGATGTTCAGATGCCACAACATATAATAACTGAAACTCAAAGAGGGGAAGGCATGAAAAAAGAAATTTTATAATTCTGTATTTCTGTGATGGTCAGTTGAAAACTTTCAGGACTCAAGACAGAAAAATCTCCTACAATCTCTGTCACCCCATATCACATATTTTCTAAGGAAGTAAGATAACAGCCAGTCAGAATGGTGTAGTACATAGTTAGAAAAATCCTCTCCAGATTCAATAAAAAATTATGTCACAATTTATGAAAAAAATGCATAAACCATTTTAATTTTACTTTTAAGTTTACTTACCAGCTACTGGTATTGAACAAGCACCTTGAATGAAAACCAATCTTTAAGAATCGTACAAGTTCCTAAAATGTGAGGTGAAATCTTTGGTCCAAAGAGAATTTGTTAATTTTCTTTTCTTTTGGTCTCAGACAAGAGTCTTCCATCCCTTTGTGAGTCTGACATAATTAAAAAAATATTACCCTACCAAAGACTTTGAAAAAATTTGTAATATTTTTGAAGTCTGTGTGTATTTGAAATAGTTTAACAAACTCTAGTTTTTGCTTAGTGACCTTGTCAGAAAGTACCTCTTAGTGCTGAGGAATGAGATGAGATTCTTGAATTTGCTTATGGAAGTTTTTAGTAGTGTGGGGTGTATGTATAAACTACTTGAAGAAGGAAAAATAAGGGATTAATGAAAGATTGAACAGAGTATGGATATAAAAGCAAACAGTGAAAATTTCTGTCTACCACTACTCTTATTCTCTATTAACTTTCTGTGTATGCTATGTGTACAGTTAACAGCAGAAAGATTTTGGCTCACTATGATGAAGTACAGAACAATTCCATCAGTGATGGGTAAAATGTAAGTGTCTTTCTGTTTATAATAATATTCCAGGCATTGTAAAATGCAGTTGACGTCCCATATTTGTTGTCTCAATGATTTCCTTAGTAAAGATAATGAATTTTAAAAATACATAAATATTTTTTTTTACTTCACATTTTACAGATTTGTCATGGAGTTTGGCAGTCCTGCTTCTTCTTACTTAAATATCCCTTGTAACTATTTAACTATCTGCCCTGCAATTTTAGCATCTGGCCAAATGGACTCTAGGTCCAGTAGGTCATCCAGCCTATAACTGAAGAAGCAGCAATTCAGTATTAAAGGTTTTCCTGTAGGAAATGAAAACACTTGGAACAGTTGGATTAGGTCTTCTCAGATGTGTTTAAAAAATGGGGAATCTGAAGATTTGCACAGAGGATTCCTTCCTGAAAACTGCATTTTGGTCTTCATTTACATTTTGAAGCTCCAGCTGTACATCAAAAGTATAAGGAGACAGATGTATGACAGCTCTTCACTGACTCAATACTTGTAGGAGATGGAGTAAAATGGCTACTTGACCATTCTAGACACCAAAATATCAACTTAAACAGCTAGGACTGTATTTATAAGCTCACCTTACAAAACAGAGTCTTGTGCAATAAACACAAGTATATTTTTAAAAGCAGAAGTAGGATTGCCTTATAGTGCAGTAAACAATTTTTTTTATTTCCTCATACTCAGCCTCAGTGACGAGGGCTGTCTGTACTTCACAGTACCTTGCCTTTTGTCTGTCCTGCACTATATAATTCTTAGTTATTGCAGTGAGGAAAACGAATGTATCTAACTGTTAACAGTTCACTGTTAAGGGAGTCATTATTTTGACATTTGAGAACAATACACTATTAGATTGATTACTATTTTGTACTAATGTGAGGGATTTAAGGACTCGAAATCTGACTCCATTCCAAAACAATTAATTTATTAAGCACCTAATCTTAGGTGGGGGAGTGATTGTTATTCATAATAGTGTTTTCTTCATTTGAAATAAAGATTATGAAGCTGTATAATCAAAGTTCATTCACAGAATCACAGAATGGTTGAGGTTGGAAGGGACCTCTAGGGGTCGTCTTGTCCACCTCTACCTGCTCAAGTAGAGCCACCTAGAGCTGGTTGTTCAGGACCGTGTCCAGATGACTTTTGAATATCTCCAAGGATAGAGACTCCACAACCTTCCTGGGCAACCTATGCCAGTGCTCAGTCACACTCACAGTAAAAAAAAAGTGTTTCCTGATGTTCAGAGGGAACCTCCCATGTTTCCTCTTGTACCTCTTGTCCTCTCATTGGTGACCACTGAGAAAAGCCAGGCTCTATCTTCTTTATGGCTGCTCTTCACATATTTATATTTGTGATCCATCATTGCTGATAAATTTCCTCCTTCTGTTTCAATGCTAGTGAAGAACTGGTTACCAGCAGTAAGAACTGGGAAACAATCTTACTTCCTTATTGCCAGCACATACAGAACCCTAAGTATTTATGAAATTTGTGAAGTTAATGAAATCACAAATATTATGAAATAATAAACCAAAGTCCCTTATATTGCTAACTGTTCAGCTTTTTTCATTATTCTAGGCTACGTTTTTGAAGAGCTGAAGTAACAGCCACACATAGAAATAGCATGGCACATATTCCCCTGTTACATCTTTCCACCTCCATGTGCTGTATGTCCCTTCCCTTCAGTTGTGTGCTGCATCACAGAGTTGTGCTGGCAAGGTGTCTTACAGGTTCTGGAGGATGGGGCTCCATTCTTCCCTCCTCACCAGAAAGCCTTTGACCTCCTAAGTCAGACCTGGAGAGTCCAGGGAACGCCTGCTTTAGGGAGCTTGTTCTACTTGGGAAGGACCATCAGAGTCATCCATCCATAACCCTCTCTTCTCTCTCCGAATAACCAGCCTTCCCCTTTGTCCTGCCATGGCTGCCCTCACACTATTTCTACCTCTCCCCAGTTCAGGCCAAGAGAGAGATGTTACACTGGTGTGTGGCCAATGCACCTTGTCAGGGAGGGGTTTGAGCACTGGCAAGTGGCAGGGAGAGGAGTGCTTTGCCATTTTGGCAAACACACCATCGTTTGTGATCCAGTGCTGAGACCCCAGCACTGTACACAATTGCCACAGTGTGACATGAGGATGTGGTAAACTTTTGTGTTGGTGGGAATCTTTGCATCCTATTCCTCATAACAATTTCCTGATTCTTCTTCCTCATCTACAAGGTAGTCAAGGAGGCTTAGTGTCAGTTCAGAGTGTTGTCCTGGAACAGCAGCTGCTGCCTTCATGTGGATGTTGCCCTGACTTGGAGAGGGGAGGAGGCTTGGGCAGCAGGCACCGTCATGTCACTTGAAAATGAGCAGAAAAACAAACAAGGCGGGAACATGAGAGAGAATGGAAATAAGGCTGGCTTCCATGTACCTTACATAGGCGCCAGTGGTTGGTGGGAGCATGGATGTGCTACTGTCATCTCTGTGAGACAAACAAAAGGATAGTGTGGTGTTCATTAGACAGGCTTGTAGAGAAGCCAGGAATTGAGAATGCAAAGTTTTGTGAGATGACTTTCCTCTGGACAGCTTTTAAACGAATGATGAGAGCATGCAGTCCCAAGACCACACTAAATCCAACCCAAAGTAACCCCCCCCCAAACCACAGATAATGTGGATGGAGGGAGCCTCAGCACCAGCTGTTTTGATCTGTTGCTTGGTTTCTAGTGCAGTAAATCACTTGCAGTAATAGATGTAGCCTCGCTGGAATGAAAGGGAATTGTACCTGAAGTATACAGACACATAACTTTAGTACCTTATCTTGTATTCAAACACTCAGAAATCTTTTGGTGCTAATGTTCAAAAGCTGAGAACTCAAATGTATGTCCACTTCATATGCCAGTGATGATTTTCAAACTGTGTGAAATTCTAGCAATTAAAGGGATGTCCTGTGTACACACTGAATTGATTCTTAAGTGTTCTGTGAGCACTCGCAAAGCCACTGCTGTGATGGATGTCACGGCTTGCAGTCTAATACAGGCTGATGTCTCTGTAATTTTTCATGTTCTGTTTCCTATTTTGTTTAATATAGCTCATTATATGCTTGCTCAATGTGCTTCTTTTGTGTTGATGTATGTCTGTTTGTAAATGATATTGAAAGGGACCTGCTTGGTAGGGACCCAATTAAACTCCTGCTGACACTAACTAATGCACATTTGTTCAGCAAAGCTTAGCCACCATACTTTAGCTAATTAGCAGTAGCCTTCAACATAATGCAATTTAAGATACAACATGTAATTTTATATTGATGCATAAGGCTATCTTATGAAGACTATTGGTAACATATGCTATTCTCTCTCTATAATTATGAATTCATTCTATAAACATAAAATTTGCTTTTTACATTTCCTGTGCAGCGTATCAATAACACAACCCAAGCGATTAATGATTCACATTGACTTAATAGATATTTCAGGATTCAAGATCTGTAAATCAGGTTTAACACACAAAGCCTATAATTTGTTTAGAGAGAATTAAAAGCTGCAGCAAAGTGTCTAGCATTTGTAAATAGGCCGTACTTCTATATTAACAGAAATAACACCATAGATTTGCATTCTAGATGAAAATGCATTAAATACACTCCCAAAGAACAACATTTCTGGTCTACTTTGATGATGCCTCTTTATAGTAGATGCTCCCAAGTTATGTACATAGATTGCCTGGGAGATATGAATGGAAATGTCTTATAACATCTATAATGAAACTTTAGAATTTCTTCATTCGGAGAGCAAACAGGGCTTCATTAAAATCTACAGTATTACTTATCATGAATCTGACTAGAAGCTTGCAAATTAAGTGTTTAATTTTATTTGGATTCTACCATCTTTGGCATGTTGATCTGGTCTAAAAAATATTTGAGAAGTTAGGACAAAAAGTGAATCAAAGTTAGCTTCTCATTCAAGCATAGCTTATTTCAGGATCAGAACAGTTTTAGATCTGAATTAAGCCAAAGAGTCTATTTTAAAGAAACCCGGCACTATACAAAACTCACAGACTGTACATCTAGCATAACAAACAATTCTTTAAGTAGTTACTAGTGAAACAGGTTTTCTATAGTATACAAGTTCTTAATGCCTAGTTTGCATCTCTAGTGGAAAGGAGTGGCTTGAGTTGCTCCCACAGGCTTTCACAACACTGAATGTTTAGCGGTAAGTATATTTCCAGCTCCAACTCCATTTCAGGTTCTTTAGTCTTAAAATATTTTGTCAATATATGCCATACAAGGGAGGGTCACTGATCTATGCAGTCAGTCCACTGCAGCTGCAGTTATTGATTCATTAAATTCATTAAACTATTTTCTTCACTACTAACATAGAAAAACCCCAGTCTTTGGACATTAACTGTCATCAACAAACCAAATTAGAACTGGGACTAGTGAAAACTAGTTGAATGAATACATCAATACTGCCTTCTATAATTGAGATTTAGACCCGGAAGATAAATCAGTAACATCAATTTAACTCTAAGAAGCCACCTTCGGTATCTCGGCAATAAACATACATCTAAGACATGTCTTAAGATGTGTGCTTTTAACCTGATAGAATATGTCTTCAGAATGACAGCCTGAACATCTGTTTGCAAAATAAATATGACAAGACAGGGACTAAACTCTCAAACTCACAAAAGGGAAAAGGTTCAAAGACAACTTGCAAGAAAACAATGGCAAATCGTCAAGATGCAGTAAAAATGGCATAAGATCAAGGGGTCTGCCATATTTTACACTTTTACACAGGCTTTCTTCCTGCTCAGCTTTATTTCTAGATAGCTTTAAATTAGTTTTTAAACCCTTTGTGGAAGGGACCTGTCTTCTGCATATGTGAAGCATCTATGAAGATTATGGATCCTTTATTACAATGAATAATAAATATGATAATGAATAATAAATATGAATAATGAATACAAAATTTGATCAGAGAGCCTGTAAGCAAATATTTTTCTCTTTGATCTATTGCTATAATATATTTAATTCATAACTTATTATTGTTATCAGAAAATCTCCTTCCTAAAATATTTTTAACTTCTAAAATAGGGCCTGCCTTTTCAAATAACAAATGAAGTTCAAGGAAGAAAACTATAGCCCTAATGTATTCGTTTAGATGAAAATGAGAAACCACTTTAAGTAGTAAGCTATAATGATCTAATATCATCAAATTAGTTCTGATTAGCTGAAAAGGAACAGAAGAAAGGCAGAACTTCTTTCTCAATATACAATATTGGCTCTGAATCCTGGGGCAATACTGTCAACGCTAGCCTACAGAGTGTCTTCAACAATACATTCAAAATGATGAAAAAGATTTGTTAAATCTGATGCAAATTATTTTCACGAATAAAAAGGAAATTCTGGCGCCAGTGTAATCCTTGACAAAAGTCATACTGATTTATAAAAGGGCAGTATTTTGCTCTCTACTTGTTTTTCTCCTCAAAGGGCTAGCGAAATATTAACAAAGTTGCAACGTCTTAAATGTCACATGCTGTTTTATACTGACTTTAAAGCAGCTGCTCGTCCAAGTTCTGCTCTGAACAGGGAAATCTGGTCCAGTTTGTCTAGAAGAAGTTGTTCCTTAGCTTGTTTTTCATGAATTATCTGGTCTCTCTTCTCTTCCTCTGCTGCCTTCTGTGCTTCTCTGAGTAGAGCGAGGCGTTCACGTAGTTCCACTATTGACATTTCACAAATTAAACCATGTCCACCAGTCTAGAGAACATGAAATATAGGTTTAAATAACACTGTAAATACCAAGGGGACAGTAAATGAGTAAAACCAGAATATTTTGATTGTGTGCCAAATCATGCTGAATATATTTTGACTTCAAAAAAGATAGGGATGGCCCTAACCTGTTATTTACAAGCTGTTTTTAAGGTGTAGTGTTTATCTTTTGTATGTGTAAAAACACAAGGCTCATAAAACATTTCATGAAAAAGCATTGACATATACAGTAGATTAATCAGAAATACAAAGTATTTGCTATCCAAAAAAAGTCTGGTTGACTTATCTTTTCATTTTATTAGACTTTTGAAGTTCTAAAATGTGTAAAACTGCATTTTTTTTCATTTGTAAAACCAGAACAAACTTTACACTAAAAAATATATGCATGTTTTGCATGTATCTATTTCTAAGGTATGGATTTGACCTATGATGGCATCCACTATTTTTATCTGAAAAGACTAGCACTAAACAATGCTTTGTACCCAGGAAATTCAGATCTTAATGCCCAAAGTTAAAATATTCAAACCTGAATGTTTAATGCAGGCTTTTTAAAATCCACTTCACAATGAGAGTGATAATGAACCTGATTCTGAGATGTAATGAAAGTCTTCTGCACCTTAGTTTGCATACGAAGACAGATAATTTCTAAACAGATTCGTGAACACTTGAAGTTTTCAGCCCTTGGTCTTACATATACTCTTCCTTTTCCCTATGTCTACACGTATATACATCTGTATATATGGAAAATGTGCATAAACCCACACAAATACTGAGCTTCTGTGTAGCTTTCTTTGCAAAATTTTATCCATTTCACACCAACTAATATAATTTTGTCTATCTTGACATAGTTTTGGTACCCATCTTTGGTGCATATCTTGTACCATGGCATGTTATAATGGAATATATGGGTGCAGGAAGTCAAGATGCTGACCTGGCTGTTGCTATACAGTTGTATAACATTAAGAGTAAAACACTGGTTAGAATTTAGTTCCATAGGACTAGTGACAGAAAATGAATAACAAAGTTGGGAAATAAAGAGGTGGGGGGGGAGGAGGGGTGGAATCCAAAAGAACAATCACTCCTCCAAATTGTAGTTCTCAGACTGAAACTAAGTGGTAATTATAAACATATGTAAGTAAAAATCATCACAATCCTTTTAATAGAAAGAAATTATGCAGTTAAAGAGCCTTCAACTTTTCAAGCAATCCTTTTCAGCAGGAAAAAAAAGCCCTTGTACTGAATGCTGAGCGAATTGTTGACAGAATAGTAGTAGCCTTTCTGCACAAAACAAAACATGAAGGGGAAGGAAAAAAAAAACCGCAAGTAAAGAGAAGGATGCTCTGTCATAGATAGGTGCTCAGAGTGTCAGTTTGGCTGCAAGAATTGACCTTGGTCCAGTCCCTCTCCTCTGGTCTGGGATGCCATCTAAGCAGTCTAATCAGGTACTCATCCTCCAGTGATCATTCTCTGGCTTTTCAGAGCAGTGGGTCCATGAAATAGGGGGAAAGCCAAGAGAAATGAAGAAAACATTAAGGTGGGATGGGGGAACAGGGGCAATAAAACCACGAAATAAGAGTAAGACAAATAACCAGGCTTGGCTCTCTGCTGCTACAACATTGGTGCTTAAGAGGGATTATTATTGAGTCAGTCTGGAGAATCTAATGATACAAGCTTGTCAGTGAAGGAGAATGTGTCTTGGATGTCCAGCCCGGGGGACTCCCCCAAGATTTCCAAGAGACTCTCCTGCAGTTTTGGTCCCCATAGCTTCTCTTTCTGAAGCTTCAAAAGCTGAGTCAGTAAGAAGAGATCATCACTGTTTTTTCACCTAAAGTCTAACTCTTCACTTTTGGCTCAGTGGTTTCTGCTTCCACATGTGTACCAAACACAACCTAAACAATGGGCGCCAGTAACATCAGTAGAAGATTGATAAAAGAGTTCAATATTAAGCAATATTTACTTTTGCATCTCTTTCTTTGAAAAATGTGTACTACCATAGGTTACTGAAACAGTAAATGATTATTTATTTCCTTCTCAGATTTCAATTTAGAGTGAATTTGCAAATAGCAAATGCTATAATACCTTGCTTCTAATTTAAACTAGTCAATGATGTCAAGTTGTATTCAGAGAAAGTGAAAGGAGAATGTTTTCCAACAGGGCATATATACCAGTAGTAGTGCTTCACCATGGCAAGCAGACACTGACAAGGTCTAGGAAAGAGAATTTCATAGAAACACAGAATGGTAGAGGCTGAATATTTTGAGTGTCTGCATTTCAAAAATATTCAGTGAAGACAATGAAGTGGTTCCTAAAATATGAAAAGTCCTATACTTGTGCAGTAGATAATGCTGGTGTTCAAACAACTTAAGTGCCATCAAGAGAAGAACTGGGGTACTTAAAAAATTATAAGAATGAATGAGAATTTTATGGACACATACTTAATTTTACTAAGCCTGAAAAAGCTTTTTGTAGAAAGAAAAAAAACAGGGCAAGCTATCACTAAAAGGGTGGTAATACACTCCGAGTGCTATTGTAATAGTGATTACAACACAGCTGTGAAGTTGAGATATATAATCATAGAATCATAGAACAATTTGAGTTGGAAGGGACCTTTAAGACCATCTAGTCCAACCCCTCTGCCATGGGCAGGGACATCTTTGACTAGACCAGGTTGCTCAAAACCCCATTCAACCTGGCCTTGAACACTTCCAGGGATGGAACATCCACAACTTCTCTGAGCAATCTGCTCCAGTGACTCATCGCCCCCATTGTGAAAAGTTTCTTCCTTATGTCCAATCTAAATCTATCCTCTTTCAATTTAAAACCATTGCCCCTTGTCCTATTACTACAGGCCTTGGTAAAACATCTTTCTCGATCTTTCTTATAAGCCCCTTTATATACTGAAAGGCTGCAATAAGGTCTCCCTGGAGCCTTCTCTTCTCCAGGCTGAACAACCCCAACGCTCCAGCCTTTCTTCATAGGAGAGGTGTTTCATCTCTCTGATCATTTCTGCAGCCCTCCTCTGGACCCATTTTAGCAGCTCCATGTCTTTCCTGTGCTGAGGACTCCAGAGCTGGACGCAGTACTGCAGGGGAGCAGAATCACCTCCCTCAACCTGCTGGCCACACTTCTTTTGAGGCATCTTTCTGGGCTGTTAGCACACATTGCCGGCTAGTATTCAGTTTTTCACCCACCAATATCCCCAAGTCATTCTCCGCAGGGCTACTCTCAATCAATTCATCCCCCAGTCTGTATTGATATTGGGGATTGCCCTGACCCAGGTACAGGACGTTGCACTTGGCCTTGCTGAACTTCATGTGGTTCACATGGACACAGTCCTCAAGCCAGTCAAGGTCCCTGTCCTCAGGTGAATCAACTGTACCACCCAGCTCGGTGTCATCCACAAACCTGCTGAGGCTGCACTTAATCCCACTATCTATGTAATTAGGGAAGATATTAAATAGTATTGGTTCCAGTACAGACCCTTGAGGGATACCACTCATTACTGGTTTCCACTGGACATTGAGCCACTGACTGTAAATCTTTGGATGTGGCTATCCAGCCAACTCCTTACCCATTTAACAGTCCATCCATATCATTCAGGTCCATTCTCTTGTACTTGCAATATGACCTGTATGGCCACTCCCTTTTCAGCAACCTTACACTCTAGTAACCTTAGAGATAGGATAAGCTTGAATTTTGAATGAATTTTTCGTAAATGACTTGAAACCTGCTGTGTTTTTCTGCTTTGTCTTTTGAGATAAGCTAGACTGGAAAATGTATTTAAAGCCATATTCTGTACTTAGAAACAAACAGTATTCAGTTGAAGCTCTACGTGAGGATTGACATCCACTGTAAGTGGTTGTCCTTGTTTGAGCGACACAGGATTAATTTCTCTTTCAGTAATCTTACTTTGCAGTAAGGTCTCTTCTAATGCCTGGGAAAACTGCATTTTTTAGAAGACTCTAGTATCTGAATTTGTGAAAATATTTACTTTATAGCCAGCTATTGTATGTGGGTTTCAAGGTCTCAGTGTTTCAAGCTAGCCATGTGTGGGGACGAGGAGGAGCAAGACCCGAGCACTTGACCCAAGCTGGCCAACGGGGTTACTTCATACCATGAATGTCACATTCAATATAAATTAGAAACTTTGCTGAGTTCTCTCTCTTCCTTGATGGCTGCCATCCTGAGAGTGTCTTGCCCTGGTGCTGGACCCCTGAGGCCTTCCCTTCCTCCCAAAGCCACAGTGCTCGCAGTGTCCAACATTTGCTGTCCACTGCTGGGAGCGCACAGCTTCATACCAATATAATTGGCTGAGTATAATCCTTGTATATCAATATTTGTTCTTTAGTATTACTAATGTTAATTATTTAGTCTTATTCTATTAAATTTGTTTATATTTCAACCCTTGGGTTTCCTTGCTTTTTCCTGATTCCCCTTCCTGGGTGGGGAGGGGTCATCAGGTGATAGAATAATTGTCTAAATGACAATAAATTGTTGTGGGTTTCTGAAACCATAACAGTGGCAATGAAATGAACTAGGTTCAAAAATAAGAAAGTACTGACATTCCCGTCACCTTCATTTTCCTGAATGAGAGTCTGCACCATTATACAGAAGTTGTTGTGATTGAAGAAGTAATGACATTTCCACATCCGACTACATCATACCATTGTGTCTTTGCAGCTTGTATCTTGTGACTGAATCATCTGGGAAACAAATGTGCAGTGAGACCAGCTAAGAGCTCTGTTTAGGGTTGACACCATGTGCAACTCTATCTGAATCAGTAAAAGACTTATAGATTGGAGTACCTCTTGGCATTTCCATGCAGACAGTTTACATTATCTGTGGTGTACAATAATTCTTTGTATTCCTCACTTTTTTTCCTGCTTTTTCCTTTGTGAGTCAGTAATATTTCTCCACAAATGGGTGGAGTGAGTCTGGGTTTGAAAAAGGAGAATTGCTGCCTTTGGCTGGAAAAGAAGTGGAGAAGTGATGGCAGCAGCCATAAAAGCAAGCAAAGAGAGTAAAGGAGGATGGGACATCTGGGGAGCTGAATTTATTCTTGTTCACTTACTTCACACTTTGAGATTAAATGTGTTCTAAAATCTGATAAATGAGATAGGGGATTTGTCTGGTGGTTGCAAAGATAGTAGGTAGCTTTGGAATCAATGAATGGTTCAGAGGAGCAGGAGATAAAACCAAAGCATTGTATTGAGTGTTCCAACAGCCCCATGGAAGGAAAACCTGTTCCTTCTGTATGGTTTCTGCAGACGAGCCATGGGTGTTTTTCAATTTGTGATCTTCACTTGAATACTCATGAAAGGAAAGAAAAAACCCAAAAGGATTATATTTAAAATTGATAGTGGAATTTTATATTATTCTATGGTATTATTCTTTCAGTGTGGATAAGACAAGTGGAAGAAGTATTACTCTGCTTCTGATTTAGTTGTAAGATAACAGATTTCTGGATGTCTGGAAATTCTGCAAAAGTGGGCATTGCAAAGCCTAATCTCAGGCAATCTCAGCTGTTATGCATCAATAGTAAGTCCAAGAAATTTGAGATACGTTTACTGTAGAGTTAACCACACACACACAAGTTATTTCCACAGTACATGCATAACAGCTCAGCAGGTTTTTGGCTGACAATCTCTTTCATATACCTGAATGTTGACAGTTTTGACAGCAAAGGACATTAATTTTGCTAATTACTATGGCAATCACCACTGCAGTATGAACAACTGTATATCAGCCCAAACTTCATGTTCATTCAGTCCTTACCCAAGACTGACAAATCTGTGTATTTGTGAAGATATCTTTTTGAAAGATATTGGGAAACCCAAATCCTATTGGCAAAATTCAAAGAAAGTTCAAGGGGACTAAGATTTCACTTACCATCAGAATATTCTTCCTGGTAACATTTTCATTTTATAAACTTTGTGAAAGTTCCAGTTCAGATCTAACCTTTGTGTCATGGGGTCACTGTACTTAATGCTATGCATCCAGACTGTGATATATCTACATACAGTACACAATTCCTCTGAATGCGTGAAAAATATACAATATACCTTTATGTAAAGACAGTAGGTTTTCCTTTTGAGCTTACCTCAGTTAAATCAACAAACTTGTGTCTGAGGCTTGGTAAAGACTCAATAGCTCGTATTTGTTGAATTAGTTCATATCTTTTCCTAAGCTTCTCCTCCTCTTCTTCTAAAGCTTGTCGAAGAAGTTCTCGATTTTCTTCACAAACTTCCTGAACTGAAAGAAAAGAACTAATCTCTGTTAGCTGGCTGCGTATTTTAACAAGTAGTCCATCTGGAGGAAAATTCATAAGCATTTGTGAATAATGATAATAATACTGATCTAAAGGTACTTGAGGGAACAGTCTGGCATTGGTGGGAGGAATGATTAGAGAAACAAATGAGTACTTCCCACCTCCACTATCTATCATTCTATTCAACACATAAACATACTGTATACATACATAAAGTAGACACTTTGAATTACTGCTTTGTAATTTCTGTTCTAATTAGTGCACAGTTTCATTATTTAATAAAAGGATATTATACAATGGCAAATATCCATAGTTTTTCAAGCTATATATATATGATAGAAATCATGGAATTGCAAAGGCTGGTAGGCTTTGCTGGGCCATTCCAGAGTTGCTAACACCCTCTGCCCCACTCAACCCATACTGATACAAGTATGGAGATACACAAGCAGAGAAAAGTCTGCTCACCAAAATATGCACAACTAGAGGTAGCCTGTTTATACAGTAGATGTTAACATGGCGTTGCATTGGAATATGTACAGCCATGCCCATCAGAAAAGCCTTCATTAGCTAATTCATTAACTGAAGAATTTTCTTCAAGAATAATGGAAGATGAGTAACATTATTTCCCTTCATCATAATGACTGGTTTGTCTTGGAGGTGGTACATCCTTCACCTTTGTGATGCTGTCCTTCTAGAAGATGACTTTTCTGTCCTTAGCTAGTCGTCTTCTCTGCACTGTCTTCTCTGGAGAAGGCTCTTCTCTGGAGCCATGATTCTTTCACAGTGGGTGCTAGGCAAATCCTCTCTTAATGATATGAATCACAAGACTCTGAGCTTCATAACTTGATTTGATAAAAAGTACAGTCATTCACATATGCTACTTTTAGATGGAAGGGAAACTAGTTGCAGAACATTATTGTTGTATTTCTCCCTTTTAAACAAAGAGTAATTCCCATGACCAGTAGCTTAGAATTTCTGATCTACCCATTACCAACTTATTCCTGGAATTCATATTCATGCATTCATGGAAACGTATAGCCTGGATCTTTCCCTCAACTTCCCTTTCCTTACTGTAAAAATTGTAATTGGCCCACTAAAATAAAGTAATTTAGGGACATTTGGCATGATATCTCATTTTTTTGTCTGGCAATATATAAATACCTATCTGCTGTTTGTATTTCTGGAGCTTTATTTTTGCTTGCTTTGCATTCTTGTGTCCTTCCACAACCTGCTCCACCAGCTCTCTCATTTCTTTCTGTTCCTGTAGACGTTTCTCTGCATACTGGTGCATCAGTTCTGCTTTCTAAATCCCAAACAAACAAGTGAATAAGATTCCTGATAACCGGTGATCCGAGTGCCTCAAATAATTGAAATAATGCAAGGACAAATGGATTCACAGTATTAGATCATCCACAAAAGTAGCAAAAGACATTGGCGGGGGACAACACAGAGACCCAGATTTAAGCTCCCCTCTCTATGTTTTATTTACCAACAACAGCCCTCCGTAACATTTGCACTGCTATTTTCCAGGATTCCCTCCCACATGTTTCTAAAAGCAGACAAAAAAAGCCATCTCTGGATCTGGTTGTGAGATACTGAGCAGACTGCCAATTTAATACATAGCTGATTATTTGTCTGCAGGATCTTCTTGGGCCTAAGTCATATCTCTGTAACATACAAAGGTCCACTTTTGGCTATCCTGTTTCTTTCTTTGTCAGAGGAAATGAACAGGAAGCAGGAAACTGGATTTTCCCAGACTACCTTCCTTACTGTACGTTCTGCTTTAGATGGAAGACTAGTGTTTTAAAAGAAGGAGCAGGGTTGGCATGACAGCTGTTGGTGAATGAGGAATTGGTGCTCAGTATTCTGAAGATCTCCATATGGATGAAGTTCCCTGCTGACATCTGTTGTCAAGCCAAGAGAGCTGCCTGGAATTGGTCAGGTTAGAGCAAGTCTGATTTGCACGTCCCCAAATCTATACATATTGGAACATTTCTGTTAACAAATAAAACACTTATGCTCTGAAAGTGAGGTGAATATAATAATTACAAAAATTTTGGAATGAGTGTGAGCCATCAGACTATGCTCAGTTGTACATAGTAGGGTTCCCTTTAAGTTCTTGCTACAGCTTGTCTAAACAGACATGAAGACTCAATGCCAAAAAGGTTGAAAAAATTTTTTAAAGGACAGAGAAGAAACTCATTAAGCAAGTTTCCTTTTTCAGTGTGGCCTTTATGAAAATCTTGTACATTCACGGTCCCATCTTAAGTTGCTGAGACACTGCAGAGGCATCTGTGAGGGGTGGCCAAGAGAAAAGTACTGGCTGGCCTACAGAACATAGCAGCAAACTGGGCTAATAGAAAAGCCTGTGATAGTGACCATGAAAAATTTAAAATCCATAGTAGTATTTATTTCTTGATCACTTGTTTAGTTTCTAGGAAAAAATGTAATGTGAGGTTGGGAAAAAAATGAAAAGATCTAGCAATGTTTTGGGGACACTGTGATTTGCCAGATTGGAAACTGTGTGAAAATACTTCTTGGCAGAAATATTAATTTTTCCATATATATATAGATCCAGAGAGGGTTCTCTGCCTGACTCTTCCCCTAAGAGAGATATAGGCATGTCAGATAATATGAAGTAAATTGAATTATATCAGTTTAAGAAAACAATTTCTTTCATATTTGTGGCTCTCATTTTAACAAGACAATGAAATTAGTCATATATTAGTGATTTAATTGCAAACGGTGCTTAGTATTCTTAGTATATGCTCAAAAAGGATATGTACAATGCCATGAATATAGGGCAGAACGCTTTAACCTTCTGTTTTATTCAATTTACTTCGTAAGTGTTATCACTTAAATCAAACACTTGTAGAAGTACTTTAATGTATAAGCATTGTCTGGAAGTTATAGCACTATTTTTCCATTGTTTGTAGACTCCAGTGAGTAAAGACTCTGTATGGAACTTTTACACCTCCTTATAGTAGGTATCACCTGTGGTATGTTTTGCACTGATTGAATGTAAGGACAATTTGAGCCACATTGTATGTATTACCTCTTCTCTCATTAGATCAGCTTTCTTCTTATTTTCTTGAATTACATTCTGATGGGCTAGAACTGCCTCTTCATGACTTAGTTTCCCTTGAAGCCTCCTACACTCTATTTCAGCCAGCTGCTCTTCCAAATCTTTTCCACGCATCTGTTTTTGCCATTCCAAGAATTCAGATGGGTCTCCAGCCCCTCGTAGCAAATTTTCAATTCTGCAAGACAGAAAAAAGAGTATACTATTCTAGGGATCTGGCTCTGCAGCCCTGCCTTGGTTTGTAAAACATTCCTTGTAGTTTGTTGTGATATAAGGTATTTGATCTCTGCAGAGAAAAGGGTCAGTCATCGCAAAGTTATTTGACAGGTATATTTTAACTCCAGTCTAAGAGGTGTTCCTGCTATGTGGAAAGCTTGGGAAAACCAGGCTGGAAGAAAGTGCATGAGGGCATGGAACTGAAAGTTTTCAGTAAAACAAAACTCCAAGAGAGGGCAAACTTTAGCTATGTACAGATTCTCCTAAGGAGCAAGGAGAATCTGGCTGAAGGTGTATACATTTTCTCAGAGGATTACTTTGCTTAGAGGTAGGAAAAACAAATACCTTTTCTTTTTGGCAATCTTATTGGCCACTTTAAACAGGGAACTAAAAAAAAAATCTTCTTAATTCTATTTCTGTTTTGTATTTTGTCAGTTAAATAATATTGCTGTAATGAGGCAAAGAAATATTCAGCTATTAAGCAAAACCACATTCTTATTTTTTGTGCTCAGCTGAGAGAGAAAAGCATAGCAAAGCCCTGGGGCAGGCCCATCAAAGTCCTGCAGCAGAGGATTGAATGAGCCAAGAATTAGGGCAGAGAGACAAAAATGCAGTGAATTGCGCCTTACTGCTGCTCCCCGATGCATATATATATATGTATCTGTTGTGTGTTAAATGCAGCCGAAGACTAAAACTCAATATAAAATAGTATAAAGTCATGGGGAAAATCTGTTCCTTTGCTGAGTGGAACAGAACTCTTTCAGACAGAGCGAACGGTATCATATTTAATATAAAAGAACCTCAATATACATACATAGCTGATAACAGAAGCTGAGTGGTGCATAATATCTTACTGCTAAAATCCTGATCCATATACCAAAATTTGCTAGGTCCAAAGAACACATCCAACCTTAGACAGTCATTCTGGGATTTAAAATGCTAACAATGTTTAGTGCTTAGCCTGCTAAGTCAGGTGGATTAGAAATAATACTAAATCAAGATGACACGATATAGATTTTATCTTTGTTAAAATTATTAGTGAAAATGTTCTGTAATTCCAGTTAGAATACAACCTGCAGCGGCCATTCAGGAGTCACCCTCTCCCTAGTTATGTCCACTGAAAACCTATACTACTGAATAAGGATTCTTTGTGTCAGAGGAGTCCTTATGTCAGGATTCCTTAGAGCCCTAAGTGCACCAAAGGACCTGCAACCTCTTATTCCCCACCCCTGCCTAGGATTTAGTTGCTTGTGTTCAAAGACAGCTTTGTTGCAGTGCAACTGAATAACATTGGATCAGGCTGGAGAGAAAAGAACTCTGTGAGGAAGAGCTATGAAAAGCCCTGTTTTGTGTGTAGAGTTTCTTCCTGGGAGCGACATTTAAGCTGATATTAACAGCCTTTGTCCTTGCCTAAGCTATGCTGCAGGTATGCCTGCACCCAGGCTTGTACCTTGTTGACCTGGCTTCCTGGGTTGTCCTCAGCCCTGACTTGTCACTACGGACTCATCTAGCAATCACTGGACTGTTCTCTGACCCTGCTGTCTGTCATTGGATCTGCTCTGCTGCCTTGCCAGTGTACTGTGGAACTGAGCTGCTGTCAATGAGGACATTGTCCCTACATGCCTTGCTGTCACCCTCAGCTCCTGGCTTACCTTGCCTTGTGGTGCAGCACCTCAGTCCTCCATATCTTACTGTGACAGAAATGGATAGGTATTTTTATATACATATAAACAAGTTCAAGTATCAAATTTGGCATGTAGTTGACCACAAACCATTGAAGAAAATGGAGGTATTTGAAATGATTTGGCTTAATATACATGCATCTTTTATAATGGACACAGAAATAGATGTGTATTTGTGTCATTATTTATTTTGGAGAATTGGAATAAATATAACAAGTGATCCTTATTGGACTTTGCAGGTGCACACTAGCAAAAGTGCTCAATCAGCACACAGTCACACTGCATAGCATCTACAGTAAAACAATGACGTTAATGTAGACTTTCATTTCAGTCTATTTTTCTCTTTATTTGTCAACTGTGTTTATAGAATATCTTCCTAATGCCTTAAAACAGATCCATTATTTTAGTTTACCTGGAGTTTACTTAATTATTTTAAGTGTGGTTAATTATTCCATATTCAGGGATGCTAAAAGTAATCTGAGAAAGAACCGTGATTATACCTCTTGAGCTCCTGTTCCATTTTCCGCTGATAGAGGGCACCCTCTCTTAAAATAGCCGCAGCATTTAATTTAATAGGTATATTGTCAATCTGTCAGGAAAGGGAATGTATAAACTGTAGTTAGCAATGTAAACCATACAACAGAGTATAAAAAAATTTCAATAGGTTAAATAAATAGACCTAAGACAGCATAAATTTTGCTTAAAGCATTCATCTAGCATTAATCTGACATTCACAATGAAATTGCATGCTGTTCATAAACCACTCAAGCTGCTTAAGAAATCAGCAAAGTCCCCCAAGTGGATTATAAATTTGTAATCACTCTTGGACCATGTCAAATCCCATAGAATGTGTTCACTTCCTTTCCTTTTTTTCAGTGCTCATATACATAGCGTGCAGGGATTCCATCTGCTTTAGATGAAGTAAATAAACTGTTCCTCTAAAAGATGGTAAGTTAGCCAAAACCATTAAAGTAAAGCATAAGCAGTACCTTTCATAGGAATGTCTCAGAAGTGTTTTACAAATAATCACTATTATAACTTCAAAATGTTTCTAAGACAACTGGCATCACCAATTGCCGTATCCATTTTCTAGATAGTAGAAGTGAAGTCCAGCTCTCAGTGACTTTCAGGCCTCATGGTGTAACTTAGACTAGATCCTGTGTCTGCTTTGCAGTTCTTCAAACTATTGCCTTAGGACTAACTCCAGAACAACCTCTAAATACTGAGGGAGGAAAGGAACAACCTCTCTGCCAGTTAAAAATGTTCCCTGCACAAGTAGGCTATTCAGAAAAAAATTATCACCTTTGCAGACACATATAATAGACCTGATCTGAACTGAAGCAAAGCAGTGCTGGTGGGATAACAACATAATGAGTGGCTGAGAAACAGATGCACAGAATCACTCAAGCTATATACTGCAAATATTGTATGCACAAATACGTACTGCAGTCTCCTGGAATACATAAGGTACCTGGGAAAAGGATGTTTTATAATTGATATTAATTAGGTATGTTGAGGATAACAACCACAGACTATCACCTAGAAAGTCACTAAGTAGAATTACTGTGTTTTCCACACAGATGCACATTTAAACGGACAAAAATTAATTACCTGTCTGTTTCTCGACAAATTGATGATAACTTGAAGAATTTAGGAAAAGAACCCAAACCAGTGTATTTTATTTCTGTTGTTTGACTCACTATACTTACTCTTCTTAATGCCTAATTATGTCCTTCCTTCCTTTTGGTCTACTTCTCAACTGCTCTCAAAGTCTTCTGCTTTATATGAACATTCCCTCCCCAGCCTGTAGATTATACACTATACTGTGTATAAAATATCTAGTTAGAGTAGGCATTTTCTCTGACACATGTAGAAATTTTCATATTTTTGGCAATTGCCTGTGTATACAGATTTCTTGTTCTGTATTTACTAACTATAATTTGGATAGAAAACTGAACCAAGAATGATTATGGAAATACCTTTAACTTCAATTTCCCAGTTTATTAAACAGAAATATGACTGTATTATGACAGAACAGAAATATGACAGCCCATATAGTCAAAATAACTGGGACTCCCAAGACAGATGCAGACAGGTATAAGTAAAATAACTGAATAGATTCTTCTATGTCATGTGGCATCAAGGAAGTTGTGAATTTTACTCATTCTCTTCCTGTCCTGAGATATCTTCCCTTTTTTCAGGAGGGCACACAGCAAGTTCACTACCCTGGGCTTCAGGAGAGCAGACTTTGGCCTCTTGAGGGATCTGCTTGGTAGAGTACAGTGGGATAAAGCTCTGGAGGGAAGAGGGGCCCAAGGAAGCTGGTTAATATTATATTCAAGGATCACCTCCTCCAAGCTCAGGAGCAATGCGTCCCAACAAAGTGGATGTAAAGTAAAAATGCCAGGAGGCCTGCATGGATGAACAAGGAGCTCCTGGAGAAACTTAAAAAGGAGGCCTATAGAGGGTGGAAGCAAGGGCAGATAGCCTGGGAGGAATACAGAGAAATTTTCTGAGCAGCCAGGGATCAGGTTAGGAAAGCTAAAGCCCAGGTTGAATTAAATCTGGCCAGGGATGTGAAGGGCAACAAGAAAAGCTTCTGTAGGTATGTGAGTCACAAAAGGAAGACTAGGGAAAATGTGGGCCTTCTCTGTAAGGAAACAGGAGACCTGGTCACCTAGTATATGGAGAAGGCTGAGGTACTCAACAACTTTTTTGTCTGTCTTCACCAGCAAGTGCTCTAGCCACACCGCCCAAGTCACAGAAGGCAAAGGCAGGGACCAGGAGAATGAGGAACTGCCCACTGTAAGAGAAGACCAATTTTGAGACCACCTGAGTAACCTGAAAGTGAACAAGTCCACGGGACCTGATGAAATGCATCCATGAGTCCTGAGAGAACTGGCGGTTGAAGTTTCCAAGCAGCTATCCATCATATTTGAGAAGTCGTGGCAGTCCAGTGAAGTTCCCACTGACTGGAAAAGGGGAAATGTAACCCCCATTTTTAAAAAGGAAAAAAAGGAAGACCTGGGGAACTACAGGCCAGTTAATGTCACCTCTGTGCCCAGCAAGATCATGGAGCAGATCCTCTTGGAAACTCTGTTAAGAAACGTGGAAAATAAGGAGGTGATTGGTGACAGTCAACATGGCTTCACTAAGGGCAAATCGTGCCTGACAAATTTGGTGGCCTGCTACGATGGCGTTACAGCATTGGTGGATAAGGGAAGAGAAACTGATATCATCTACCTGGACTTGTGCAAAGCATTTGACTCTGCCCCACACAACATCCTGGTCTCTAAATTGAAGAGACGTGGATTCGACAGATGGACCACTCAGTGGATAAGGAATTGGCTGCATGGGTGCACTCAAAGAGTTGCGGTCAACGGCTCAATGTTCAAGTGGTGACCAGTGACGAGTGGTGTTCCTCAGGGGTCAGTACTGGGACCAGTGCTGATTAACATCTTTGTTGGCAACATGGACAGTGGGACTGAGTGCACCCTCAGCAAGTTTGCTGATGACACCAAGATGTGCGGTGTGGTCGACACACTGGAGGGGAGGCATGCCATCCAGAGGGACCTTGACAGGCTTGAGAGGTGGGCACATGCCAACCTCATGAAATTCAACAAGGTCAAGTGCAAGGTCCTGCACTTGGGTTGGGGCAATCCCAAGCACAAATACAGACTGGGTGGAGAATGGATTGAGAGCAGCCCTGAGGAGAAGGACTTGGAGATAATGGTTGTTAAGAAGCTCATCATGAACCGGCAATGTATGCCTGCAACCCAGAAAGCCAACCACATCCTGGGCTGCATCAAAGGAAGCATGGCTGGCAGGTTGAGGGAGGCGATTCTGCTCCTCTACTCTGCTCTGCTGAGACCCCACCTAGAGTACTGTGTCCAGCTCTGGAGCCCCAAACATAAGAAGGACAGGAACCTGTTGGAGAGCATCCAAAGGAGAGCCATGAATATGATCAGAGGGCTGGAACACCTCTCCTATGAAGACAGGCTGAGGGAGTTGGGGTTGTTCAGGCTAGAGAAGAGAAGGCTCCGGGGAGACCTTCTAGCAGCCTTCCAGTACCTAAAGGGTTCCTACAGGTAAGATGGGGAGGAACTCTTTATCAGAGAGTGTAGTGACAGGACAAGGGGTAATGGTTTTAAATTGAAAGAGGGTAGATTTAGATTAAATTTAGAAATTCTTTACTGGGAGGGCAGCAAGACACTGGAACAGCTTGCTCAGAGAAGTTGTGGATGTCCCTGGAAGTGTTCAAGGCCAGGTTGGATGGGGCTGTGAACAATCTGGTCTAATGGAAGGTGTCCCTGCCCATGGTAGGGGGGTTGGAACTAGATGATCTCTAAGGTTTCTTCCAACTCAAACCATTCTAGGATTCTATGAGTCAGGATGAAAAAATGGAAATAATCAGGAAAATCACAGAACACACTAATTGCCGTGGAAAAAATTGTATTCACTATTTCCACCTAATGAACACGCAATAGCTCACCAAAACCAATAAATATGTAAAGAGCAAGGCCTTATATGAGCAAGAGGCAGATGGAGACAGTGATAATGCATTTGTACTGTCTCATTCTTCCAGTGAAAAGGATGAATAGATATTTCGTAACAGCAATGAGAAATAATTGCTGCTGCACATAATAAATGTGTCTGAAATTAAAAAAAAATGTATTTACTATACTGTGGGTATATTAAAAAAGAGGAAAGGAACATACTAGTTGGTTAAAACATTACATAATTTCATTAATTTGAGGACAGATTATAATCTTATACATTTTGGATAAACCTTCCTCTTAGGATGTGTCTACTCACAGAGTTGCGCAGGCAGGAAGGCAACAGGAATAGAACGCATTTTTAAAAGTCACTAACAATGTGCCTATCTCAGCTTGAAAGTTGTAGTAGCATCTTGAATGTCATCTAACCAACCTTTAAGGCGAATGTGTTTAGATGAGATAAAACTGAGTGTGCTACTAGAGGAGATACTAGCAGATGTTAGAAGTGGTCCTGATCAATGCTATAAGATGCTAGATCTGTATTTTTCTTTATGCAATTTAGGGAGATGTTTTGACTCTCATTACTCTGCACTAAGGTTTCAGTATTTTAAATTATCAGAAAAGGAAGTGGAATATACATAGTCTTGAACTAATCCCACATAATTAAAGGTCATACGTGTTTGGGTTAACTATGTAAATGTTTCCTGTTTTGTTTGTTTTCCCCTATTTTGAGTACAGAAGGAACTGGGATCTTACTGCTTTCCTGTAATTTAAATGCTGCTGGATTGTAAGCAAGCAGACTGAGTAGGTGATACTGTTATTAAAGACAACTTCAGTATGTGATAAATGCCGGATATGCTTTAGAAATAGTTGCCAGATGCCCAGTTCCCCAAGCAGGGCATCAGTCTTTTCGAAGTGTATATAAGCTGTACCTAAATACATAGTTTTAAAGAGTAGGTAGACCTGCTGTCAAGGTATTTGAGGTCACAATACAAGCACAGCTTCCACATTAAATTATTCTGCATATGAACTTGAAGCAAATGAAAGGTGACAGATTGAATGACCTAGGACTGAAGATTATCTGTAGTACAGCTATTGCAGAAATAGCAATTTAAGTTTTCATGTGTAATACTGTTAAGGCTGAACAGCCCATTTTCCATGTTTACAGTTCTCTGACCCTTGGAAATCCTAGCAGAGAAGCAATCAGTATGGTGGATTTTATGACCTCAGTATGCATCTAAAGGAAACAAGACAAACATCCAGACTGATTGTATATTGTGTATCAGACAGTCATTAGCTGGAATGATTGCTCAGCATTCTTTAGGATCTCATTATGAAACAGTGATTTACAGATGCAAGATTATTCTGTCCTATGTTGAGTTCTTAAACCATGGGTTCACAATTCTTTTTCTTCCTTTGGACTATTCTCAGTCCTTACCATTTTACATAAATACTTTCCCCTTTGGAATTGAAAACACTGTTAAGGCACTGATTAAGGGATTGGAGCATCTGCCTTATGAGGAAAGGCTGAGAGAGCTGGGACTCTTTAGCCTGGAGAAGAGAAGGCTGAGGGGAGACCTTATTATGGCATACAAGTATCTAAAGGGTGGGTTGAAGGAGGATGGAGCCAGGCTCTTTTCAATGATTCCCAGTGACAGGACGAGGGGTAATGGGCACAAGTTAGAACATAGGAAGTTCCGTTCAAATACATGGAAAAACTTTACGGTGAGCGTGACAGAGCACTGGAACAGGCTGCCCAGGGAGGTTGTGGAGTCCCCTTCTCTGAAGATTTTCAAGACCCGCCTGGATGCAGTCCTGAGTAATGTGCTCTAGGCAATCCTGCTTTAGCAGAGGAGTTGGACTAGATGATCTCTAGAGGTCCCTTCCAACTCTGAAAACTCCATGATTCTGTGATTCCGTGAATATGGCTACATTGTGCAATTGCACACAACTTACCTGTCAGGGCCCTCAGGGAACAAACAGGTCTTAATTGCCCTGACCAGCCTCATCTAGGACCTCCACTCACACCCTCTGCTTTTTGGTCCAGGAGGCCTACTTAAGCTCACATCTCAGCTTCAGTACTTTCTTGTTTTGCTGGAGGTAATTCTGCTCCTGGTTGTCTCTCTAGTGCTGTCTCCTGTTCTCATGGACCTGGGTTGCTATTGTAACCTTGTCTCCTGACTGGACTTCTGGGTAGACTCCAGAACTGACTTGTTACCTTGCTTTGTCTAAGGATGACTGACTGTCAGCAGAACCTGTCCACTACCACCAACCTTGTCACGTTCAGATACAGTTGCCTGGTGGTGAGGGCACTGCCTGTGCTTTCATTACCTTTGGCTTCTTGTTTCTCTGGAGTAGCCACACTCTTGTTGCTCCCTGACCATTCATTGGATTTCTGACCACTCCTTTGTTAACGGTGCATAGGCCAAAATTTATGAGCCATAGACCCAATCCATGCCATTCTCCTGGCCACAGCACTTGGTGTAAAAACATGAATTCAGTAGAGTTTGCATCACCACAGAATTTCCATGTATATTCTTCACTCCAAAGTTTTCAAGTACATCTGACAACAGTACGTTAAAGGTTACTCACCTTGCTTTGGATCTTTTGAGCCTGGAATGCCGGTTTATTCTTCATATTGCCTTGTGTGTTCTGCAGTTCAAACCAAAAATATGTTATTTGATTTCAGAGACAGATTTTCAAGTACTCAGGAAAAAATATGAGATATTTACCAAAAATCACTCTTGAATAGTCATCTAGAGTAATAAATATGATCATAGCGGATATATTTTGGGATTGTTAATCCACAAAAACTTCCTATGTACACCCAATCTAGTGGGAATATTTTATATCAAATAACCCCACAAAGGTATGTCCAAATATTGACTAAAATTTATGGACTAAAATAATGCTAAAAAGGTAGGAGTGATGTTTTGTTTGACTATATAACTGAAATAGATATTGGGAAGACAAACAGGGTGTCAAAGCACACCATGATTAAATAGTGGTAGAATACTACTGATGGTTATTAATTTCATTTGATGGTTTTAGCTATAGTTACTGATATGAAATTGTCTGATATCATGGAGATGAACACAGTGAACAGAATATGCAGATGTGATGCTGAAATGAATATATTACATACATAGTTTGGTGACATAGTTGTAAACTGGGAATCAACCAAAGCAAGAATTCTGTATGAATGGGACCGTTATTCCCTCAGCTTGGCTGCTCTGTGGCATAAAAGTGAATGGAAAAATAATATGAGGGTTTAGAGAAGTATTGCCAGTTTGGAGACTTATTGGAGTAGTATCACAGGAAGGCTGTTTGTCTCAAAATTAAGAAAATAATAAAGCAGCACCAGAAGTATAAGAAAAGGGGGTTGTGCATTATGCATCCAAAGAGGCAAATGTTAGTATATTACATCTGAAAATAACATGGATGTGAAATGACAGTACAGATATAAATGATAGCACATAATTCCTAACCCCAAATAAACAAAAATTTTCAAATACTTTGAGATATCTTTAAATACTCTAGTCAGTTTTCATCTTCATACTGGGGGATTTTTAAGTAATAAAGTATTTTGTAGCATACCTCTCCCTTTTCAGACTTCATGGTTGCACACCTGAACTGGTTAGCATTTGCTTTCAGGAGCAGATCCTAAAATTAAAGCAATTAGCTTAAAGAGTATGGTACATTTAAATTTTCTAATAATAATTTTCTGTCTGTAAAAGCCTTGCAGCCCAGACCGGTATATTAATTTGTTTCCAATGAATGAAAGCTTAACTTAGTATTTATATGAATTTTCATTCCTGATTAAAGACTTGAAGTGGGCAAGTCTTGATTTTCTACATGGTTCTGCCTGGTTGTATGCTTTGCACAGGGCATCAGGCCTTTGATAGGTCTGCCCACATGAAAAATATTGCTTATCCAGAATTCAACTTAAAAGCCTCATAATTATCTGTGGCACATCAGTACCAGAGGTAGTAACTGTTTCCACATAGCTATCAAGCAATGGTTTTGTTTTTGAGTTAAACTAGAAGATTATGATCAGGGGATCTGAGCACCAAGGGTTGCTCGAATAGGCACAGACCTAACAGTAATTCCACCTGTCATTTTAAAGGGGGAAGTACAGGCAGCCTTGTTTCTAGCTTTTGGATATTTTGGTTGTAATCAGTAATCTCTAATCAAAGCTGTGAAACACAGACTAGATTTTCTAATGGCATTCTGGACAGCAGCTGTCCATAACATCAGCGCTTCCATAACTGTCTACAGTTTGGCATCCAGTATTCTCATTCATTCTTACAGATGCTCAGACATGGTAGTTAATAATGACAACTATAACTTCTGCAAAAATGCTATCAAACAAATGTCATTTTTAATGCATATTTCTTTTAGGACCCAACATTTCAGCTTGTTTAGCAAACAGTCTAGGGAACTGACCTTTGTGAATGCTTTGGATGCCTTTGATAACATTCCAGAGGCGACAAAAACTGCTGTTATTGCAGCTATAATTTCTGTGCTGGTTTTTCTTTGTTCTTTGTATTCATGTGTTTTCTCCACTGAAGAATGTGGCTGGTAGTTAAGTGATTTTATAGTTGTCATAGGTTTTTGACAATATACGCACTGTGATATCTTGCTTTTCCTCCCCAGTTTTTCTAGGAAGTTTGTACGTACAAATAAGCACACAGACAAATAGGCATGTGCTTTCTCCACAATATGGAAATAATAAAATAATAAAATAATAATGTTGTATTGTTTTATAATTAAATACCAACCATAGGTAATGTGATGGGCCAGCAAAAGGAATGAAAAGTTTTCTCTCTAGAATCTATCACATGTTAAAGTATTTACTATAGTTAAGGAAAAGAATCCAATGTGCCTTTCACAAGGACATGAGGAAAGCCCAGAACAGTGATAAATGGACTTGTACTGGCTGGCTAGTGAAAACTAGAGTAAGGCATTTTCAGAATGGGGGTGGGAGAGTACAGATAAAAAGGAGTCAAATGGCATGCCTTTTATTGAGCTTATACCGTTATTCGATTTGGTATGGTGATTGCAGCATGGGGAGGAAGAAAGAAAGTGGAAACTGACATTTAATTAATTCCCTTCCAAGGTGAAGACAACAACAATCTGCTTTAACTATGATAGGAGCTAACTCATTGAACAGGATTCATATCAAAGATCGGATCAAATAACTAGATCTGTTTCTTTGGTCTCCCAGGCCTTCCCTTCTCCTGCTCTCTTAACACACAGACCATGTACTCTGCTTCTTTACAAATCACGATCACTTCCCACTCTCTCAGCCTGCTGAAGGAAAGAGTATGGCTTCTGCACAAAAAAGAAGTCAGAATCTGCTGATATTTTAAAATAGTGGGTGATGGCATGTGGTTATTTATCAGTTACTGTAGAAAACAAACAAAAATATTGAACATGTTTTGTATTTTGAAGCCTTAATTATTAAGTCAATATCTTAAATATCCACATGTCCTGTGGGAGTAAAAGAGCCATCAAATTATTTGAAGCTCGTGAAGAGAACAAAGTAATCATGTTTCTGCTACCTTACATGGCTACTTGCATAATTTCTCACACAGTACTTGTATATTGAATAAAAGGTGGACCTTGTCCCAGACAATTAATAATAAAATAGGAAGATTGAAAAAGGGGTGATAGAACAGAATGGAGGATACAAACTCCATGTGTCTAGAGAAAGAGCCAGGAGCTATTAGGTGCAAAACCAAATATGTTTCAGATAAAGTTCTAAGACTTGTGAAAATGGAAAAGTATGGAAGAAACAGTTTAGAAGAAAGGAAAGACTAGAACAAGAACATAATACACTTACTTCAGCTTTTCTCCGATTCTTTGTTTTCATTTCCTCTAGTTGCTTTTTTTCCTTTGGAGGTTTGTAGGTGCTTGGAGGAACCTATATTAAAAGGCAATAATCGCCACGATATGGGGTATAAAACATTCTTGCAGAAAAAAAACACATTCACTTTTACTGTAGAACAGCTGCAGTTATTTTTTTAAATATTGATTCTTTTCTGTCAGTGTAGAAGACATGTACAGATTCCAATTAGCTAGGACTACCCAGGCTTTTCAGTCCTGTTCAATGTAGTATAACCCCTGGACAAAGACCAGAAAGAAAAATCTTAAACTAGTACAAGAGAGGCTAAAGAAAAAAATAAATTTCTATAGGCCCTATCAAGGGAAAAAGAATTTGCCAGAGCGGGAAGAGTTCTGTTTAGTATCTCATAAACTTCAGCTTCACAGCACTGACAGCCAGATAAGGCAGCTGAATAAAGTTAAGCTGTGGAGCTCTTTGGTACAGTGTGTGGTAGTACTACCAAGTTACAGAGACTCCAAAGAAGTCTAAGGAATAGAAATCCTTTGAAGTTTATTAAATACCCAGGAACTTCATTGTAACTGAGGAAGTCTTTGAGTTGAAATGGTGGGAGACTGAGAAGGCAGCTGGAGAAAGCAGCAGCTATGCTTGTCCGATCCCTGTAGTCTTCCTAGACATCTGTGTTTGGCCACTGCTGGAGAAAATACACTGGGCAAAATGGGCTTTTGCTGTGGTCTACTATGGCTGCCCTAATGCCCTTGTTAGGGAATACCATTGGAGGTGCAGCTTAAACGTTTGGAGGAAGAGGACTTAGAGGGCTCTCCTAGCATCAGTCAAAGACTTGGGAAAGCATTCACATGGCAGAAAGTGTTACAGATAAAATGACCAGGAAAAAGTTGTTGTCTGGCTGTCATATGGATCAATGGGAGACTAGGGACTGTATGGTTTTGAGTTAGGCTGAAACTTCCGGGAGGTTTCAATATTTGCTTGAGCAATAAATTTTGTCCAGAAGCAAACTCTGAAAAAAGATTGGATGTCCCCTTCCTATGTGGGTGAAATAGTCTGCCAGTTTACTGGACAACTGCTTGAATATTTATCTTGCTACAAATGTTGTAGCTCAATTAGAAGTTACAGAATTAATTCAAGAATTAATGGGAAAAATCTATAATCTGTATTGTACTGGAGGTCAGTTTAGGGAACATGGGGATCCCATCTGCTTTTACTGGACTATATAAAGATCTATGCTTTGAAAAACTCATGAATCCGATGTACTTTCCACTGCCTTTGCTATTTGACATCATTATCTACAGGCAAAACAAATGCACAAACAGAAGCAGCTAGCAATTAAATGCACAAGTGAGACTGCCCAAGTATTTTTGTGAGCTTTTAAGTGAAGTAGAACTGAAAGTATTTCCCAGCAGTATCTAAGAATTTTTATTATGCTTTTATGGATGGAGAAATTTAAGCCCAGGGGATTTGCAAAGGGTTGCACAGGCAGTGAGTATCAGTTTATTTCACTCTTCTTCCTAGTCATGTGCTTTACCTGCAAAACTGTACTCATCTGCCAGTGTAAACTGAAAATCTCTCCTCAGAAACTCTATGCTTATTCCAAGTAATTTAAGGAGGAGACTTTTCAATCAGCTCTGTTTCAAAAAAGATCTTAGCCTTGTAATTTAGACTTCAGATACCATGGTGATGAGTACCAATCAGACAGACAGATAGACAACACAGCACTTACCCAGTTGCCAGAAGAGGATGAATAAATCACTATAAGTAAATTGTAAATTCCAGCAATAGAGAGATCAAAAAGGCCAAACTGTACCTACTTAATCCTAATGTGAAAAAAGGGGGCTGGGAGTAAAAGACACCAGCCTTGCTTTTTCTCTCCAGCTTTCTGGATATCCTTTTACCAGAGTTTATTTAGGGATTAGGTATCACATGAATAATCACTTTCAACTTTGGTAGTCATCACTCTTCTATTTTTTTTAAAGTTACTGTCATAAGATGGACAAGGGCAAGCTAATGCAATGCTATTGTCTTAAGAGCTTCTATTTTCATGCACAAGATCATAAAGATAAATATATTGTTGGGTCTATATATTTGCAAAAAATAATCCTCTGTATTGGCCAAATGAATTCACCCATTTCATTATTTTAAACAATGAAGCAAAGCTCCACTCATAAAGCACAGCTGAAGTAATAAGGAAAATATCTAAAAAATACACTAAATTTGGCTGAATGGTGTTACAATAACATCTCAGTGTAGTTTTTTTAACTACATTATTGGTTTACAGAAAATCTAAAAATAAAAAAAAATCTTATTATTCTAGTACAGTTGTGATATCAAAAGAATGGATTTGTAACTCAAGGCGAAGATATCCAAGGAAGTTAGATGTGTCCAAATCATTTTGCATGTTATCAGGTTTAAGCACCTGTCTCCATTTGTTTCCTTTGCAAACCTTAAGCTAAAGCACTTGTTTTTCTTTGTAGAATTGTGTTTATGAATGTGTGTATGCATATGTGCATGCTTGTGTGTGCATTCATGTGCTTATGTGCAAAGGACAGTAGAGAGAAGAATTTATAAACTTTAGACCAAATATTTAGAGTGAAATGTTTCATTATTAAATTTCAAAATTAAAGTGTTTTTCCTTTTCACTTAGTGTCTCCCATTTCTGATGAATGTTTATGATGATGAATGATTATCCTAACCTTCTAGGCCTATGTTACTCCAATGAAACTTTCCAAGGTCAGTATAGATCACTAAGTAAGACAACTACCCTACCTTATGCAATAAGCCACATCTCCAGTCCTCTCCTGTGAAGGAAACATTGGTTCAGTGTACAGGACAACAGTACTATCCCAGCCTCTGAACTCAATGTATGGGATACATCTCATCTTACTTTGCATTTTATCTCTACTATAGAATATAATGCAACCTAGCAGAAAGAAATACCAAAAATAATAATCCTATAATCAGAATGAAATAACTTCACCATAGGAATTGCTCAAAATCCAGATGTCTCCATATGAATTCATAGAGTTGTTTTGAAGTCAAGCAGTAACTATGCCTGTTGTTATTGTGATCACAGTAGTCCCTGCTAATAAGCCACATGAGAAGTTCTTTGACAGATGCATGAGAACCACAAGAAAAAATTGATATCTTATAAAAAGAACAACTTTGTGAGATAATGGATGAGAATATTTCTGCAGCAGATGTAATCTGGAAAAGCTTTACTTCTGTGCATTCCTCTCAATTATATAAAACTCTCTACCATACAGTAGCCAAAACTATGGCCTGCTCTCACTTTACTAACTCTTTCTTGCCATCTGGGCTGTCTTTTCAGTCTCTTTTCATTTCGGGATCTAAAATGGTGATACTGGCAACAATATGGCAAATTAAAGTGAAGCCTAATTTGCTGAGATAGGTACAGAAATGAGCACAACATATGTCACTGTTATGCTAATGGTTTTAGATTCACACAAGCTTTTGTATTTGCAGACTTGGCCAGAATGTAAACCAAATTTAGTGTAATCCTAACAACACAAGTGAACTTCAGTAAATGCATCCACATTAAGGCAAATTTATTCTAACAGGGGCTGCACAGCATAAAGGTACTAAAATGACAGCAATATGACTCATTCCTATACTGATTAAGTAGTTATTAAATGCAGTTTTTCAGAGCCTGGTATTAAGCTGTTTCAATGTAAAATCCCATTAACTGTATAACACACAACCATTAAATTGCTCTGCCATCCTAAGATGTAAATGGTTTCTAAGAGCATTCAACACGTATTATTTAAAACTTGAAGTGCTAATACAAGGTGGCAGGTAATGCCCAAAACTATGACTTTCAAGCTCACTTCCCACTGCATTTAAATATAGATAATTTTGGAGTCTTTATTAAGTTAGTCATAGCAGCTTGATCCCAAATCCTGTTTGCCTTACCCTAGTAAGCTAACTTAAAACCAATCGTGTCTCCAATTTGTACCAGTGTAACTGAATTACAATCTTAGACAATGAGTAAAATAAAAGCATAGCATTTCAAAGATAAATCTAGTCTCATTTATACATAAGCAATAAATTTAAACTGAAAAAACGTAATTTTAGAGATTCACCATTAATACTAATAGAAAAGAATAAAATTCCACCCTCAAGGATGAGCTGCAAACCTAGAGTCCATCTCACCTCCAGTGAAATTGCTTTGCCATTTATTTTGGGCCCCTCACTACAAGAAGGACATTGAGGTGTTGGACCGTGTCCAGAGAAGGGCTACAAAGCTGGTGAAGGGTCTGGAGGACAGACTGAGAGGAGACCTTATTACCCTCTACAACTACCTGAAAGGAGGTTGTAGAGAGGTGGGGGCTGACCTCCATGGTGACAAGTGACAGGACGAGAGGAAATGGGTTCAAGTTATGTCAGGGGAGGTTTAGATTGGATATTAGGAAACATTTTTTCACTGAAAGGGTTATTAAACATTGGAATAGGCTGCCCAGGGAGGTGGTGGATTTGCCATCCCTGGAGGTGTTTAAAAAAGGGTACTTAGGGACGTGGTTTAGAAGTGGTTTTGTCAGGGTAGGTTAATGGTTGGACTTGATGATCTTAAAGGTCCCTTCCAACCTCAGCAATTCTATGATTCTATGACTCTGTGATTCTATGATTTTAATGAGAGTTCATCTACAAAAAATCTGTCTAAGTTTATAAAAATTTGTTATTTATATGTTTTTTTCTTACCTGCTTCAGTGCATTATCCAAAGCAAACATCTTACAAATCCAAGGACTACCAGAAACACTTGTATCAATGCTGTTATCAATTTGTACCCATTGTATAGTTCTACCTCCAAAAGTCACAAAACAACTACAGGAACCAACTTTTTCCCTTTCCTTTGTTTGGCTTACAGTTTGCTTACACAACATTCACTGAAATGAAAAGAATTAGTTTGGGGTTGTTTTTTAGAAATCTGACCTTCAGTAACACAGAATATTACAAAGATCCTTGTTGATCTGTCAAAGGTTGTAGATTTTCTACAATTATTTTGAAAGAGACTATTAACTCTCCTACCATGATTTTTTGTGCAAGCATGCATAAAACTTAGTATCTCTCAAAGCATAAAAAAACTCACAGGTGGCCTTTTTTCCAGTACTGGTATTGGCAGAGGTATAGGAATGGCACGTGGTTTGGGTACAGTCAAATTAAATTCCTTTGGCTGAGTGACCGTCGAAGTCTTCACAGTGGCAGTACGATTACTTAATTTATCTGTGAGCTGTTCAATCAGTTGCTGTACTTTTGGCTGCCATCTTCAAATAAAAACAGGTTTCCAATTTAATTTCATTTTTTTATTTCATACAAACTTACACACAATATATGGGGTTGGCATTGGTGCAAATTCTGTAATGCTTTCAGCCATTCAATTTTAATAAAATTGACCTATGTATTTGTACTCATGATTTAGTTGGACTGGGTACTTCACCTCTTGATAGACTCAAGCCCATTCCACCTACTAGTGGTGAAATAGCCACAGTTTTTACTGAATAAGCAACTATGTGTCCAGTTTGTTTCCCAGCAGCATCAGACTGACTCAAAAAAGCAGCTGTCATAAGCTAAGGACACACTTAACATGCTTAGATGAAGAGACTGAACAAACAGTGGTCTCAGTATTGCCACTTTTACCAACTGACAGAGCACACATAAATCAATCTCATAGCACAGGCAGTTCTAATAAGATCTAAGGAGTCTGGTGAATTAGCAAATGAACCCTCAATGAACCCTGTGGGGCAGTCAAGATAATTTTGATTTCTCTGTGTTTGGATTTTGGCTTGTGTGAAGGTTCAGACTTCTTCCAAGGAATGACAGGAAGGTGCAGAATTCAACATAAGACACAAGCAAGTTATCACAGGGCTAATTATGGTGACAGCTTCATGTCAGTTATTCCTCCCCTAGATGTGTTCTATCCTTAAGTATCACACATGCTTTCCCAGAACTTAAAAAGCAGCCGACAATGCAAATTTACAGTAACTTGTTTATGTGACTGTTACCTTAGCTAGTACTGTCATCATGGGATGAGGCTTGCAAGTAACTTCTGCAAGTAATGCAGCTCCATTAAAATAAATAGGACTCTTTATATTAACCTCATTGACATTAGAAAGAGAAATACTAAGATGCATTTAAAAGAACTGAAGCATCTGAACTGATTAAACTGATCAATGCATCCTCAGCCCCTTGAAGGAAGTTTCGAACCCAGTAACAAAATATGGTCTTCAACAGTCTTATATAACTTACATTTACTACTTCTAGGCAAAACATGTGTTTGTTACGTGGAATGTAATTGACTGTGAAGGACAGCTCCAATAAGCTTAGTGTTAATGAAACAAACAATAGATTAAGCATCTGCTTACACCTATACGAACATATAAAAAGTGTGTGGATATGTGTATATATCTGTATCAATATGTCTCTATCTGTATCTTTATACTGTTGTAAGCATATGTTAGAATTACTACAGTGGAATATAGCGAGTCAAATTCTGACTTCAAATATATCCCTGCAGTTCCTGTAGAACTGAGTGGAATTTGGAGTATTGCAAGCCAAATCTATACTCTATATTTGCAAATTTAGCATGATCTACATTGTATGAAATAATACATTCTACTGACTTTGATATGACAGTTCAACTAGATGCAAACTTTTTCAGCTGACATTGTTTGTAACATATTTTTGTCTAACAGTGTTTGCTGTCATCTGGGTTAATCTATACTGCAGTGAGGAGGATGTGTGATTGCAGCCACACAGATGTACCAATGTTATCTGTCCTGGGTAAAAATGACAGTGAAAAAGTGACACAAAAGGCTGCAGAGCTACTGTTTCTCAACATGAAATTTTTCCAGTTTGGCAAGGGTAGTCATGCTACTGTATCAGCACCTAACAAAGGAGTGGACACACCTGGCACCTCAGAGCATTTAAACTGTTAAATGATGGTGCAATTGTGTAAAAAATAATTATTTTTAAAGTCTTGTTTACATGCTTATGGGATTTGCATTGACCATTGACATAACAAGTCTGTGCATAAAGGCAAACTCAGGAAGTCAAACATCTTTTTTCATATGCTTAATGTCATACAGATGTTGAATTGACTTATGAGGCATGAATCTAATGCTATAAGACAATTTTAACCTTCTAATTTTTTTTTAGGAGTATGATCTTTGATCTATTCAGGGACACTGAGAAACAAATGTACAACAGCTGTGAAAGGACTTTTCTATCAGAGAACCTTGCCTCTGGGTAAGTAAAAGGGATTCCTATAGTCTCACGAAGAGAAGAAGGGTTCCGAGTGACTTCAATAGGAGAAACACTTGAACAGCAAATTGAACTTTCAGGGGAAGCTTTCCCCAGCTTTTAAACTTCGAGGTGGCAACACGCTACTTAACTACCGCTTACCTTAGCAGTGGATCAATCCAGTTCTCTTTTACATACAGTGAATCATAGAACTGACTCCATTCGTCTTTTATCCATGTGTTCAAATACAAGGCATTGAAGAAGAATCTAAGAAACTAATAATAAGTGATTTCTTTTAAATATGAATACTGAAGGTATGGTGTATATAAGACTACAAAGAGAGTCTTTTACTACAAACACAGCCAAAGAACTTGCTTGTATTTTACCCTGTAATTATAATCATAGGTGCTTGATATTTATAAGTTCTTCTTAGTTCTGTTAGGACAGCCCCATGTCTTTTAGCCCTATTTTGTGAAACACTAATAGATACTAAAATATTTTTAGTGGCCTAAAAAAAAATATAGGGGCTGCAACATGGGGATGTGTTGATGCATCTTTAATTTGCTTCTAACATTGTGAAACAAATGTTTTTATTCAAAATTAAAGTAAGTACTATTGCAATACACTGATTTTAGTATAATTATACAACAGAATTTCAGAGTCTAATATATCCACAATCAACTCCTGATTATCTATAGCTAGATAATTCATGGTGCCCAGAAACATCTCAGGCCTGACACTGCACCTGAATTACTGAAGTTCTTTTCAACTCCCTGGGAACTGGGCAGGGAGAACTGCTTAGAACTGTAGTAACTGCTATACAATATGATTTCTCCTTTTACTGAAATATAATTAATTGGCATATTCCCAATTAACTAGAAGGCTGAAATTCGGCACACTTACACATTGTAGGGCTCTACATGCTGGAGAAATGGCAACTAACATTTGAACTTTTGTTTCCCTCTGGAGTTCACCAGAAGGTCAAGTGCCTTTCTTTAAAACTTGAACTACTCAAATGGCCTTTTGAAAAAGACTCTTGAAAAATGGCACTCAGATTCAGCATGTATCATTTACAGCAATATAAATTCCAAACTTGAACCTGAACTTTTTCATTAAAATTCTTGGAAATGAAAGTACAAGCAAGTATCATGCTGAAATAATCCAAATAATAGAAAAAAGCACACTAAATAATATAGACATTATGAAACATACTGGCAAGCAGTGTCACTTGAGAAGCTTCGTATGGAGAACTGCAGAGCTTATTAGTTCAGACTTGGCATTAGCCCTGTCTTGGATTGGTTTCCACAGAGCCATATAGGTCTTTGTACTGAGTTTTTAGTTCTGGAGGACTACCGAGGAGCTTCTTAATTCACATGTGGCACCAGGCCCAAGGAGGCTCAGAGGTTTGCGAATAATTCAGCTATAAACAATTCAGATTTGACTCAAAATGTTTGCTGCAGATGTTTGACAGGTGTGGAAGTCTGCTACTTGAAATCTATACTCTTCATGTGACCATTTCCAAGGAATTAATCTGTAAATTTAGTCTTATTGTCAACTATTGTGCTTTTGGTAGAGTCAAAAGACTGATCAACAACTGAACAACTAAATTAATATTACCCTCTTGGATTCCAATTCTTGTATAGAAACTACTGCTCTTCCACAAAATTGCAGATGCTGGCATATCGACACACCATCCAAAAGAAGATATTTCATCTCCAAAAGCATGACTATAAACTAAGTTTTGAATTGTGAAGAAGTTGGTTTTTTGGTGCTTCCAGATTCAGTGGAGTTTACTAACTATAATAAGAGAAGAGATGCATTTCATCCCATTGGTCTAGAAACTCATTCATTCTCCTTATGGAGAATCTTTCTGTGTAGTACATGCATGTTGGATTACATTTTTCACTTAACATAGTTATTTGTGCTGATGCAATGTATAAATAAAATAATAGAAGTCTAGGCAGAGTTCATACTCTCCAACAGAACTGATGCACTCTATATACACTACTACCAGTTATTGTAACGAAATTTTACGTCCAGGTATCCCAGCTGTATATATGATTACAGACCTAGAGAACATGTTCCCTGCCAAACTAGTCTTCTTACCTTATGGAAAGTCCAGACTATACAAAAACTTTATACAAAATGTGTTTTTAAACCCATGTAAGCAAGTGTGTATACAGGGGTGGAATGAACATGAACTGATATACTTAAAATGAGGCAGACCTCGAGGGGTGAAGCTAGTTTCAAATTTCTGGGTATTTAGAGAACTCTCAGAAGTTGATATAGAAATACTGCAGGTGGTGATTTGTAAATCCTCCAGTCTTCTTTCATGAGCTTTCATTAAGCTGAACTACTCCTCCCTCTCTTTGTCCTCAGTATTCCTCTTTTATAGCCTAGTCCATCCTCACAGGCTTCAATTAGTTGTCTGCTACATTGCCACATGAAACTAAGCCTCTGAACTGTTGTTTCAGCTCTCCCTGCCTGATGTTCTCCATCCAGGTCTTCTAAATATTTGCTGTAACTATCTTTTACAAAGTACTTGCGACTCAACTACCTCTTCAAGGCAGATGAAACGATAATAAAGACACACAGTTAGTGATTTCTAGCTGTTATATTTAACAGATGTCTATTATCCCTTGAGGCCTCCTTCTGCAACACCAGTTATGTACTCGTTATTGACATTTCACACTTTATTAAGACAAATGGGTAATTATGTCATCGATAAATGCTATGAGGTACTCCTACAAGGTACAGAGAATGGTTAACTGTGTAACCGGATATCAATACAGGTATCAGTATCAGTTTATGGCCTTTGGAAGAAAAGGTAGGCCACTCATGAGGATTACAAAGTTGTTGTGAGGCTACGTAGTGAGAAAATTAGAAAGGCCAAAGCCCAACTAGAACTTAATCTGGCTTTTGCTGCTGAGGACAATAAAAAATGTTTCTATAAATACATTAGCAATAAAAGGAGGACTAAGGATAATCTCCATCCTTTATTAGATGGGGGCTAAAACACAGTGACCAAGGATGAAAAAAGGCAGAGGTACTTAATGTCTTCTTTGCCTCAGTCTTTAGTAGTATGACCCATTGTTCCCTGAGTACCCAGCCCCCTGAGCTGGAAGACAGGGACAGGGAGCAGAATGAGGCCCCCATAATCTATGGGGAAATGGTGAGTGACCCATTACACCACTTAGACACACACAAGTCTATGGGACTGGATGGGATCCACTCAAGGGAACTGAGGGAGCTGGCGGAAGTGCTCACCAAGCCACTTTCCATCATTTGTCAGCAGTCCTGGCTAACCGGGGAGGTCCCAGTTGACTGAAAGTTAGCAAATGTGATGTCCTTCTACAAAAAGGGTGAGAAGGAGGATCCAGGGAACTACAGGCCTGTCAGTCTGACCTGGGTGCCTGGGAAGGTTATGGAACAGATATGGGCTAGATGAGGTGACAGTGAGGTGGATTGAGAGTTGGCTGCGGGACAGGACTCAGAGGGTTGTGATCAGCGGCACAGAGTCTAGTTGGAGGCCTGTAACCAGTGGTGTCCCCCAGGGGTCAATACTTGGTCCTATTTTGTTTAATATATTCATTAATGACCTGGATGAGGGGACAGAGTGTATCCTCAGCAAGTTTGCTGATGATACCAAACTGGGTGGGGTGGCTGACACCCCAGAGGGCCGTGCTGCCATCCAGCGTGACCTGGACAGGCTGGAGAGCTGGGCAGAGAAGAACCTAATGAGGTTCAACAAAACCAAGTGCAAGGTCCTGCACCTGGGGAGGAAGAATGCTAGGCACCAGTACAGGTTAGGGGCTGACCTGCTGGGAGATAGCTTGGAGGAGAAGGATCTGGGGGTTGTGGTAGACAGTAAATTATCCATGGCCCAGCAATGTGCCCTTGTCGCCAAAAAGGCCAATGGAATCCTGGGCTGCATAGGGAAGAGTGTGGCCAGTAGGTCGAGGGAGGTCATTCTCCCCCTCTACTCGGCACTGGTGAGGCCACAACTGGAATACTGTGTCCAGTTTTGGGCTCCCCAGTTCAAGAGGGACAGGGAACTGCTGGAGCGAGTCCAGCGAAGGGCAACTAAGATGATTAAGGGCTTGGAGCACCTCCCTTATGAGGAAAGGCTGAGAGAGCTGGGACTCTTTAGCCTGGAGAAGAGAAGGCTGAGGGGAGACCTTATTATGGCGTACAAGTATCTAAAGGGTGGGTTGAAGAAGGATGGAGCCAGGCTCTTTTCATTGGTTCCAAGTGACAGGACGAGGGGCAATGGGCACAAGTTAGAACACAGGAAGTTCCGTTCAAATACACGGAAACAGTTCTTTACGGTGAGGGTGACAGAGCACTGGAACAGGCTGCCCAGGGAGGTTGTGGAGTCCCCTTCCCTGGAGATTTTCAAGACCCGCCTGGATGCAGTCCTGAGTAATGTGCTCTAGGCAATCCTGCTTTAGCAGGAGAGTTGGACTAGATGATCTCTAGAGGTCCCTTCCAACTCTGATAATTCTGTGATTCTGTGATTCTGTATTACCTCACAAGATCATCTTGAGTGCCATTATGTGGCACGTACAGGACAACCACGCAATCAGACCCCGTCAGCATGGGTTCATGAAAGGCAGGTCATGCTTGACAAACCTGATCTCCTTCTATGATATGATGACACGCTTAGTGGATGAAGGAAAGGCTGTGGATGTTGTTTACCTCGACTTTAGTAAAGCCTTTGACACTGTTTCCCACAGTGTTCTCCTAGTAAAACTGGCTGGCAGGGCCCAAAGAGTTGTGGTGAAAGGAGTTAAATCCAGTTGGTGGCTGGTCACAACTGGTGTTCCCCGGGGTTCAGTACTGGGGCCAGTTCTTTTTAATATCTTTATCAATGACCTGGACGGGAGGACCAAGTGCACCCTCAGTAAGTTTGCAGATGACACCAAGTTGCGCAGGAGTGTTGATCTGCTTGAGGGTAGGATGGCTCTACAGAGGGATCTGGACAGGCTGGATTGATGGGCTGAAGCCAAGGGTATGAGGTTCAACAGGACCAAGTGCTTGGTCCTGCACTTGGGTCACAACTACCCCATGCAATGCTACAGACTTGGGAAAGAGTTTCTGGAAAGCTGCCTAGGAGAAAAGGATCTGGGTGGTCTTGGTCAGCAGCTGGCTGAATATGAGCCAGCAGTGTGCCCAGGTGGCCAAGAAGGCCAACAGCATCTTGGCCTGTATCAGGAATAGTGTGGTGATTAGGACTAGGGAAGTGATTGTCCCCCTGTACTCGGCACTGGTGGGACCCCATCTCAAATACTGTGTTCAGTTTTGGGCCCCTCACTATGACAAAGACATTGAGGTGCTGGAGCACATCCGAAGAAGAGCAACAAAGCTGGTGAGGGGTCTAGAGCACAAGTCTTACAAAGAGGGGCTGAGGGAACTGGGTTTGTTCAGTCTGGAGAAAAGGAGGCTGAGGGGAGGCCTTATCACTCTCTACAACTACCTGAAAGAAGGTTGTAGCAAAGGGGGGGTTGTTCTCTTTTCTCAAGTAACAAGTGACAGGACAAGAGGAAATGGCCTCATGTTGCACCAGGGGAGGTTTAGGATGGATATTAGGAAAAATTTATCCATTGAAAGTGTTATCAAACATTGGAACAGGCTGCCCAGGGAAGTGGTTTAGTCGCCATCCCTGGAGGTATTTAAAAGACAGGCAGACGTGGTGCTGAGGTGGTGGTTTTGGCAGTGTTAGGTTAATGTTTGGACTCGATGATCTTAAAGGTCCCTTCCAACCTAGACGATTCTATGGTTCTATGATTCTAATACTGTGATATATATATTAGTACTGTTTTAGTTGTCACAGTCCCCAGAGAAATGCTACGATAAGGATATGCCCCAATATGCATCATGCTAGATAAGGCTTTGAACGCTGCTCTGGAATGGTTATCCAAGCAATGCAGAGATTGCAAATGGCAATGCAGAATTACCAGGCATCATTTCTGACCAGAGTTTGCCTGGGCCAAAGCCCCCAGTCTTGGTTTTGATAATCATATCACAGATGGTGAATGTGGGCAGAATATGACCCATGAAGCCCTAGCAAATTTCATTTCTTAACAATAGAAACCTTTGCATTTTGTGAACTGAATTGCTACAAGAAATCCCTTATATTTCTGTTTTGGTTTTGGCCACATGTGGCACAGGTGGCAATCCCAGTATCAGCAGTCTTTGCTTTTATAGCAGCAAAATGCAGTTTGAAGTTCTCACAGATTTCTGTTTGGTTTTTACCAGTATCTCTCTTCTTAGAGAAGTCATTTTGGTAACGGCATTATTCTGCTTACTATTCTGCCTTGAATGTTCCAAGAGTTCCTGCTCACAGAGCAGGATAACTGAGATTCATTTCCCTTCTAGAAGTGGTGGAATTATATCAGAAATGAATTGTACCCATTTTTACTATTTTAATGTACTCTGGCTGTAGTAGGACAAGTGTGTATAATTAAAGACTGGTTTGTAATGCATTTTTACAAGTGGGCTGAATTAATACCTTGCTTTTGAGAATTTGAACATGCCCTGCTAATATTCTTAATGGATTTTTACACAGTAGGAATGTACAGGTTTCTAAAAAGCAAATAAAAAATGGGAAGTTTCCTCATCTAGTATCATCTTTACATCCATGTAGTCATTTGCAGAGCTGAAATCCTTATATTCACAACAAAAGCTTTTGACTCTTGAGTTAAGGAAGTAACTGCAAGGAACAGCAGGTTCTATTTCTCCATACAGATCAGCCACTACCTGGGAATGCTGTTATTTTGGCTATATACACCCACAGCTATTTGCTGCAGTAGCAAAGGCAATCAAGGAGGTTGCTGTCCAGTACTCTCTTCATCTGCTGATTCTTTCCCTTTTATTGTAGGTTAGTTCTTCAGCTATGCAAGCTCAACCACCTGTAAGATTGTACCTTTCAAGTGCAACAGAGAAATGAAGAGGAAGGCAAGAAGCTCTTAAAAAGGATCTCCTATGAAGAAACTGTAATGGGCAACTCTATTTTGAGGATCCTGAGGTAAAGGTGTAGAGAAAAGTGTCCTAGCATGGTCTCAGGTCCTTCTGCCATTGCATGACCCAGCTCGGATTTTTTTACCCCCATGTCTACCATGAGGCTGAACTTGTCCTACTTATAACTGATCTTGTCCTACTATTCCTACCTCATCATAATACCAATTATATTACTCAGTTCTTACATAGTGATTTTCCTTTGCAGATCTCAGAAGTTCTTTATAAAGGCCTTCACTGCTGTTAGAAGCAATCAGAACAGAAACAGAACAAAACAGATTCTTGAATGCTAGAAACAAAATCCTAGTTATTTTGCATTTTTATTACAAGGCAATTATGAAATTATAAAGCTGTTTACTTCAACTATTCATTTCAACAGTGTATTTTCTCAAACATAGATAACCTTAAATTTTACAGCAAATATAAAAGAATAACATGTATGAATAATACAACAGAAAAATAGGCTTGAGCTAGCAATGCATAGCTAAGTTCTTAGAAGAACAATCACACTAAAGTTACAAAATAGGGCTTTATCCTATTCTGTAATTATTCAACCATAACGAATTTTTGCATGCATTATTACAGAATGAGATCTTATGATTTTCTGTTGAAGCAGAGGAACATATGTTAGTGAGGTAGCATTATTATTCTGCCTGGATATTCTGCCTAAATGAAAACATTTGAACATGCATCAATCATAGGGAAACACTGTGGCTTTGATTTGAATGGATTCTGTCATGCAGTCCCTTAAGAGAGGTCTACTCACACAAGTTGATCTCATTCAACTGAATAGTCCATTTAATTTCATGAAGACTACTCATTTGAGTAAGGTTTATCCACGTGATTAAGAAAATACCATTCAGCCTATGATGTGCAGAAAAATATATTTTTTAATTAAAGTAAATCTATTCTAAGTAAATATATGTGAAAAATTTTTCTGCGTCTCGTCTGAACTCAGACACAATAGTCACCAGGCAAAATCTACAGGTCAGCATCCTGAAGGAGAATCCCAAATTTCTGACAACTTCTGTTGCTAAGGCTGCAGATCTGCCTTCTGCTGTTTTTGTCTCTGTTGCTGGGGGGACCAAATGCTGCTTCTAAATCCTCTGCTGCAGGTGCATTAATATAATCTAGCATCACTTTGGAGACAAAGAACCTCTTCTAATGCAAGAGAAGAAACCCTAGGTACCATGGTGATGAGGATCTGATAAGATACTTTAGCAAACAAAGTTACATCTACAGGGAAAAAGTAGCAGGTGCAGACCATTGCATAACGCAGCACTTCGGTATCAGAAAAGAATTATTCTAGACAAGGAAGGAGAAATTATCTGAAATAGAACATCAGGGCACTGACATTTAAGCCATGTAAAGCTAGGTGAATGGAATCAACAAGAGATAACAGGCATGAAGTGGGAAAATTGTGTTGCTAGCTGAATGAGCTCAAGATACATCCAATCCAGTGGCTTGTGTCTAAGACGTTTACCAAAGAAGGGGCTGGGAGAGCATTTTAGACAGAGTGATTTGTCTGTCTACCAGATTATGATAATTCTTCAAGCCACTTCTCTTGTTCTTTCTAACAGTTAATGAAATACATTATTTTTTCTCTGAATGGAATTAATAAAAACCATTCCATCGTAAGCCCACCCAAAACAAAGTGAAAAGCATGTTTCTAAAAATGTTATGCAGACAAACTAACCTACTCTCTCCCTATATATTGCAAAGCAAGTGTACTCATTAAAGAGACACTGGCATCCACGTGAACATTAAAAGTAATCAGTATAAGGATAAACCTTAGCCTTTTGAGTATTAATTGTTAAAATTTGTCTATCATCTCTTAAATTCCACATTTGTTATTCAAACACTGTGTTTGGACTGTGCTTTGAAATATTTGATTAATCAAAGTTGACATATGCTGTGTCACCAGTAATGTAATTTTTAGCCTATTTACCTAAGAAAACAGGGCTTATGAGAAAGCATTGCCACTCAGTTTATCCCTCTCCCCCTCTTTACAACATAGCTTTTAACATAATCACCACTTTCAACCATTTTGAAAGAGAAGCAGAAGATATTTATATTTCTACTAATTTCATGAAAATTAGCAAACAAGTAGAGGAGTGAACCCCAAATATGTGATTCCAGAGAGGAAAAGGCAGGCAGAACTTTGTTGTTGTGCTTTCTATTTGGTAGCAATGGTTTGGTCAGTTGCATGTATGTTGTTGTAACAGGGCAATTGGTACATGCATAGCTCCAAACAAGCAATTGTTTTTTGGGAAGGAGAAAAAACAATGGAAGGAGAAAAAACAATGGAAGGACGAAAGGCTTGATAATCAAAGTGGTAGTGGGTTGTTCAGGTAAAAAAAGAAGACTAATCAGCAGGAACTGCAAGCTTCAATAGATTCATTGCTTATGAATCTATGGATCTGCCTAAAGTCAAAGAAGGAATGTGAGCAGGGCCAAAAGTGAGTATGCAAGTTAGAGGGACAACTGTAAATCACATGAACTGTAAATCATGTGATTATTCTACCTTCTCAGATTATATAAAATACACTTGAACTTGATCATTGACTGAATATGAGATACTCGCTGCTAAAGTATAGAAATTGAAGATTTTTGTGATAACAAAATACAAATTTACTTTCTGAATTTAAACAGAAAGTAACACTAATTTCTCAATTTAAATTATCCTGAAAGTTGAGAAAAGTAATGATTAATCAAACACAATGAAGAGATAATGGATTATTTTTTAAATGTATTTTGTACTTTCGTTACCTTTTGCATTTTTGCAGTGTCGAGAGATTTCACAATTCTGCTGAAATGCTGAAGACCGAGCTCTTCTAGTTGAAAAGTAGCCAGATAACAAATAACTATCGAAAGACACATACATTTAAAATGCAGCAGGAAATTCTAATAAACCCATATCCTATACTCAGCATACTCTGGGATTTAGACCGGTAACTTTAATTTTCAATAGTCTTCAAGATTGTTTATCTACCTGGGCAATATAAGGCTTGACAATGACAAACTGTAATGTGAAGTTAGAATATAATGTTAACCCTATATTCATTATTAGCATTGTGATTCTGTACTATGGTTCATACAAATTAGTTATCTTTTTCGTGAGTCAGATCCAAGCTAGTGCAAATCTACACAATTTTATGGAAATTCTAACAGCTGAGTATCTGGCCACTTACACAAAAAATGTAAAACAATTGTAGCTATCTGAAGTCATTCACAGAGGTCCTTTTGATGCCTGCAAATATCTATTTGCAAAGCTGGGAGATCTACTGTAACAGCATTTGGAATCCTGTAAGGCCGAAGGTAAGATCTTGCCATGATTTCACAGTCATTTCATTATGCCAACATCACCACTGAAACATGAAGCTCTATCAACCGCCAATTGCTTGTTCCCATTCCCTCCTTTTTACTTCCTGGTGTTTCTTCTCTTGGGCAAGTACAGTAACCCACACAGCCAAGTTAAAACAGATTGTGAATTTTAACCTGAAGCACTTTCTTGATCAGTTCGCTGGATAGCTGCTAAATATAAGTTCTAACTCAAGAGAAGATATGACACAGGGGTGAGAATAAGTGGCCAGTGATGAGAAAAAGGGCGGCCTGTTTCTTTGGGTAGTAGTACCAGTTTATACCTGCATATTCCATCTGTGAAATTCTGTGTTAATCTGGCAACAAGGCAGGGAGAATAGGAGTCAGATGGCTCCTGAGAGACATGACTGAAAAGTTTCTGACAGTATTACATTGTTGGAAACAGCTCTCTTTTAGTGTAACCAAAATTTTCAGTGTAAGCAAGCTCATTCTGACAAAATTTAATGTGAACAAGAGACATAAATGAAAGTTTTGTTAGTGAATTTCTCAACATACTTTTTTTACTGTTTTCAGAGAGGATAGCTCTTATTCATCTGTTCCAAAATCATAGTTTATTATACATAACAAAAATTGTAAACATGAAATATCATATTTCTAGTATTTTTACATTTTTTTCCTTTTTTTTTTTTGCAAGTGACTATTTTGCAGAAATTGTTGTAACTTTTGTTTTTATTCTGAATTAGAATACAACCAAGTTTTTGAATTGTGAAATTCTCTGGGAAATCCAAATCTGATTCTTGCACCCCCCTCTGGCAAGTATGCAGTTCGATACAGGAAGAGGCACAGACAGTGCTGTGAGATTTTTGCAGACCTGTGAAGTTCATGAGCTCCTGTATCAGCTTTCATTTGGCCATATTCACTTTGATCAATTAGGCTTCACTTGCACTGCAGTATTTTAGCTGCCACCAAACAGTAATGATAAAATCAGTAAATTCTGACCAATGTGCTGCAGCCAACTCAGTGTATCATTAGGCTTCAATCTTGTGCTTTAGCATGGCAACATATTTAAACAGTCTTAGTAGAATATACATTTATCTCCTACAAGCTTTATTAAATTCAAATCTGCTCACACATAGCAACAGCCTTTATAAGCAGCTTTGATCATTTAAGTGTCAATGCAGCTTGGCAAAGGGAATCACAAGCAGCTTAAAAAAATGTAAGCCAATGACCTTAGACTCTCAACTTGTTGATAAAGGAAAATTTCCCAGGGCCTACCCTCTGCCTATGATTAATGGAGGCTTTTGAGTGAACCAGTCCTGACAATCCAATTATAGCAACACTCAGCTTAAAGGTATAATTTATGTGCTCCAGACACTGAAAAACATGGCTTTGGAGAAATGGAGACAATGAAGCATTACCATTTAGAATAAACTCAATATACTATTAATTTCATCCCTGATGGTTTAGGTTCCCTTTCAGTTGTTGATTTAGATTTCTATACCTTTCCTTATTGTGATGGAAGCAACCAGAATTGCCATAAAAATTTAATAGCTTTTAAAACATAAAATGTAGATACACTTATATTAGATATGCTTTTTTTATTTTTCAACCACTTCTTGAATTAAATTGACTAGACTTTTCAAAGTACTCACAAAGCTTCAGAACATATCTGTCTTAGAGAACCAATGCCAGTGCGATTTGTGATACCAACTTATTCAGGAAAATCACTGAAGAACATTTTTTAAAGCGATGGTTAAACTTCCAAGATACTTCTTCCAGTCAGCAGTGCTATTTTCCATCGCGTGTTACCTAATCTGCAGTCATATTCTGCAGAATTTTCTTAAGGTAAAATTCCAATTAACACCTGTGAGAGTCCAGACTGAATAACAGTTTCAGGATTTAGGTTTCACATTATAAGGCCATTGGAAAAGGTCCTGTATTTCATACTGCACTGCACACAATGAGAATGCTTCAAATGTAATATAATATTAAGACTTACATTAGTAAAACAATATCTTTTAAAACTTTGTGGTAAACATATTTGGTGTTTTAAAGAAAACTTACCTATATAGAGATTACGCTCAGAAATCAGGCAGTATCTCCCATCCCGAACAAAAAAAGCATTGACTACTACATCCAATAAGGATTTATATTCTATGCATCCAGCTAGTGTATCCAACACAAATTTTTCTTCTGTCACATTAAGAGTCTATAGAGATACAAAATTAATAATGATTAAAGTATTCTGGAAAGTGAGTGTTAGTTGTGTATGAAGAGAAGTACAATCATTTTGAAGTAATTGGAAAACATGAATAATGAGCAGCAGCGCCCTTGGTAGGGCTGACACACTTCTAATACTATCAAATATGGGCAGTCCAACATTAATAACAAATTAATGACCCTTGCTAAGTAAAATGTAACCTTCCCCAATGTTAAACTTTCAGTTTATCTGTTGACATACACATTTAGTTAAAAGGCCTTGATGTGTGAATGTCAACAGTTAATGCAAAGAAAATTTGAAGTCTCTGAGCTATAACCAATGATTAACTTAGTCAACAGTATGAGCAAGTTTCAGTAAGAGTTTGCTTCTCCAGTAGGAAACTTGTTCTTTGTACACGTGCTACTTCGGGAGACTAAATCAAGAGGAGAACCTGGACAGGGACTATGAAAAAGACTCTTAATTGCTACTGTAACCTAATATTGGAGAATATGACTATTTTAACTAAACCTGTGAGTACCAGGATTCTTATTAATGTAGACTGTGTGTTTCTTATCCAGCTGTGCTCTCGGTCACTCATAATGTTCATGTAATATCACAAAAGAACAGAAAGAGGAGGGTCAGCTGCCCACTGCAAGCCATTGGGATCCTAGCTTATAATTACTTTAAAAAGTTTGAATGCTCCTGAACTTTACAGAACGTTTCACAACAAATCAGTGCTTTTCAAATGTACTTTGGAAAGATGACCAAAGGCAGAAAAACAGATAACAACAAGAAGACAGCAGTGTCCAAATCATATCTCCTATACTGTTCAGACTACAGCATAAAAATGCAATTCCATATTTACATTTACTCTACTTCTTTTACTGCTCTGAGTTAAGAAGTCGGTCAGAAGTTAGTTGTTAGGACAAACACAGAAATAAGTGCTTACTCTTGCTTACTTCCTGAGCAAGAAAGTACATAACCACTACACGGCCTCAAGCTAAGCAACAAGGGGACAGGAGGTGCAGCTTGGGGACTGCAGTACTGATTGGTAATTCTCTGGACCACAGGCCAAAAAATCTTCTCGTGAAATATTATCAATTGAACCTGCTTTCAACTACAAATGGTACTAAGTATTCTGTTTCTACATATAAAAACTGAATAGTTAAACAGCCTGCAGCTGTGTCATTTAAGGAAGTGATCTCATCAGAACTCGTAATAAACTGAGCAAGACTGGGCAGGATCATTACTTGGATAAGAAATCTCAAAGGTGAGCCAGTTGTTGGTTAAGCCCTGCTGATAATCTAGTGAATCAAATATCGAGCCAATGCTTTAAAATAATTAAAATACTCTCTGCACAGAAAGTGCATTGTGTCCTGAACAAATTTCAAGGATACTTACAGTTTATCTGTATATCTGAAATCATAATTGCTTTGGGAACATAATGCGTTGGGTAGGTGTCACTTCTACCACTAATTCCTAGGTGCATTCTTTCCGTGTGGCTTTATGTTGCACTTTATGTCAGTGGGATGTATTTCAGAAGTGGGTCAAATGATCCTGAAACAGTACAATATGATGCCAGGTTGTACATTTTGAGCACCTTTTGTATGAGGTTCTCAAAACGTTTTACTAACATTAAGTGTGTTTAATGAGATTCCTTTTCGCTAATACTATTTTGCAAATGCACGAACTAAGGTATGGAGCAGATAAGAGATTTGCCCCAGGTGACACACTAAGCCATTGGTGGCAACAAGAAAAGAATTAATAAATACTAATTTTTGAGCCTGTGTTCTGTCCATCAGACCCTTTTCCTGCCTTTTCAAGTATATTTTACATCATGTCTTTATCTGAAAAACTATCAGTTAGCTATGTTCGCAGTATGTTGTGTGAGTCCTTCAGCATGAGGAAGGCCAGATAATTTACAGGTGAAAGTAACACATGCAGTTATCACCTTCTGTTGTACTGAACACTGAAACTTACCAGAAGACAAAAGAGATCTTGAACAATATGCCTATTCTACGCTCAGGAAACAACCTCTTCATCTCTAATGTTACAGCTTATTATTTGTTGTTTTGTTGTGTAAAGCATAGTAAGTTTATGGTAGATGAATACTGTATGGTCTTATAGTTTTAATGTTTGGAAGCCTATATACTATTGTGTTGACCAATGGCTACACTGGATATAAGTAAAATATAGTTACATGTGTTCACAATGTCATTCCCATACAAATATCTGAAAGTGTTCTCTCTACGGCATTGAATTTCAGCTTCTTCCAATTCCCAAATGTGTAAGTTGTAAAAGAATGATCCTATCTGAAATTACCCTGAATGATCCTGTGAAAAAAATGTGACTTGTTATGAATATGTGCTGATTGGCGTTATCTGCCCCTTCTGAGAAATCCTTAATGCCCTTAGCCTGCTTCCAGGGACATACGTTCCTTGCTCCCTGACGCTTAGCTGTAGCTGGGAGCCAGCCAAGTTTCTTCAAGAAGAGAAGAGACTGTGTAAGAAAGCTTAAGCATTGGACTTTGCACACAAACAACTTTCAACATGTGTTAGTACAAGAAATGGCATGAATTAAATGGAGAAGTATCTGCAAAAAGCAAGCTTTGCCACTGTGGGTGTATGGTAATAAGGATGGTTACAATAGGACCTGTTTAAGGGCCAGAGAAATCAAAAAAGGATGGGTAAGGAAAGAAAGAAAAGCTCTTGCTTCTGGAAAGAAGGAAGGAAAGGAACATTAGCCATGCCTTGTTTGAGGCTTCTCAGGATAAGGATTTAGTTTAAGGTGAAACAAACATTTTAGAAAGAAGATAATATTTGATGAAAAGATAAAATGGCTTTCACCTCCTGAGAGAACGGAGTAATAGTATGTACTGAACTTGTCTACTTCTAGGCAGAATATGCACATTTTGCAGATGCAGTCTGATTAATTTATAGTGCTTCAGATATCAGTGCTAGTCCTCTCCAAGGGTCTAATCAAAATGTTGTGGAAATGAAAGAAAATATTCTTATTGACTTCACTGGGTTTTGAATCAGTCACCAGAACCCAGTCCTCTTTCCCTCTGAAGTCAGTGAAATACTTCCAGTAATTTCAATGGGGGAAAAAACCTTGGGATCTTAGGATGTAAGCAGGAAAAAGTCCTGCTTCTACTATTTACAGTCTATGTTGCAGTCACAAGCTTGTATTTTCATCTTCATGTGATAATGCTGACCATCTTGAAGAAGTAGTTAATGTTATTTTCCTTTGTACTTAATATTAAATCACAGGAGCAAGACATTGCAGAAAAATCAGGTTCCATCCTTTCCTTAGAAAGATCCTCATCTACATTTATGTCAGTAACTAATAATACATATTAGTATAATTTAATAGGTTTTTTTTCACCACATGTATCAAAATATTCTTGCATTACGTTATTTTCATATTTAAAGCCAAATCTATGACTTTTGACATTTGGGGATTTTACTCACAGTTGAGTGGGCATATGTGAGACACACAGCTAAACCAACACAAATGAGAACTATTAAGAATTATGCCAAATTACACCATGTTCTTGTGAAATGGAAAGCTCATAAACAGGTTCATCTTGCTATCAACATGAAAGGGATGAAGGAGTAAAACGGTGAATCTGGGGTGGCAGTTCTGATTTTACAGAAGTAAGCTTTTCCATAGATGGGATTTATAAAGGTTAATATGATGGGTCTGATCCTGCAACTCTAATTGAAGCAAATAATTCCACTGAAAATAAAATGAGTTATTTGCATAAAGAAAGGAACGGAACAAATATGCATGGTAACTTCTATGTTAAAATCTGTCATAGCAAAAGCTTGATTCTAACAGTCACAAGGAAGAAAAAATGCCTGGGATGCTTCAGTTAGGTACAAAACTTAATCTTTTTTTCAAAATTAACAGATGCAGTCCATTTCTATAAATGGCTCAAAACAATATCCTTATGTACAATACACACTGGATGAAGGACCGCTCTGGTTACGGATCATTTTTGGTAGATTTAATTGAAGAATACTTAATAAAAAGAAGGGGGTTTAGTACACAAGAACGAAGATATTATCTGGAGGGCATCAGTCTGATGAAAGGAGTATTAAAAAGCATTTAGGAAGATAAACAAGAAGTAGTCTAAGCATTCAAATGGAGAACAATAGAAACAGAGATGTAAATTTGAATGTGAATACTAATAATTTAAAGAACTGAGACAGACATAAAAAATTATTTTAAGTGAATGTGTTATTCAGGATAATTCAAATTGCATTCTGTTTTAATAGCAACAAAGTCACCACATTGAAGCAAAGACATTTATTTGCACTTATTATTTGTTTTTAGGAGGTTGGAAGGACATAATATGATTCTTCACGATTGAAGGTAAAGGCTTGTTTATTGTAACTAGGAATCACCCATCATATTACTAATGAACCTATATTCTTATTGAAACTATTTGCATTGAAAAACAAGTCCAATATTATGTTATAAACACCATAACTTACAATACAATAAACATGAAGATTGAAAATAACTGAATTGCAAGTCAAAGTGTAGTTTTCTTCCTGGAAGAAAATCAAGTCTGATCATTCACCGAGAACAACAAATAGAAATTCTTTTTATAATGCAAAATTCACATGTTGCAGTAATAAAATGTATGGAGTTTAACACAGAATCACCTCCAGACTAATTTTCATTATAACATTCTAATTAGAGGAAAACATGTTAAATATCTCCTACTAGTCAAGAATTAAAAATGCTTACCCTATTTCATTTGTATTTCTTTAAAAACAAGAGGCTAATGGAAGTGAGTTTCCCTAACTCCACTTGTACATAGAAGTGTGAACTAGGAGTTGGAAGATAGGAACCAAAACTGGAATGTGTCTTTCTGTCTTGCTTCCTGAGTGGCCTTGTAGAGATTATGTTCGCTCTTGACACCTTGGTTTTAAACCTGACACTCTGGCAATTTGTTTATATATTTCCATCACACCAAAAGAAGAGTCTATTTCTATACATACAGTGGTACAGACGGACCTGAACTACTGTCAAAGTAATGGTTTACCTCTGCTCTTTAAATTCACTTTCTATTCCTTTAGTACTAATTCTGTTTCCCTTGAATCCCTTCCCTCTTGAAATACTGAGGGGTTGCAAAGTACAATAAGCAAAAAATAAAAATGTATCCCAAGGTTTATTGGATATGTTATCTGCTTGATCTACCTCAATTACAAAAATGCAGGAAAAGATGGGTGCTTTTTCAAAGCAGTACACAGGGATTAGATGGGTGGCCACCGTTACTGTAAATGGACTGTGTAAAGCCAAATCCCACATACAGCTAGAAAAACATAACTCTTGATAGCAGTATCTAATGCCATCATTTCTCTATAAATAAAGATGGACAACTACTTATCTCATTTACACCAATATATGTACAGAGTAACGCTTCTGACTTTGGGCAGTCACTCTGGAATACACTTGGAAGCAGACTGTACACACAGATGTTTTCCAGATTTCTATCTTGAACCTTGAAACAAGATTTCCTACAATGAGAGATGTTCAGATGGCAACACTGACATTTAAATAAAATTATAAAGATGCATTAAGAAATAAAAATAATAAGAGCTTGCTTCTGCTCTTGTTGAAGTTAATGGATACCCTTCCATGCTATTCAAGAGGAACAAGATGAGAGTGGCTCACGTAGTCTGATACAAGGAACTGATATTTGACAGAAAGTTGTCAAATTTTCAGGTTTTTAACTAGCTATTTGGAAATAGTAAGTAGTTCCAAATCAAATGCAGGAAAATAGCTAGGGATGTATTTTCAAAGTAGCACACAGGGGTCAAGCAGTGCCTTACAAATTTGGCCTTTTAGTTTTCCTATGAAAATCCATGCATATTTTGCCAAGTGAAAAATATCCATTTGCATCTGTTTTGTGAGAATTTATACCATAGCAGTAAGCGTAGCTGAATATTCTGTGTGCTGTTATTATACCCAGCCCAGGGCAAGCAAGGCTTTTTTCACTACGATACAGGATGAGACTGGGACAAGCTATGCTGGGTCAGTCTGGGAGTTCAAACTGAGAGAAGAGTCTGTCTTGCCTATCTTCTCTGTGGCACCTGCCTCTTGTGGGCTTCAGTTTGAAGAGAGAGATAGATTTCTGATTTGATTTAGGTACAGTGGAGACTGGAACCGAACACGCAAGAACTTTGAGGTGAGCAGGAAAAAACCGAAGAGGCAAGCAGAACTTGCTGGACCCCGGAATCAACAACTTGAAGAGATGGAACAGGGACAGGTTAAATGAAGAGACCTGGGCAAGTATGTTTGAGGGTGAGTAAGAGAAAGGACAGGGATGGAAAGAGGATGGGGCTTAGAACAGAACCCAGTTTATCTTTCTCTTCCATCTGCCCAATATTTGGCTAGCAGAGTGTTCCAAACCTCTACAGTTCAGCCATTTCACAACCATTGTGAACTACCAAAAATGTAAACATTTCTACACAGTGTTTATGAAAGAGCAAAATAGACTATTATCACTTCACAAAATCACATACTTTGTTTTAATTATTTCTCTAACCTTACGTGTAAGTAAATGAAGACCATCTGGAGATTAAGAAGAAAATCTTGCTGAAGAGTTATTGTGCAAGCCTCTGGATTGTGTCACCTTTGCAGCAGCACAGTGAAACCAATGGAAATGTTGTGTTGGATTTTGAGCAGAATATTCAACAAAGACCAATGCTATATTTCCAATACGGAAATCTACCAGTTAGTTTTTGCTATCATTTGCAAGGCAAGTTATTCACAGTGGCTGGTATATTTTCACCCTACAGCTTTGACCCTTTGGATTTTATGTCTCTTTCTTTTTTTTTAATATATTCATATTGTAAAGTCCTTCGTTTAAACATACGTTTGCTTGCCCACTTTCACTTTTTCTGTGCCTCACTTCACCAGCCATTTTTACTGCTTTAATTTGCAAGGATTCCCACAAGAAGGGTCTTATGCCCCTGGTTGACAGGGATATTTTGATGAAGACAGATTGTGCCTTCCAGGCTCACTCCCTTAGGACTAAATCCAACTTCCTTTTATAACATATTCACATTTATCATGTACACAAATAAGAACCCTAAACTACAGTCTGAATTGCTGGCCTCTCTCTGTGACATTTCCTTCTTCTTGTTGTCAGGTTAATTTCAACAATGCTAAAACAAAACTTCAGCACTCTCTTGCTACTTCTTTCCTCAATTATTGGCACTTTTGCCACCCTGCCTGTCAGTCAAGCCCATAACTTCAGAGGTCATTTTTCACGTAGACTAGTCTCCACGGTATCATAACCAGTCTATGTGCACAACTTCTTCACTCTTTTTGAACAGTAGGTTTCAAGTTGCATTTACCTATCGCTTTATAGCTAAAAATCTAAGGTAGTGTTTCAACATTTTGTTTTATTGTAATAAACATCTCTCTCGGGTTTAACTAATCCAATCTTTCTCTAGCAAATCAACTATCTGAAATGCTATCATTAAGATCATTCTGTTAGTCCATTGTTTTGACCCACTTACTCCACCTAGCATCTCACAGTTGATTCTAGCTTATAAAATGAGACCTGCCTGTCTTTGCTATCAAGATGTTTCACAATTCAGTTCCATTCTACCTGTTATCTCTTATTTTTTACTGATGTCATTCCCAATTTCTTATCAGCCAAGGATGCCCATCTTCTTGTTTCATTTATTAGATTTCCAAACAAGTAATTTTATTTACTTTTGATCAGCTCCTACAAACATTTATACTGCTCTTTGAAACCTACTTCATTCTGACAGAGATTTTTGCTCTGCAAATGTCCTCTGCTGTCTGCTCCTTGCAGTTCAGGTGAGAATGTGTGGCTGTCAGAGGTACTTATCTCTCAGATCTGGCACTTGACAATACTGGCAGCTGTAGTTGATCCCTCAGCCTGGCAGAGGCTCTACTGGGGTGCTAAACTACCTTGAACATATTCTGGAATGACCTATGCATGCTGTCTTTTTATTTTGAGAGAAATAATCTACCCTGAAATTGTTGGTTTCACCAGGAACAACCACAAACAGCTTGACAATAGGTTAACAAGCATATTTTATATAGGTCATCAACAGGTTATCAAAGAACTGAACAAGACACCTCAGGTATCATATTAGAAGGATATAAAGATGAAAAAACATCCAAATGCAATAAAGATATAGAATATGAATGAAACATACAATGTTGATAATAACTGGAATCTGATTGTATGTTTAAGGGATGGAAAACTAATTAACCAATTAGAAAAGTCTAATAGAATAGAAGATAGTAACTTGTAGAAAAGTCAAGTGTGATGCACTGCATACCTAAGTAAGTAAATAAATAGAGCGAGCTGTGCCTTGCAGTTATCTAGATTTGTGGTCTTGGAATCTGACCCTCCTGATTTTTGGCTGGTCAGTATTGCACAATGCTAGGTTTGCTATTTGTCATGCTGCTAGCGTGAGACACAGAGACCTGAGTCTAGTTTGTGATTTAAAGTGCTCACTTTAATCAGGATACAAACTGGAGGAAGTTTCTGCATGGGTTAGGTAAAATTCGCTAATGGGTTAGTGGCCAAGCCTGGAAATCATGTATACAAAAATGCTACAATATTTTTAGGATCATATGCTTTTTATGAAACAGAAAAGAAAGAAGTGAAGTGAATTTTCCATGATGGATTGTAATCACCCATTTGGTACTGAAACAAAGCTGAATTTTATATAAACATATATCTTACTTTTTACTTTCTTGGATAAATTCACAGAAAAAAATATTATGTAGTAAGTGAAATGAAACTATTCCAGAGAAAGATTTCTGCCTTATCTTTGACATCAGCTATCCTCCCTGTTCTTCCTCTTTTGAAAGAGTTTATTATGAAACTTAAGCTTCATGTTTCTCTCGTGGAGTAACTGCTTCTTTTGTCTTTGTGTCACCTTTCCTGGGCTGAGAACAACGATCTGAATATTAATTTTTACAAGTATTTATTTTGGCAGCAGTGGCAGCTGTATTTACCTGCTCTCTGCACAGTGAAAAATGACTATTTTGAAACTGGATCCATTCCTTCATGTAATTGAATGCACAGTTATGCCAGTACTACAAGGCAGGAGGGCAGTGGCAGAAACTATGGGCCTGAATGAAAACCGTTTAAGCAAGCAAGCACCCAAGTAATGCGTATGGATACACTGCCTCAGCCTCTGATTTTCATATCACACCTTTTATATTGTTGTACTCATTTGTGTTTATGTAAAATCAATGTAAAAGTATCTAACTGGAATAGCAAGCAAGCACCCAAGTAATGCGTATGGATACACTGCCTCAGCCTCTGATTTTCATATCACACCTTTTATATTGTTGTACTCATTTGTGTTTATGTAAAATCAATGTAAAAGTATCTAACTGGAATAGCAGTGTTTTAGACCTTATTGTCAGAAGTGGAAATGAGCACTTGAGCTACGTGGCAGTGTGGAATCAGGGCTCTGACTATGTAGTCTGATAATACATGGCATGCATAAACAATAGCATTCTAAACAATGTTACTGTCTTCCCTTAGTGATTTTCTAAAGATGATTCAATCCAGTAGCTGTAACAGCACAAGTCAGGGTGGCACTGAGGACAAAGAAATAGGAAGAGGTGACAGACCTGATCAGGAAAGGACAGAAACTGCTTCAGCCCGTATAGCTACATATTGGCAAATCTTGGTCTGGTTACTTGCGGTATTAGATTAAAATCAGGTAGCTGATTTACTGTCACTTGCCTTCCGTCCCACTATTCCGATGGTCACTTATGTCCTCAAAGCAAAAATACCTGATCCTTAGTCAGCTTCTGAACTGCATTCATATATACAAAATGGGTGTTGCTGACAGAAACATCCATTTGGAAGGAGGAAAAGAGATAGGAAACTACAAAACAGCTTAGTCAGAAGTGGAAGAAAAGCTTTTCCTGTCACTGTCAGATCCATTTTAGGAAGTTGTTGCTTTCCCTGTCTTTTGTTGCTACCCAAACAGTTAACACCTCTGATCTTTACTTTCTTGTTTTCTGGTGAAAACCATAAGAAATTTGGACTTTAGTCATGGATGAAAAATGTCACTGTAAGAAAAACTATGAAAGCTACAACATGTTAGAAAACAGATATCTTTATATTTAAAAACACATAGTAAAACACAGTAAGCTATGTAAAATGAACTGAAACTTAATATACCTGCAACATCTTAGCTGATTCATTCAAGAAATCCTCCACGCTCTGATTTTCAGGGTTAAATTTGTTAAGCTGTTGTACTATTATTGCAATATGTTTTCCATGGCTGACCATCTTCACCATGGAGAATCCTATAAATATAGTAAAACATTAATTTTTCATGCCTCCTTCAGTTGTAGCATAATGTATGTTGATAGGCTCATAGAGAAGATATACTGCAGTAATGGAGAAGAGAACATTTAGGTCAAGCTTTCAAAATCACAGTTACTCAGAACATCTAACAGGAGAAATGAGAATACAGTACAAACATCAATAAAATAGGAGACATAATTACATATTTCTTATTCTGCAAATGTCTCAAAAGATCCTTAGGATGATACCAGAAATGATTTCTGTATCAGGTTATTTGATGAAGTATAATTAAAGATAATATTAGAGAAAAGCACGAGTTTTTGCATGTGTGCTATACAGGTCCTATTTAAACCATTGCTTTTCCCAGTGAGATGCAACTGAAAGCAAAATTTTAGTCTTAAATCTTATCACATCTTGCTATTAACAGCCTATTTTTCCAAAATAACAAAAGAATAGGAGCAGAAAGGAACTATAAGGAAGCAATGGGACAGTGTTGGCCAGCCAGCTGGGCAGTGATCACAACATATCAGTAATCTAGGCCATCAACGTTTTTGAAGGCACAGCGGTCGGGTACTTTTTATGCTTGATGCTGTGTTTGTACAATGACTGCATTATATCTATCTTGAATGATGTCTTATTCATATGCATTCCAGTTTGCAGAACTGGCTACCTTGATTTTAATATTCACATGACAAGAATTATAATTCATTTGTATATACACATGAACATCTTGTTGTGTATGAAAGACCAATGACAGTACTGACCAGGGGTAAAAGTCATTAATCTGGTTTAGCAATGGAAAAAAATGAGCACAGAAGCCATTTCCATGGTGAAAATAAAAATATATTTTTGAAAATCGTTCTTGTATTTTATATGTCATCATACTCTGATGTTAGAAAAGAATGCTTGACCAAGATGATTCATTCCCACTGTGGTAAAGAAGACTCATTTATTTTTTTAAAAGGATATCATAACATTTCCCGATACAGTGTTTTTGCACCCTGCCTTTTAGCACTATCATACTCAATAATAATTGCCTAAACAGCACTTTTATTTACTAATCTCATACTGCTGAAAAAAAAAAAGAGTTTGTGATTATGCTCAATTTAGGCATTTAGTTACCTGGTATGATCAAGACAAAATGTCCAATTAAAAAAACAAGTCCAGCAAAACAGGTCTGGATCATGACAAGGGATGGCAAAAAAAAAAGAGACTACCGTGTCTCTGTCACAGGAGGAATCACCATTTCTGCACTCCACTGGGAAACATTATCTGTTTCTCTGTACCTGCCAAGGTTCTTACACTCACAAGGGATTTTGGATAAAGGAGAAATACCTCTGTACTCATTTGGGCTGAATCATAATTCAGGCTCCAACAGCTCTCCCAGTGACAAATATATTTTTTTTCTGGCATAGTAGAAATGAGTTTGAGCTCTCATGCTCTGTACATGCTGATATTCACCCCTCCCCTCCAAATAACAATCATTAAAACCAAAAACTGGAATATGAAAACTAAGACATACAGTAATGCCCCTGGACATACAGGGGTTCTTAATAGAAAAAGCTTCACTTGTGATTGTATTTAAACAAATCGCTATTATTGTCCTCAGTGTTTTAAAACATACACATCAGGAATAAAATGCTTTGTGTTGTGACACACACCCTTAGTTCCACACAGCCATTTAGGAGAATATTCTAATTGCTATGTATAAAAAATACGTACTATGTACAAAATGGTAGAAATTTTATTCCATTATCAGATGTAGAATTTCAGCTAAAGGAGGTAAGAACCTGACAGCCTTATTTTACAATGGAGCTTGGAGATATATTGAAAGCAATTACATAGGATAAAACTGTCCACAGCTGTAGGGACTAGTTTCAATGACCTGAAAGATTCCTTCAGGTTTTACATTGGCTCCTTGTTCCTGGCTTAGAAAGACTGAGATTGCATTTCCTCTGATGAAAGCCGTCCTTCTTAAAGAGAGGGCTGAACTAAGCCCCCCTACAAAGTTCAGTCAGGTCAAGTAGCTACTGCTCAAAATGGAATAGGTGTTTCTCTCAGCTGTGTGCTAGAAAAAGAGCCACTGGATACAGGGTACAATTGTCCCAAAGGTTACATCCTGCCATTCTCATTTACTCTGGACTTTTCTGCATCGCTGACTGTCACCTGAGCGTAGCAGAGAGCAGTTCTGGGCACAGGTCCTCTTTTCAGCAGATTTCTCCCTTGAGACAGCAAAACATCAGATGGAAAACATTCACCCTGAGCAGTTATAGCCTGGATCTTACATTCATTTTTTATTTGCATGTATTTCAGTGTTTTGTATACCTACTACAAATACTTTCTTTGACGTGGTAATTTTATTTTTGTGGAAATATCTTGTGGAACTTTACAATTAAATATTCACTGTGCAACACCTTCTGCAAGTAAGTTGTATTATACTTACCAGATAGGTAAGCCAAAGGACATCGAGGCTGTCTCCTTGCCCAAAATCACAACAGATAATGAAAACTTTGGGAGCAAACCCCAACAATCCTGTCTACAGTACAACATAGACCCCACCGATCTTTTCTACTGTATTTATACACACCAATAAACGAATGAAGGAGTTACAAGCCTGCCCAGGGCATCAGACACTTTCTGCGTGCCACCCTCATGAAGCATTTTACCCATTTTTGTTTTCGAAGGTGTCATATACGGCTACAGCCACCTTTGCTGCCCACTGAGGCCGCTGAGGCCGCCGAGGTGCGACACCCCGGGCCCCAAAGCGGGCGCCGCCGCCTGAGGTAAATGCGCGAGCGCGCAGAGTCCCCTGCACCCGCGGGCGGCCCCTCAGCCCGCCGCTGCCCGGTCCCGTACCTGGGCTGCCCCCGCCAGCCCGGGCGGCTGCCTGCGTCCCCGCCGGAGCCCGCTGCCCCTCTCTCAACGCGGCGGGACTCTCCAGCCGCAGAGAACCCGGTGCACCCGCCGGCGGCTCGGCCCGGCCCGGCCCGGCGCCGTTGCTAAGGGGCGCGGGGGCTGCTGGGAGCTGTAGTTCTCCGGCGCTCCCGCCTTCGTGTTGCGGAACGGCCCGATCGGGGGACAAAGAACTACCTGGCCGGGAAAAAAAAAGATGGCGGCGATTGTTTGCCGCCGTTGCCATGCAACCCCTTCCTCCCCTCCTCGATTTTTGCGATCGCGGGCGGCTATGAATCAATCAGCCGGTTACCAGGCACTCCAGTAGGGCTCACTGTCACACGTAGGGGCTTGCTATCCTGAAGCGGACAGCTTCAGCGTTGCCCGCGGAGAAGACTACGAGTCCCGGCATCCACCGGGCCACGGCGCTTTGCACCGCGCCTCCGGCTACGGGGCGTGGCATGCCGGGGCACGTAGTCCCTCCGCTCCCTGCCCGTCGTACGCAAATGAGCGGCCGAGTGGGCGGGGCTAGTCCGCCATAAAGGCGAGGAAGGGGGGAGCGTCCTTCTTCTCCGGCCCCCAGCCGATTGGTGGCGGCAGCCGGCGGGGCGGGAGAGCTTGGGCTTGCCCCTGCGCATGCGCCGGCCGGGGAGCAGTAGAGGCGCGGGGGGGGGGCGGGCGCGCCGTCGCTGCCGGCCGCGCGATGTTTTGGGGGTTGTCAGCGCGGCGCGGAGCCCTTGCTGCCGGCGGCCGGTCCTTGCGCTGAGGACAGCGCGCGCTCCGCAGCGGCTGGCGGCCTCTGCCCTGAGGAGCAGTAGCAGCAGGAGCAGCGGCGGCGACAGCGGCGGTGACGACGACCCGGCGGAGCCTCCCGGCAGGGCTCTCCCCGGTCCCCTGAGCGGTGCGGGCGGGGAGCCGGCAGCCCCTGTGGCGGCGGCGGGGTGGCAGCGGCCGCGGTGATGATGAACAGGTTCCGCAAGTGGCTCTACAAACCCAAGGTAAGTTGTGAGGAGCTGCCGGCGCCGGGCGGCCGCCGGTGCCCCGCGGCACCTCGGCTCGCCTCCCCTCCTCTCGCCATCCCGCCGGGGTCACCCTCACCCCGCCGTCGGGAAGTTGAGGCGGGGGCGCAGCCGCGGCGCTGGCGGCCGTGGGTCGTTTGGCGCCGGTGCCTCAGCCCGGGCGGGAGCCGCCGCCGCGGAGGTGGCCGTGGGGTCGGCGCGGAGCGCGTGTGTGTGGGAAGAGGAGGTCCGCTCGTTCTCGGACGGGACCCGCCGGACGCTCTCCGTGGGGGTTCGGCGGGGGGAAGGCGGGAGGCGCTGGGGGTGTGAGCCGCACCGGAGCGGGCGAACGGGCGCTTACCGGCGTGCGCCGAGCGGCTGGCCCGCGGCGGGGGGGGAGATGACAAAGCAGAGCGTGTGCCGTGGTGCCGGTTGGACCTGGCGGGAGCACGGGCCGGGGGGAGGCAGGGGGCTCTCCCCGGCTCCGGTGATGCTGCCGGGGGTGGTAGTGAGGAATGGCGCCGGGAGCGGGAAGCCTCCGGAGGGGTTGCGGAGCGGCCGGCGGGCACCGCAGCGCGGAGGCGGCTGTGCCTCACCTGGCTTTAAGCCCTTCTGGGCTTGAGCTGCTGGCGGCTGTGTGCGGTGGTTTGCTGGGGACGGGCGGTCCAGGCGCTCCTGTGCTGCCGTCCGGGCTATCTGCGTGCACCTGAGAGAACTTTTTAAAGTTTGGTTTTTTAAAGAATTGTTGAACGGTGCTCTGCAGGTGTGCATTTTCTGCCCTTCTCGCTTTGAAATTCTTGGAAGGAATCCAAGAATCATAGCTTGCTTTGCCATGAAATTATCATCTTCTGGCACGAGTTAAGTAACTGTCTGGAGAGTGATCTCTTCTCACGTGTGATGTTCAGATCGTATATGAAGGGCATTGCTGATTTTGAACGTCTACAGCATCCTCTTTTTTGTCCAGACGTTACAGCAGTCAGTATAGTTATTCACTTTATGAAGTACTTGATTTAATTTTTTCCCTGTCTGTCACTACCACCCATTTTTTCTTACATTTTAATTCTAGTAATAGTGTTAAGCCTCACTTTTTGTCAGTCTTCCATGCACGCAGTTCTTTCTCTTGAATTACAGCCAGTACGCTGGGCTTTAAAAAAAAAAAAAAAAAATAGTCGAGGTGATACTGCAAAATAAAAGTACAGATTGTGCTGGCTCTATGGATTTTGTATGTAGTCATAACCCTGGTGAGTACTGTTGAAGAACATGTACTTGTCTGATACTGCTGCTAATAACTGAAAGGAAAATAATTTACAGATTAAGTAACTGAAAATACATTAACAAATTACAATGAGCTTTTATTAAACTATGCTTATGTTTTATACCAAGGAACAACTAAGAGAAACAGTTAATGAACAAAAAGAAACATTGGTAGTATTAAATGCAGAAGAAATAATTGCAGATATAGCTGTTGTCACTTTTAAAATCAAAACTAATTAGGTTTTGCATTAATTTTCTTCCTAATGGAGATTTCATCTTTCTATGATAAAACTTACTTATGAATATACTGTTCCTGTGTTCTATGCTCTATGTTCAGCATCTAAGGTCTGTATCAAACAGTGTATGCTTATTTTTCTGTGGGTAAAGGAACTTTCCAAACCTGTCGTGTGACACGGGGCCTCATAAATCAGTAACATCTATTGCTGTTAGTTTAAAAACAGCACCATGTCCTTTTTGCTGTATATTTATACTTTCTTTGTGGATAGTTTTTGTTAGTCTCAGTAGCTTGCTACATCATTTTTGTACTTGTATTCAGAATAGGCTACTGGTGAGTTCTAATAGTCTGTGTTCCTTTTGTTCTGATGTGCTTATTTAGTTGGTATGGATAATGTAATTAAATGCACAGAAGTTTGTGTAGTGCTTTTTTTGGT